>NC_083570.1:59010377-59332877 GCF_027579695.1 Neoarius graeffei
ACAAACGTCTTGTTGATAAGAGAGGTCAGAGAAAAATGGCCAGATTGGTTCGAGCTGCCAGGAAGGATATAATAACTCATATAATCACTCTTTACAACCGTGGTGAGCAGAAAAGCATCTCAGCATGCAACAGCAGGAGACCACATTGGGTTTTAAAGTGGCCGGTGAGTGTAGGTTTAACAAGTGAATACGTCTGTATTTTGAATTATTTAAATCATTTAAAAGTACAGAAGTTTGAAGAAGCTAGGTTGTTTACTGTTGATGCTATGAACAGCCATGCTGGTATGACGGTTGTTTGTCTCATTTAAGGGGGTGGTGTTTTGTTTTTTCCTATTTTGAGATTAGATATTTCAATTTACAAGCTTTAACATAAGCATAAATCTTCTATTTTCCTTATCTCCCCTTTTCCTCCAGTCCTTATTGAGTCAACAAGAGACGTCCATTTGAGCAGCAGGAGAAGCCGTTAATAACGTTATTTCCACCACCTCAATCTGACTTGCTTAATCACAGCCACTGTCATTTGCACCATCAACCAAAGCACTTTAGATTTTTATCAGATTTGAGGCAGACAGTCTAGACGACAGAAGACTGTCTGGCTGCTAAGTGATTCTCAGTTTCTTTATGGGGTTACATGTGACATGACACTTCATGCCTTTTTTCCCCTCTCCTCCTCATATACATCTTCATCTGAGGTGCTTTTCCAAGTCGGATTAACACGTCTTGGGATGTGTGGAATGATCTTGAGCTGACTTAATCCAGTGATATCCACAGGTCACATGATTGTGATAGCCCCTAGAGGAGTTCCTAGCTCTGATATACAGTACATGGTTACTTAACTGGTCTAAGAATATGAGTGTTGCATTCAGGTCAGATGAAATCATCACTCTGTAGGCATGGAAAAATTAATATTTTTGTTATTACATATTATCTTTGTCTTAATACCAGAGGTGGACAAAGTACCCAACTTCATTACTTAAGTCAAAGTACAGATCCCACTGGTGAAATGTTACTCTGATACAAGTGAAAGTTGTCCAGTCAAATTTTTACTGAAGTGAAAGGCCTGAAGTACTTGCTTTTAAAAATACTTAAGTATTAAAAGTACATTTTCTGTCAACACATTGTTGTATCATTGCCACAACGCTTACAAAACCTAATGCTGTTACAAAAGACAGAAATGTGAATTCACAAAATGAACGCATGCTGTGCATCATGGTGGTTTAACGTTAAGCTAGCTAGTCAGTGAAACTCCACCTGACATGCTAGCAAACTCTTTTCAAACTCAAAATCATATTGGGTAGCTAATGCTACTAGAAAAGAAAGATTTCTACATTCTGTTTATTTAGCAAGATTATGCTAAAACATATTTCTTAAAGGACTTGATAAGTTAATGTTATTCATGTTAGCATAACTCCATTTTTACATGCTAACTAACAGTGTCCAAGTTAACTAGCTATGTGTAAACATTAGCCGTGGACAAGACTGTGGCAACTTGGCGGGCAAATCCATAGAAAGTCATTTGACTAACCAGACTGCATAGCTACATTTGCAACATTATTGTTAGCTCTAAAAGCACAGATAACTTCGTTGCAAGCTTTCTCTTGGAATAAAACGTTTACATACCTCAATATGCTCCCGCAAGTTGGGTGGCGAGTTTTTGTTGGCCATGATGTGATTCGTTTTAGGCAAACAAAGCAAACATTTAAAATGAAACAAATCTTTAATCCTTTCAGAAAACTGAAACATGGGTTCTAGGTAAAGCCATGAGTGCGTGCATTCCCCAGAAGAACCGCTTCCTTCCATTCTGCCATCAGCTGATCGTGTTCAAATAACGCTGTTGAGAAATAACTGAACTTGATTTTATACAGTCTATGGACGTGATGTGACCCTAGTGATTACTGATCGGCTATCTCAGTGTCACCTGCGAAAAAATCAATCAAGTTTTAGAAAAGAAAAGAAAAAAGCATCCACTTTCAAAGCCGCTTCATAGTAACGAGCAATGAGGACCTTGATAGAAATGCAGTGGAGTGAAAAGTACGATATTTGTCTTTCAAATGTAGTGAAGTTAAAGTCATAAGTTTCCAAAAATAATAATACCCAAGTAAAGTACAGATACTCAAAAAGTGTACTTAAGTACAGTACTCAAGTAAATGTCCTTCGTTACTGTCCAACTCTGCTTAATACCATTGCATACTGCACTTTACAAAGCTGCATCAGACCCTTTATGAAACGATAGACATATTGTTGCGACACTACCAAATAGTTTACAATTTACAGCCCATGTTCTATATTTTAGTGTCCTGTGTATTTATTGTCCTGCGCTTTTCTCACACTATTGTGTATTTGCACTTTATGTAGTCTTGCGTACTCTTATATGTTGCACTATGGTTGATGGAGAGACATTTTGTAAATGACAATAAAAATCCACTTTACTTGCTTGACTTGAATATCAAATATCAACATTAGCCATCCCAGTATAAATGACTGCTTTGTTTCCTTGTCCTTAGGATTGGTCAGCTATCCCCTCTGATCCGGTGGAGTCCTCTGACCCCACTTTGTGGACCACCCCTCCATCAGAGGCCTCCTGTAACCCCCCACCACCACCCTGTCTGCGGAGTGGGTATCGGCGTCCTCTCCAGGGGGCGCCAGCGAGGAGCTGAGTGAAGCTTTGGACAAGCCTTTGGAGAACGATGCAGAGGGTGTGTGGAGCCCTGATATTGAGCAGAGTTTCCAGGAGGCACTGGCCATCTACCCTCCCTGTGGTCGCCGCAAAATCATCCTCTCTGACGAGGGCAAGATGTACGGTACGCCCCTCCTGCTCAGCCTTTTCCTTCTTTTCCTTATGAGTCTTGCAGATCTGCAAAACTAACTATGGATATATTTAATCCCAATCTGCCTAGTATCTGTCCATTGCTTCTTTTTTAAACCTTGATGGTTAGTTACGTTTCCCCCTTTTCTATCTGTTCTGTCAAGTAGCTCTGCTTTTTAAATCCATATCCAAAAAACTTTGACTTCTACAAACCTGCCAGACAAACATGACTAGCTGTTCAATGTAACCTTTCACCACTAGGGGCACTGTAGTGAAAAAGCAGGGCTATGAAATTTGTTTGTAGACCCCTTCGCATGTTTGTAAACAAACCGACCGTTGCTAGGATGCGCGCGCAGCCTGGACTCAGAAACAATGGTGCTGCCCATAGACCGGCATTATGAGCTGTCAGATTATGCCAAACAATTGTCGTTACAAGATCGAGAATGCTACATAAATAAGTTAACTCTAACAAGTGGACATCGCCTACCGGATCCGTATTTAATTAAAGAGTGGACGGACGATGTTAGTAAGTTTTCCTCTGATACCTGAAGGCAGTCATACTATTTACAAAAAATGTCAAACTCAAAAAAAAAAAAAACTATTTACAAAAGTAGCCTGCCATCAACATTCTGGTTACAGTGAGACTACAACTTGATTAACAATGGGACATTCATATTCATTTTGTTTTAATCAAATTATGCCAGTGATGTGATGGCAATGTGGCTTTAGCTACAACAGCAAATACCAACACTAAACAGCAATTTGCAGGAGGTGATGGCATGAAAGGAATGATAGTGTAAAGAGTGCAGCTAAGAGAAATCAGAGCTGCGTAAAAAGCGAGAGGCAGAGAGCAGAAATGAAACTGAACGGGGCGGGAGCTACAGTAGGTTAGAGCAGTCAGCGTAAGTTGGCATTTAGAGTGAGGGCACACAATTTTACCTTTCCATCCTTGCTTTAAAATTGTGATTTTCGGCATACACAAATAATGATGGCACAAAATCTGGACTGCTTGAGTCAAGCGAGAGCTCTCCTACAAACAAAATTGCATGCAAAGCTAAGTTAACATGCTAACAATATTCATTACATTGTGTAACTATGACCCAGCTAATCAGACAAACGTTACCAAAGTATTTTGCTACATCAATAAACGAAGACTAGAAAGAAAAAGATTTAATAAATAGCCTGATCTTGATGAAGTGGGCGCTGCAAACCCGCGCATTTTTGATAGTGCTTTCATCCCAGTCTACATGTTTGATGGCTTGTAGCCATAGACGTCGGCGATTTTTTTTTTTTGGAATGGGTGAGATCCTGCTGGAATTCTGTACATTTTAACCCCATCACTGCTACGATTCTGACACCCGACAACACAACAACTAGGCATTTCTTCCAAATATTTCTTCTCGTCTCTACCGTCGCTGAGTCTTTTTTGGGTCCAGGTTGCGCGCGCAATTTCCTCTTACGTATGAATGACATTTACTGCAAAGGGGTCTATAGGGATCTGTCTTCTCAGGGAGTTTTTCCTTGCCAGAGATCTAAATTCCTGGAAAACTGAACTGAGATAGTATCACAAATATTGTTAAATGTTCTGTACAAATAAAAGTGAATTTAATTGAATATAGTACATACAGTTTTTGTAAAACACACTCATACAAAAAAAAGGGGCTTCATCTTATGCAGCAAAAAAAAAGTGAAAAAAGTGAAACTAGAAAGGCATTTGGTAGAGTGCATACCTCCGCCAAGACACATTATCAACATCAAAATCAAATCACTTGAAACTAGGATAATACTAAAGCTGTACACCAATTTTCATGAAAATCCGTTCACTACTTTTTGGGTTATGCTAGGAACAAACAAACAAACAAAGTTGGCAGAGTTAAATATCTTGACTCTAGTCTCATTTATTTAGTTTTATTTATTTAGATTTATTTTAGTCTGATTTATTAAGATTACAGTACACCCAATATAAAATTTTTAAGTCTCTAGACATTTTTAACCAACTTTAAGGTGCTTTGTTTTGTTTCATTTTGTTTTGTCCCTCTAAATGAATATAAAATTATCTGCCAGTAGAATAAGACTTTTTCATGTTTGAAATGAGAAAAAAAGGTCTAGAAATAAGTTTGCTAATCTTATGTTTTGATCTGATTATAGGAAATAAAATCCGTTTGATTACATTCAAGATATTTCAACTTTCTAAGATTTCTAAGATATTTTAGTATTTTTTATATAATTTGCAGTGTAGTGATTGCTTGTTGGTCAGTGTTACAAGAGCAGAAAACAGACATTATCACACTGGATGGAAGAAATGTCGCAGAGATGACGTTACTGGAAAGGCATTTGCATGGTGGAGAACGCTGAAGTTGAAGTCGCTGGGGGTTAAAATAAGATGCAGCAACGGTACTTTATGGGAGAAAGTGAATATGTCAGTCAAATGATGGGGCAAAGCTACACATAATTATATATTCAGTATATGATGATGTTGTGTATTCCACTTAATTTTTACTACATCTTCGATCATAAACTTTTTTTAACATTCTGGTTATTTTATTTGTTTATTTGTATTAAAACTATATTGGATCCCTTTAACAAATGACATGCTAAATATCCATGGGAAATATGAGAATTTCTCATTATGATCTTTTGATAACAGCAATACAGTTGTTGCTTGCAGAGATATTATTTTCTGTTAATATCTCTTTGTGTGTGTGTGAGAGAGAGAGAGAGAGAGAGAGAGAGAGAGAGAGCTCTTGACTAATAACAAATGAGTTGCTGATGAGCGATGGTGGTTTGATTCAGGTGGATACACAGATGGATCAAAGTGGATGGTTGAAGAGAAGCAGAATGAGTCGGGACATGTGCTGGGTCTCCAGTCAGACATCATGTGTCATCATACGCTGTACTAGCCGTTATTCACGGTCTCCCTCCAGCTGCTGTTAAAGCTTGTGCAATGAAACAAAGCCTGGAGCAGTGCTGCTGAAGGAGAGAAGGCAGGTGTTGAATACTAAGGCAGGGCACACGGGGCAGATAGTGGTTCTGTTGCCCCTGTCCTTCCCTGTGGGGGAGGCGAGGGGCATGGGAGCAACGGGTAGGGAGTGTCATGGAGTGTCTGGAATGGCATGTGATCAGGGGTTCAAGGCAGCATGTCTGTAACCGGAGACCAGAATAGACGTTTACCCTTTGAGTGTGTGTGATGATGGAGAGGAGGCAGAGAGGGACAGATAAACATTGAGGGACGAGAGCCAGTCTTGGGCTCTGCACCTGTCCTGTGCCCTATGTCTACATACCCCTCCCTCCTTCACTTAGTCTATAACACACAACCCTGTGGTTGGCCAACCGTGTGTGTGTGTGCATGACTTTCAGGTGACCTAGGGCTACTCCCCCTCCTACTCCTCCTCAGCCCTGCAACATGACCATATTTATTATATGAGAAGACAGATAGACAGACCGATAACTCAAAATCTCCCTCGCTCCTTTTAACAGTAAGATTAGAATGAAAATGATCACACTATTACCCCCTTAACCTTGTCACTTATGTCGTATCACAATGAATGAATGAATGAATGAATGAACAAACAAACAGTTCTTTGTTAACACACCGTCTCCAGACATGCTTCTCAAAATAGACTCCACAGACCCCCAGGGCACAGGCACAAATGACATATACATAGTGTATATTACACATATTACTCTTTATATATGTAGTGATATTACAGCGGAGATTGTTATGTGATATAGTTGTCATTATATTACAGAGAGATGTCGTATGGTGTTAAAGAATGTATCATATTAAGTAATAGATCAAAATGAAGTCAATATCTACAGAGGAAGTGTGGCTACGTTTCATTGGCGCGATAAGTATCTAAGTGTACCTCAGGGAATTAATGCAATTTTGAAAGCAAACTGCAGTCACACTAAATAAAAATGTATCTGTTGCCTTTGAAAGCATTTCCGCCTTGCAGAATTTCTTCTTTCATATGCCTGAGAATTTTTCACAGTAGTGTCAAAGGAACTGCTTTGGGGTCTCTGTGTGGAAAGTTTAAAAAGAAGCTGTAATGGAACAATAACAACAACAACAATAATAATAATAATAATAACAGGGCGGCACGGTGGTGTAGTGGTTAGCACTGTCTCCTCACAGCAAGAAGGTTCTGGGTTCGAGCCCCGTGGCTGATAGGGGCCTTTCTGTGTGGAGTTTGCATGTTTTCCCCGTGTCTGTGTGGGTTTCCTCCGGGTGCTCCGGTTTCCTCCACATTCCAAAGACATGCAGGTTAGGCTAATTGGTGGCTTTAAATTGGCCGTAGGTGTGAATGTGAGTGTGAATGGTTGTCTGTGTCTATGTGTCAGCCCTGTGATGACTTGGCGACTTGTCCAGGGTGTACCCCGCCTTTCGCCCGTAGTCAGCTGGGATAGGCTCCAGCTTGCCTGCGACCCTGTAGAACAGGATAAGTGGCTACAAATAATGGATGGATGGATAATAATAATAGGTCTATATCTCATCTCATTATCTCTAGCCGCTTTATCCTGTTCTACAGGGTCGCAGGCGAGCTGGAGCCTATCCCAGCTGACTACAGGCGAAAGGCGGGGTACACCCTGGACAAGTCGCCAGGTCATCACAGGGCTGACACATAGACACAGACAACCATTCACACTCACATTCACACCTACGCTCAATTTAGAGTCACCAGTTAACCTAACCTGCATGTCTTTGGACTGTGGGGGAAACCGGAGCACCCGGAGGAAACCCACGCGGACACGGGGAGAACATGCAAACTCCACACAGAAAGGCCCTCGCTGGCCACGGGGCTCGAACCCGGACCTTCTTGCTGTGAGGCGACAGCGCTAACCACTACACCACCGTGCCGCCCCAGGTTTTTCTGTATTTTGATTATTTTCTACAATGTAGAACACTACTAAAGAAAACTATGAAATAACATATGGAATTATGCTTCATATTTTAGATTCTTCAAAGTAGCCACCATTTGCCTTGATGATGCTTTGCACACTCACTTCTTCTAGCTTGTCCCACTTACATGTGTGGGGTCGCTGCCATGTGAACCCTATTGATCCCCATGCCATATTAAATGGAGCATAGTTTTATACCAGATGCCCTTCCTGCAAGAACCATCCCATTTTTGGGCTTGGGAAACAACCATTCACACCTATGGACCACTTAGGGTAGCCAGTTTACTGAACTGCATGTCTCTGGACTGTGAGCGGAAACCCATGCAGACACGGGGAGAACATGCAAACTCCACACAGAAAGGCCTCCACCGACCACTGGGCTCGAACCCAGAACCTTCTTGCTGTGAGGTGACAGTGCTATCCACTACACTACACATGCTTTGCACACTATTGGCATTATCTTAACCAGCTTCATGAGATAGTCACCTGGAATGCTTTTCAATTAACAGCTGTGCCTCATCAAAAGTTAATTAGTGCAATTTCTTGCTTTCTTATTGTGTCTGAGATCAAACAGTAAACAGTAAATAATAACACTAGAGTAAATAGCCCTTTTCCACAACTGTAGTAATCCATATTATGTCAAGAACTGCTTGACTAAGTAAAGAGAAACGACATCCATCATTACTTTAAGACATGAAGTGTCTTTTAATTAATAAAAATAAAGAAAAAGCACTGAATTAGAAGTTGTGTCCAAACTTTTGACTGGTACTGTAGATATATAATATCCATCCATCCATCCATTATCTGTAGCCGCTTATCCTGTTCTACAGGGTCGCAGGCAAGCTGGAGCCTATCCCAACTGACTATGGGTGAGAGGCGGCGTACACCCTGGACAAATCGCCAAGTTATCGCAGGGCTGACACAGAGACAAACAACCAATTATCCTAACCTGCATGTCTTTGGACTGTGGGGGAAACCGGAGCACCCAGAGGAAACCCACGCAGACACGGGGAGAACATGCAAACTCCACACAGAAAGGCCCTCGCTGGCCACGGGGCTCGAACCCAGGGCCTTCTTGCTGTGAGGCGGCAGTGCTCACCACTACACCACCGTGCTGCCCAGATATATAATTTATTTATTTCTAAGCATTTTTCAGGGCATCCCAGGACATGGTACAGATACTTCAAATGACATTAAATAGTTTACATCTCACATTTAAATAAAAACAATAAATGATCCTAAAATAAATCTGCGCCATGATGATTTACTCGAAAATGGGTCACTGTTTAAGAGACACTGATCCACAAACATGCAGTTTACACCAGATCGACTTGATTTATACAACAATGCATAACCAATCAAAATCATGCCCCAAAATAATTTTAAAAAATCACATTATTAATCCCTGTGCTCCCTGACAGTCAGGATCTGAAGTATTTCAAGAACAAAGCAGAAAGGACATGTCTGGAGACTGCAAGTCCGAGAGACCACAATCTTCAGCGCATGGTCACATTTCTACAGACGTGATTTCATTGACTGGAGATCGGTGACCGGAGTTGCACAGCTTATTATTTTGTTCCTGCGAAAAAGCTGAGCTAAACGCTTCAGCCAGCTTTCTGTCTGGCACACACTGAATCCAAACAGAGCTTCCTTCACTGCAGTAATTGGCTGTGTTGAAACAATTTGAGGTAGTCACACAAATGACTGACTGTATTGTGCAGTGCTGAATGCAACATTAATATATGGCTACGTTTCCCACAATGTGCACTTATTTTTCATTCTGCTAGCGAAGCAGATGGAGTCCTGGCATACAAGCTATAAAAATCAATGTAAACCCGACTGCATTCCTCTGCTGGTCTATCAACTGGGAAAGATTTTTTTTTTAACCGTCTTGGCCTCTTATTCAAACATTTGCGTTATTTTCCCACCATTCTTTGCATACCTACTAGCCTTTACTCTCATCACTCATTGGTGTTATTAACTTGTTAAACCATATAGTACCGCAGAGACTGTTTCACTCCTGATGCTGTGGGCTAAAATCACCAGGCTTTGCCAAAGAAAACATTTCATGGCTTCCATGGCTGCTGTACTCTAATGCTTTTTCACCCGCTCCCTCTTTTTACACACACCACCGCTGAGAGGAAACACATTTACCACGGATTAACGGCTCCCAATCATCCGGTAGCTAGTTAAGTAAATAATGGACCTCTTCACCTCTTCACCCGTCACAAAGTTATGGAAAAAAGGTTTTAAAAGATAATCCGCACTGAATTAAGTGCCTTTTATTTAAAAAGATGTCATCGCAGTGATTCTTGAAAGTAAATGTTTTTCGCTTTACTTTACCCTGGTGCTAATTATGTTTCTGATGAGAGAGGGAGAGAGAGAGAGGTGGAAAAAGCTTCCTAACCCTCACCTAGACTCCAACTTTAACAATTGAGTGAGAGATTCATTTGTAAGTAAATATGAGTTCTAATGAGTTCTCTCTCTCTCTCTCTCTCTCTCTCTCTCTCTCTCTCTCCCCCCCCCCCATTTTAAAGGTTACATATTACATCCCTTTTCCACAAGTTGACACAGTTCCCTGACGTCTTAATGAAATGTCAGTGATATGCTTTGGTCAAAATAGCACAAGGATAAAGCACCACAGCACCTTCTCCCCCTGTCTAAACAGCCCTGTTCAACACAGCCGATTTGAGTGTCTGTTGCTTTAAATGAAAATAAGCCACTGCTCACCCCACCCCCCTCTTCTGCTGGCCAATCAGATAGCTGTTTCCTCATGAATATTCATTTGCAAAGGCAGTTCTCAATCCATGAGAGGAGATACTCAGATGACAGGACGGTATAATTCTAATTATTCTATCCACATTTACTGGATATCAGCAATCGCACGCTCTGATTGGCTACTGTACGAATAGGCTATCAGCTCGTATCCCGTGAGTAGAGAAAAACAAAATGGCGCAGCGTGTTGCTGAACCAACCGAGGATGAAATAAAAACTCGACTCGAAAACAAAACCGCAAAAATGATCAAGTATTTAAAAGAAACAGAAATAGCGAAAAGAATATAGTTTTTTCCCCTCAATATCATCTGTTCCACACTCCAGCCCAGTCGGAGGCAGTTGTGCACCTTTACGTTGGTTTGCCAACCGCCAGAAAAACCCTAAAGAAGAAGAAGAACAAAAAAGCGCAGCAAAAAATTGAATAAAAGTATTCGATGGTAAGAACATATCTTTTTTTATTTTTCAAGAATTATTATTATAGCATTTTTCACAAATTGCTCCTGTCATTTCGCCGGTTTGTTTACATTCAAAGCGGAAATGATTTTGTCGGATGTTTTGTGTAAAGTTTTTATTTATCAAATTTGCTGAAAATAAAAATGCTCTGTTTCTTAAAATCCAGTGAATGTGGATAGAATAAAACAGTTACTCCACTCAACCTCCTCATATATCGCTTATAGCACCTCGTCGGCTATCAACACATGTACAACTCGATTTTTTGGAATAACTGTTAATGAGCTCCCCTTGTACTCTAAATTGAGCGTAGGTGTGAATGTGAGTGTGAATGGTTGTCTGTGTCTATGTGTCAGCCCTGTGATGACCTGGCGACTTGTCCAGGGTGTACCCCGCCTTTCGCCCGTAGTCAGCTGGGATAGGCTCCAGCTTGCCTGCGACCCTGTAGAACAGGATAAAGCGGCTACAGATAATGAGATGAGATGAGCTCCCCTTGTGACATAGAAAGTGGAGCCGAATCTGAACAGCTTGTTGAAGCACATCTCATCATCTCATCTCATTATCTCTAGCCGCTTTATCCTGTTCTACAGGGTCGCAGGCAAGCTGGAGCCTATCCCAGCTGACTACGGGCGAAAGGCGGGGTACACCCTGGACAAGTCGCCAGGTCATCACAGGGCTGACACATAGACACAGACAACCATTCACACTCACATTCACACCTACGGTCAATTTAGAGTCACCAGTTAACCTAACCTGCATGTCTTTGGACTGTGGGGGAAACTGGAGCACCCGGAGGAAACCCACGCGGACACGGGGAGAACATGCAAACTCCACACAGAAAGGCCCTCGCCGGCCACGGGGCTCGAACCCGGACCTTCTTGCTGTGAGGCGACAGCGCTAACCACTACACCACCGTGCCGCCTGTTGAAGCACATGTTTAATGAAATAGGCAGCACAAATTAAACTGACTGGGTTGTCTTATTTCAGAGTTTGTGGGTTAGTTGGCACTCCAGATACCCAAATGTACATGTAGTATGTGCACAAGCACTGAAAAAGTCTGTCAGTGGCAGAGAGCAGATAACCCGAGCTTGTTTGTTTGCTCAGTACCCTGACTGTAACTGTAGCCTTCTTCCTGACCTTTAATTGTACATGTGATTTCAGAGAGTCTTCAGAGAAAGACAGCGAAGGTTCTGTGAAAAGCGCGGCTCAGATGCCCGTCTCTCACTCTGTCTGTCTGGAAGCTGAATTGTTTATCTGTTTGTCTCTCTGGCCGTCACCCTCACTGTCTGCTTTTCTGTATGTCTACATAAGATTGGATACATGGCTTAGCTTTGATGTGTGCTGGTTTCTTTCTTTTTTTTCAAGAAACAACAATTTGAAAAGATGTAGGAAGAATCAGAGAAGTGCCAAAAGTGACAAAGCTTTCTATTGTGTATATGTGTCACTTTAAACTCCATCTTTCCACATTGTGTTATAACAGTGTCTCTCTATATTCTTGTGAGAACGTCACGTTGTGTATATTGCTGTGAAGTTGGTTATTTTGCTTTCAGGTTTTCAACACCGGAAGATCAGAGGAGATTCATGTGAAATTAGCATGTATTCAGAATGTACAGAGAAACACTGGGCTGTATGAATATTAATATCACTACAGTCATCTACAGCCTTAGAAATGTAAATTATGTATATATAATGTCTTTAAAATGCTACATACTGTATAAATTACCAGCAGCAATATAACTGATCAACATAGATCTGCACAATTAATATTATTTTAATCATGGCCACAATATTTGGCGCCTTCAATTTATTAATCACGATTAACTGTGATGGTGAGCTTCGCTAAAGTAGCACACTTGACTGGCATCAGATATTGTTGTTGTTTTTGTTTTTTTTTTACTTTGGTGTGCTAAACCACAAACTCACTAACTGTCAAGTTCTGTACTGGAATAGCTTGCTTATGCATTTGATGTGATTGAAGACAGGTCTAGTTTTGGTTCAGATATTCCAACCAGGGTGACACGGTGGTGCAGAGGTTCATGCTGTCGCTTCACAGCAAGCAAGTTCTGGGTTCGAATTTGCTGGTCAACTAGGGCCTTGTGTAGAGTTTGCATGTTCTCCTTGTGCCTGCATGGGTTTCCTCCAGGTGCTCCGGTTTCCTCCCACAGTCCAAAGACATTCAGATTATCTCGACTCACTACTCTAATTTGCCCATAGGTGTAAATGTGTACATGAATGGCCGCTTGTCTCTCCGTGTTGGCCCTGCGATAGATTGGCGAGCTGTCCAGAGTGAATCTCGCCTCTTGCTCAGTTGCCCCTTTTCCACCAAAGCAGTTCCAGGGCTGGTTTGGGGCCGGTGCTTAGTTTGGAACCAGGTTTTCTGTTTCCACTGACAAAGAACTGGCTCTGGGGCCAGAAAAACCGGTTCCAGGCTAGCACCAGCTCTTTGCTGGGCCAGAGGAAAGAACCACTTACGTTAGCGGGGGGGCGGAGTTGTTAAGACCAACAACAATAACAAGACCGCAAAAGATCGCCATTTTTAAGCGACGAGAAGCAGCAGCTGTACAAACGCGAAGTCATCCATTATTATTATTATTGTTGTTGTTGCTGCTTCTTCCGTGTTGTTTTTGCTTCGATATTCGCGCCAAGGTTTATGCAAACGTAGCGACGTAACTGACGTATACAGCGACGTAATGACGTGGCTTCCCTTAGCACCGCGAGCTATGGAAAAGCAAACTGGTTCTCAGCTGGCTCGCAAGTTGAACGAGTTGTGAACCAGCACCAGCACTGGCCCCGAACCAGCCCTGGAACTGATTTGGTGGAAAAGGGGTAAAGTGTATAGCAAATGAATGAATATTTAAATCATTGAAGGAATATTAGATAAATGTACAAATGTATTGATTTGAAATCTTCAAGTACATAGCACTATTTTGTTCATGTATAGGCTAGCTAATTGTGATACGTTATAGTGATTTCAGCATTGAGCAAAATAATTGTGGTTATTTCTTGAGCAATTATGTCCGAGAACAACAGATGCATTTTTACTTCCACCAGCTTTGTTGGAGGAGGTTATGTTTTTCCCTCTGTTTTTTACTTGCGAAAATGGGAGATTTTTGCAAGTATGTTGATCTGTCTGTTTATTTGTTTGTCTGTTTGTTTGTTGGTGCTCTGGTGTCGTCATTTCTTGACCAATCTTCACCAAAATGCACAGAACAACTCACTAGGGTCACACAAAGAGATTATTAGTTTTTGGTGGGCCAAGGTCACCAAGGTCAAATCTTGTAAAAACACCTAATCAGCCATAACTTCCGTTTCTTTGTGATTTTCGCAAGTATCGTGCTCTGCATGACTTTTCATCTGTTTGTCTGTCTGCCTGTTCCCAACATAACTCAAAAAGTAGTGAACGGATTTTGATGAAATTTTGAGAAAAGATGAGCCATAGGCCGAGGAACAATTGATTAAATTTTGATGCAAATCCAGATATGTATGTGCATCCAGGAATTTTTTTTTGTCCGTTTGCAACGTAACTCAAAAAGTAATGAACAGATTTTGATGAAATTTGGTGTACAGCTTTAGTATTATCCTTGGTTCAAATGTTTTGATTTTGATGTTGATAATATATGGCTTGGCGGCGGTATGCCCTCAACTGAGTTCCCTTCTACTGGTTGTTGTATCTACTCTGACACTAAGCAAATGAATCTGAATTAACATGAGATGAAAATCTCATAGCATGCTTTTGTGGTTTTGTCTGTTATTCTTGTCCCATACACATGCCATCAGAAGACCAGCTAAGGACGCTACTATGGAGAACAACAGCAGTCAATAAGGGAACATGCAATTTGAAAAATTCATTGTATGTTATCTTAGTCTAAAAAGGATCATAGTATTAACTGACCAGTAAAAAACACATGCAAGGCAGCCGTGACAATGAAAAGAAATATTTTTTCGACAATCATTTTACAAACATCTGAGAGTGCTCGTGAAAATGCTTCTATTTTGCATTTTTTCTAATTGAATACAATTTTCATTACAGATTATCTTACTGACTTGAGTGAAGCTTGAGTGAAAAGGAGACTTTTTGAATATTGATATGAATTTCAGAGTTTGTTATGTCCCCTTTTTGTTTTAATGACCGTGTGCACTCGAGCTGGCATGGACTCCCAAGTTTGTGCAAAACCTAATGGTTCATTTTAGATCAAACCCATCAGAGTGTTGTCTGGACATGTGGCTCAGTAGAAGAGATTATAATCTCATGAGGAAAATCTGACCTTTTGTACAAAGCAGTTAACTTGGTCAATGTCACACATTTACTTACATTTAAATGTTAAATATTCAACCCAATATGTTACTGTAAGTATTCTTGCCAGAGGATGTCTGTAATAACTATGATTGATATGCATAGTATAAATCACAGAGATGTGAGTGTCTTTAAGATGTACGCATGGTCACCACATGAAAAACATCTATACTTACTATGTGCACCTCATTTTTAATACCAACTGATTATCTTGACCTTCATTACAAGCTCTTGTCAGAGCTTGATCATTAGTAGGCCACATGATCATGACATGTTCGGAGGTTTTGCATGTGCTAGGGACTCAAGGGACATATGATGCTTCTCTGACATGTCCTTTTAGTCACTGTTTATATTTTATTGTTGTGCATTTTAAATGTGGCCAAACCGTGCTTTTTGCAGTTTGGTTTAGTGTCTCCTGGAGCAAAAGCTCTTTTCCCACAGGAGATGATGGACTCTTTACAAACATGTCAGTTTGAATGGGATGTACTGTATATCGCCTGGGGTCATTTTGTAGAAGGTAAATGGTTTACTTTCAGTTTACCAGATTCATAAAAATGACTGACTTGATCGATTTGGACAGGGTTAAAATCCCAGAGATACTCCAGTAATAATTCCTTTACCCCATTTTCTCATGTAAAATTAGTCCAAACTGGATAGGACACCTGGGAGTGACTTTTCCATAAAATTTCTTACAGTGGGCCTCAGTTATCAATCTTTGAGTAAAGTTCAACTTTCCACTAGATTTACAAAGGTTTCATAAACGCTGATTTTCTTTGTACTCATGTGCAGTGTAGATGTATGCCAATCACCTGTAAATTACAAGGCACAGCTTATTTGCATTTGGTTACGCTCACAAAATTAAATGACAAGTGAAACCAAAAAAGACTTTCTCAGAGGAAAAAGTAAAAGTTCTTTTGAATCACATCTATGACAATAAGAAATTTATACAGTACCAGTCAAAAGTTTGGAAACACCTTCAAATTCTATGTTTTTATGTTTTTATTTTTTTTCCTACATTGTAGAACAATACTGAACTCATCAAAACTATGAAATAACATATGGAACATATGGAATTATATGGTAAACAAAAAAGTGTTAAAAAACACTGTTTCATCTTTTAGATTCTTCAAAGTCGTCACTATTTACCTTGATAACAGCTTTGCACACTATTGGCATTATCTGAACCAGCTTCATGAGGTCGTCACCTGGAATGCTTTTCAGTTAACAGGTGTGTCTTGTCAAAAATGGAATTTCTTGCCTTCTTAATGCATTTGACACCATCAACCAGTAAAGAGTAAATAATAAAAAATACAGTAAATAGCCCTGTTCGACAACTGTAGCAATCCATATCCAGAACCACTCAACTAAGTAAAGAGAAATAACAGTCAGTCATTACTTTAAGACATGAAGTGTCTTTTAGTTAATTAAAATAAAGAAAAACCATTGAATTTGAAGGTATTTCCAAACTTTTGACAATCAAGGTAGAGACCGCGATCTGGTAGAATTGGAGATTCTACCAGTAGAAACTCCGATTGCAATCTCTCCTGGTAGAATCTCCAATCTTACCAGTAGAGATTGCAGTTGGAGTCTCTACCGGTAGAGACTCTAATCCAAAAGATTAGTAGAGATTGCGATTCAAGATCCTAACCTAATGGTAAGATGTTCTATCCTGGTGCAGAGAAAAGAAAACAAAGAACAATAACTCTTGCTGGTTTTACCATAATAGCCATTTTATTCACATAATTTATACATGAAACATTAATGGGATATCCATTTTATCTCATCTCATTATCTGTAGCCGCTTTATCCTGTTCTACAGGGTCGCAGGCAAGCTGGAGCCTATCCCAGCTGACTACGGGCGAAAGGCGGGGTACACCCTGGACAAGTCGCCAGGTCATCACAGGGCTGACACATAGACACAGACAACCATTCACACTCACATTCACACCTACGCTCAATTTAGAGTCACCAGTTAACCTAACCTGCATGTCTTTGGACTGTGGGGGAAACTGGAGCACCCGGAGGAAACCCACGCGGACACGGGGAGAACATGCAAACTCCGCACAGAAAGGCCCTCGCCGGCCACGGGGCTCGAACCCGGACCTTCTTGCTGTGAGGCGACAGCACTAACCACTACACCACCGTGCCGCCCATCCATTTTATTCATGAAAAATTATTGCACTATGTTCAGCATAAACATATCCATTTCAATGAACTAATTTTTGTTTTGACGCACACCAAATATTGAAGGGTGACACTTTATATAGCATGTAAGTCTCTGTTTTTTACAAGTACCTCTGTTAGTTATACAACTGCCCTTATAAGAACACACTCTTGACTGGTAGAATTTGAGATTCTACCAGTAGAAACTCCAATCACAATCTCTTGTGATAAGATCGGAGATTCCACCAGATTTTAATTAATCTCTATCTTGACATTTTATATACTGTATATATATATATATATATATATATATATATATATATATATTTTTTTTTTTTCTTTTTTGTGTGTGTGTGTGTGTGTATACAGGTATGTGTGTATACACACACACACAGGGTGTTTCAAAAAATTTTGATATTATTTGAGATATAAATATCCCAGAAACTACATAGTCTAGGCAAATGAAACTGAACAGGCTTAATGTTGAGCAATTTATTTAAGTTGAGGTTTATCCCTCAAATTTTGAATGAGAAATTCAAAGGTATGTGGATTCCATGAACGATTTCACAAATTTTCATTATGCGTGCCGCCTGAGACACAGACACACAGACACACAGACAGTGTTCCTCTTTGAACTTTTTGTCCCGTGTCCAAATCTGCATTGCAGTTGGTGCATTTTTAGAGAATTCTCTCATAAATGCACGCTGCACAGTCTTGTTCGACTGTGTTCGAGCATACTCTAACACACAAAACGCCTTTTCTTTTCCAGTGAATGGCATTTCTATACCTAAAAAGATAAAACCAAAAAACATTAAACATAAAATTTTGACCTGTTTCCACACATGCTGTTAAAATTTGAGGTCAATTGAATGAGGATTGGCAAAGTTATTAGATTGTGAAATTATATCAAATTTTTTGAAACACCCTATATAACAGTGTAACAGTACCTGAAAGGCCAAAATCTGGAGGCAAATTACAGAGAAGGTGAATTCAGTGTGACTTAAGTGAGGTGAAAAGAAAATGGTTTGACATGCAACTGGATCCAGGTGATCATGGACACTAAGCACATCATCGATGCTGTGAAAAGCAGGAGGGTATGTGTCATAAGGAAGTCTGATGTTGGAGTATATGGCACAGTGTATCTTGAGACATACCAGATCGGTCACTTAGTGCTTGCACTAATAAAGTGTTGCACAGCATTAAAAGAAGATGGAACCAGCACTTATATACTGAACCACTGTATTCCATCCTCCCTTCATACAGTGACATTTCTTCTTAACTGAATGACTGCTCTTATTTTTTCTTAATTTATGGATTTACCTTGGCTTGCGTTCTGTAATTTATTTTTTTAAATGTAATTACAATTTTTAAATTGATGCATTGTTATATAAAATGCTAGGTTTCACACAATTCTCATAAAATTTGTATGTGTAATTGAAATATACATAAGCATATAATCTTGACAGAGTAGTTCATATATAAAAATTCAGTAATCCATGCAAATTATAATATTTGAAATCAATTAATTGAGGTTTTCCTAAGTTAGTATGTGTAAATTTACACACATTCAGGGACACGAGTAGGTTATGAACATTTTTTCCTTCAAAATTTCGTGTGAATGCTTGTATGAATGATTTACAGATAAACATCTCCATTCATATCCAGCTTGATAAATAATAATATAGCAATAATATAGGCCTTAAACTATATATATATATATATATATATATATATATATATATATATATATATATATATATATATATATACTTGTAATGTAGCACCAATAACCTGTTTGTCGTTATATTTGCACTACTTCACCACTACTACCTCTGCCATCTCTCATCGATGCAATTATTATGTGCAATAATATAGGCCTTAAACTATTTTTACACACACACACACACACACACACACACACACACACACACACATATATATATATATATATACACACAGAGTCTACCTGTAATGTGCAATTTTTCCGAGCCTCTCAATATACTTTTTCACGGTAGATAATGCAAATAGCCCTCTGTATTTAATCTTTCATTGTCTAATTTTTTATTTCAGTTTTATTTGTTATCTGTATGACATTTTCTTGCTACTGTAACACGTGAATTTCCCCGATGTGGGATGAATAAAGTGAATCTAATCTAATCTAATCTAATCTAATCTAATCTAATCTAATCTAATCTAATCTAATCTAATCTAAATGAGGTCTGTTGTCATATCACAGCTGTCGTTATAAGCTGAAAGAGAGAGTGGCTGTGAGGAAAGGTGGCGGTGAGCAAAAAAAAAAAATCACCACAAAGTTACTTCTTCATCCCACACAAATTATGCCAGAAAAAATATACTATTCTCTTGATTTCAGCTTATTAATAATGTGCATAATTTGGGTTAAAACTGCTGTTAAACTCTTAATTAAATTTTGCATTATTAGGTCTGTCTAATCCAGATGTTTACATTCAACAGTTTTGAGCACATTTCGGTCATTAGCTTTATGAGTGTGTTTTACATATGAAGTCCAACAAGGACATGGGGAAATTGAAAACAAAATAAAGAATAACACACACACACACACACACACACACACACACACACACACACACACACACACACACACACACACAGAGTGATGCTGCCAGTTACACTGTGCTGTGTTCTGTTAAAAAGGAAGTCTCGGTCAATCTCCAGATTCCTGAGACTCTTATGTATTTCTCATCCCCAAGGAGAGTGTATGGACAACAGATGTAGCTCCTATTACTGCTCCCAAAATCACACATGCGCACACATTACTCCCTCATTACATTCGCTGATTTGTGGGTGTGTGTGGTTGCATACATGCATGTATATACGTGTGTGCACAAATGTTGTGTGAATGTGAATGCGTGAGTGTGTCTCTATCCCTCCTTCCGTTCTGAGCAGATGCAGGACTCAGTGTGAGGAGAACTCAGAGCTTAGGAATGAGAAGAATGTGCAGGGGAGGGGGTGCTCAGTGAGAGAGAGTTGGTAAGAGAGAGATAGCGAGATGAAGAGAGAGAGAGAGAGAGAGAAGGCATCCAAAGGGTCAGAGAGATTTATGAGGTACGGGGCCTTGTGAGGGCGGCTGCTCCTTTGCATGACATCGATTCTGTCCTGTATGACCTACTCTGTCCCTCAGAAGGGAGGGCAGGAGGGTTTGTGTGTGTGTGTGTGTGTGGGTTTCAGGTAGCTGCGGCTGTCTACCCTTCCACGATTGGGCTCTAGACTGAATGACTGCTTTTTGACTCTGCCCCAGCAAACATAATACACACACACACACACACACACACACACACACACACACACACACACACACACATATATATATAGGCCCTGACAATCACCGTCTCTCTCTCTCTCTCTCGCGCGCACACACACACACACACACACACGCATGCATGCGCGCACACAGCATAAAGAAAATATTTATTTTTGTACATACTTATAATTTTCATTAAATTTTGGTGTGATGGTGTGACTACTTCACAGTTTCCACAATGTGGCATCTTTGCTTTTCTTTTCTTTCAGTTTCCTTATGAACTACTGAAGTTTTCCCATGTGCTTATTTCCTTGCTATTTCTTTTCAAAGTCATCACCTTGTGACTGTGACTGTATGTATGTAGTCTATAAAAGGTCCCTGCTATGTCATGCTCATTTTCTTCTCATCAGTCTGAGTGACCATTCTATTTGTTCAATATTTTTGCACTTCCTTTTATTCATTTGGAACTAATGGAGGCTGTATATCAGTAATAGGCATCATTCTTCAACAATACAAATACCATACATTGCTGAGAAGGAAAATCATCTGAGATGTTAATATTGCTTTCTACTGAGGAGGGGAATCATGTACAATGTTTATACTGTTCTTTATTGAGGCTCAAAATCACTCAACATTCTTAGGCCCTGTCCACACGGCAATGGATTCAGGTGAATCTGATAAAATTGTTTATCGTTTCGGCCTGGCGTCCACACGGCACCGGCGTTTTGGGTGCCCCAAAATGAAATCTTTTGAGAACGGGTTCCAGAGTGGAAAAATCTGGCAACGGCGCCGTTGCGAAGTCGTCTGGATGAGTAGAACGGATTTGTTTACGATGACGTCACAACCACATGACTGTCAGTGCTTCACGCTGGGTAGAAGTGTAACGAACTCGATGCAAGTTGTCAACAAATCCTATAACTTGGCTCATGAAACGCGCTTACAAAATATTTTCACTGCTTTCCAAAAACAAAAACAATCCCGCCAGCAAAAATAGGGGAAAAAAAGGAGCGATCTCACCTCTTCAGATGTTGGTTTAAGTCCGACAATACATTCCTCAAAAAGGGCGTAGAAGAACAAAGTAATCCATCAACGTGTAGCATTCAATTTATTCCGGACCATTAAAGAATTCTGGAGGATATCAGAATGTTGGCGTACCGGCTTCCATCTACCCCCATTCATTCCTCTTTCTGCGTCTTTCGTTTTACGCTACTGATTAATAATCAAAACTTTCTGTGGCTGATGCTACAGAAGAAGGGGTTTATGCGCATGGGTCTACTTCTTCTATTGTTCTGGTGTCTCCGATGGGACCGTTTTAAAGCGCACATAGAGGTGTGGCATGTGTATTGCATCGTTTTCAGCAAGCGTTGCGTTGCCATATGTACCTGATATTTTACTGATCCGTTGCCCATGTGGACGCGATATTTAAAAAAAAAAAAATCTCGTTGCCGTTGTCGTGTGGATGTAGCCTTATACCAGAGGTGGGCAAACTATGGCCCGCGGGCCACATCCGGCCCATTGGCGTTTTTAATCCGGCCCGCGGAAGACAATCATATAAACACGATTGAGCAGATCTATAAACTATAAGCGTCAGTGTTATCACATAGATAGGTGTTCTAGAGATCCGTCTTTCCAGTCAGTCGTATTCACGCGAGATTACATTTGCAGAGTGGTGCAGCGCGTGCCATGGAAGTCATTCTGGCGCCCGTGCCACTGATGATCTCGAGAACACAGGATAAAACTTTACAATGAGTGGTCCTAAAAGAAGAAAAGTGGACAGTGAGTGCCGGGTGTTCAATAAAGAATTTACAACTAAATATTTTTTTGCTGAAGTCCGATCAAAGGCTGTATGCCTTATTTGCAAAGAAACCGTTGCAGTTTTAAAGGAATATAACATCAAACGGCACTTTTCCTCCAAGCATGCTAATTATGCTAACAACCAGTCAGCACAAGCACGGACGAATACAGCTCAGCGGTTGCTGAGTGAATGTGAGTATTAACACTTTCTCTTTTTAAAACTATGTTGGAGCTGTAATAAGATGGTAGTCACATGTTTACAGACATAATAATATAAAAAGTATAACTCTTAGTAATTTTGGTTGTCGTGGGTGGCTGCTGTAGTGCTGGTGTTTGTTTTTAAGTACCGTGTGCTTTTGGGTGTCTGCTCCGCCCCTCATTTATGTCCCTGTCTGCTAGTATTGAGGTATTTCACCTGACGTCACAGGGTCACGTGATGCCCCGGTGTCCACCATTTTGGACGGCAAGCTAGCTAATGTCAACAACAGTAGCTGGTATGTTACTGTAGCAATGTTTACGTTCAGTCATTTGGATGACTGTTAAAACCTTTCAGTCTCAAGTTTTTCCTTTACTGGATTTACTAGTTTACTGAGCCAGCCGGCCCCGGAGCGCTAGCTAGCTAGCCAGCCAGCCGGCCCCGGAGTGCTAGCTAGCTAGCCAGCCAGCCGGCCCCGGAGCGCTAGCCATCCAGCCAGCCAGCCAGCCGGCTCCGGAGCGCTAGCCATCCAGCCGGCTCCGGAGCGCTAGCTAGCCAGCCAGCCGGCCCCGGAGCGCTAGCTAGCTAGCCAGCCAGCCAGCCGGCTCCGGAGCGCTAGCCAGCCAGCCGGCCCCGGAGCGCTAGCCAGCTAGCCAGCCAGCCAGCCGGCCCCGGAGCGCTAGCCAGCTAGCCAGCCAGCCAGCCGGCCCCGGAGCGCTAGCCAGCTAGCCAGCCAGCCAGCCGGCCCCGGAGCACTAGCCAGCCAGCCAGCCGGCCCCGGAGCGCTAGCCAGCCAGCCAGCCAGCTCCGGAGCGCTAGCCAGCTAGCCAGCCAGCCAGCCGGCTCCGGAGCGCTAGCCAGCTAGCCAGCTAGCCAGCCAGCCGGCTCCGGAGCGCTAGCCAGCTAGCCAGCCAGCCAGCCAGCTCCGGAGCGCTAGCCAGTCAGCCAGCCAGCCGGCTCCGGAGCGCTAGCCAGCTAGCCAGCCAGCCAGCCGGCTCCGGAGCGCTAGCCAGCTAGCCAGCCAGCCAGCCGGCTCCGGAGCGCTAGCCATCCAGCCAGCCAGCCAGCCGGCTCCGGAGCGCTAGCCATCCAGCCGGCCCCGGAGCGCCAGCCAGCCGGCCCTGGAGCGCTAGCCAGCCGGCCCCGGAGCGCTAGCTAGCCAGCCAGCCAGCCAGCCCACCCCGGAGCGCGCTCAGTAAACTAGTAAATACAGTAAAGGAAAAACTTATAACGGTCCATGTCTCAACAGACTAAGAAGTTATTTCAATGACATTTAATAACATTTTGTTTATCCTGAGGACCGAAAGTAAATGAAAATGTGAACAAATCTTAGCTGTCAGTGAACAATCCTGGTGGAAGCAGGTAAACGTCGTTCTCCAAGCCTGCTAACCTCAATTTTTGCAAATGCCTCTCCCTCTGCTCGCCCTGTAAATGCCCTACGTCGCTGGATAGTGAAGGTGTTTTCTGCATCTCGCTCCTTTTTCTTTTATGTTTTTCGTTTGTCGCCTTCCTCGCATTCAAACTGATTCGAGCCGTGCCGTCCAAAATGGCAGCCTCACATGACTTGGTCACGTGAGTGAAATACCTCAATAGGTGTATTATGAGCAGCTGACCTTGCTTCTGCTTATATCTGTTCCTGGACTTTTGCCTGTGGAGGTTATTCTGATCTATGAGTGGCCTTTTGGAATATGAAAACCTGTTTGGAACCTGTGTTTTGATTTTTTGAGGACTGGAAATATTTCAGTGAGTGACTTTGAACCTGAAAACCAGTTTGGAGTTTTTTTTGCTTTCTTGAGCTGTTTTGTTTGATTTTGTGGGCTGGATGGATCCAGTGCCAAACCACTGAACTGCAAACATGTTGGCATGGTGTGGTACCCAAACTGTTGAACTGCAAACATGTTGGCATGGTGTGGTACCCAAACTGTTGAACTGCAAACATGTTGGCATGGTGTGGTACCTCTCCTACTAATTTTGGTTGGTTGTACTGGCAGGCTGGAAGTGGATGGTTAAAAAAAAAACACTCAGGTGTAAATCTACGAGTTCAGTGAAATGTACAAAAATGATATGTACTGATATGTAATTTAGTTCAATTTAATGATATGCAATTTAGTTGTATGTATAAAATGATACAAATATACAAATACACTGGCATCCTACTCATCCTGGCAGCTCAAAGATGTAATTTAAGAATTAAGTGTGCTACTTTTCTTACTGTCGTGTGTGTGTGTGTGTGTGTGTGTGTGTGTGTGTGTGTGTGTGTGTGTGTGTGTGTGTGTTACTTTTCTGGATGGATCCAGTGCCAATCTATTGAACTGCAAGCATTTTTCTGCTCTGCCTTTGTTGACTGAGAACTAAAATAAATGTCAATTTGATCTGCATTTGGGTCTCTGTCAGTGAAGGCCTTACAATAACACTAAAGCTTTTCCAGTTTATGTTCGATATGTATGAATTTGGTGTTGGCCCGGCCCGCCTGGCAAATTTCAAAAGTCAATGTGGCCCCTGAGCCAAAATGTTTGCCCACCCCTGCTCTAAATTGACCGTAGGTGTGAATGTGAGTGTGAATGGTTGTCTGTGTCTATGTGTCAGCCCTGTGATGACCTGGCGACTTGTCCAGGGTGTACCCTGCCTTTCACCCGTAGTCAGCTGGGATAGGCTCCAGCTTGCCTGCGACCCTGTAGAACAGGATAAAGCGGCTACAGATAATGAGATGAGATGAGATTAAGCTAGAAACAAGAGAATACCCCACATGCTCACACAAGCTAACTGCCTTTCTGTTCTGGTCTGCCGTTAGCTTAAGTGTTAGCGAAATACATCCATAATATATACATAATCCTCTTTTTTAATAATGTGCTTACTGGATTTTAAGCAAAGCAAGTATGCATTGATTTTACAGCCAGAAATCTTTTGAATAATTTTGCTAATTTACACCTTAAAATTAATAGCCTGGCCCATGGGAGTGACTCCAACAAACTGGAATGTGCAGAAAGTGTCAGCCAATGTTGTGAGTTCATGTGCAGCACAGCATCTAGGCATCAGTTATATGCAGGAAAGTGAAAAGTTTTGCCACTCTATGTAAAATACATTGTGGTAGTGGGGGCATGATCAAGCATCAGCTGTGGGCAACGACGAGTCAGGTAGAACCAGCTGATGACCCGTGATGAGTTTCACCGGTGTTTGATTACTGGCAGTTTACTTATGTGTGTCTTTTGCATTATTTCAGAGAAAAGCCAGTAACTAGAGAGAGAGAGAGAGAGAGAGAGAGAGAGAGATATGAGCTACCCAGCACAGTGTGTATGTTTGTATGTGTGTGAAAGAGAATGAAAATGTCTGAAAAGTGATCTTTAAATTAAAAATAAAATGCACCTTGAGTTGTCAAGCCTGTCTCCCACATCCTCATTTCCCAAAAACCTTGAGAGTGTTACACTGGTGCCAAAACCTGGGAATTGAGGAGAAATGCCATCAAGGAGTCCACGCCAATCAGCGTGACCCTCCAGACCCTCGTCAACATCCACCAAAGCCAACATCAGGCCCTTATCTCACTGTGCGCAGAGCAGGAGCAGCACTTCCAGGCTCTGCTTCAGGCCCAGGCACAAGACTGGCAGGTGATCCAGAGCCTGATTCAACCAGTGGTTACTCCAGCAGCCTCTCCCACAGATACTGCAGCCAAACAGCATGTTCCACTGTTCAAAATAGATCCATAGAACACTGTGGAGCTGTTTGCAGAGCTGTTTGAACATGTTGCTGAAGTGTGCATGTGGCCAACCTCACAGAGGGTGGTCCACCTATTGCCACTCCTGTCAGGGGAAGCCCAGCTCACAGCCCAGCAGCTCCCATCTGCCAACTTGGAGTATCTGGAGCTGAAGTGGGCTAGCTTGCAGTCGACTGAACCCCAGAGCAACATCACCAGCGCTTCCATTCACTAAGGTTGGCTGCCCATTTGCCTTTGCCCAACAGCTCTGAGATACCTGCTGATGGTGGCTGTTGACAGAGGAGTGTGATGCTGATAACATCATCAGTTGAGGGGTGCTGGAGCAGTTCATCATTCAGCTGCTGGAAGGAACTTCTCAAGTGCTTGTTTTCCTACCCACATGAAGTTGGAGCAAGTTGGAGAACTTGGCTATGAGACCAGGCCAATAGATAGAAGTTATGCACTTCAGATTTACCATCGCAATCTCCTGAAACCATGGAGAGAGGTGTTTCCTGTGGCTCTGGCAACAGCGGTTTCCTAGAAGGAGGAGCTGGGACTGGAGGTAAGCCTGAAAAGTGTGACCCAATTTACCCAAGTCCCCTGTGGAGACCACCTCTCACTGTCTCAACACAGGTTTCCAGGTTGCAGGAGGAATTCGCCGATGTATTTTTGCCTCTGCCCAGTCGTACTAGTCTCGCAGAGAACCACATTGGGAATCCTCCAGGGGTGGTGGTACACTGCTGCCTGTATCGAATCCCTGAACACACACAAAAAAATGTGGTTCAGGATGAACTCAAGGCTATGGTCAACATGGAAGTAATTGAGGAGTTGCACTGTGATTGGAGCAGCCTGGTGGTTTTGGTTACCAAAACCAATGGGTTGGTCTGGTTCTGTGTAGACTTTAGAAAAGTCAACATGGTGTCTTAATTTGATACATACCTGTTGCCTCACATTGATGAACTGCTCAATTGGTTAGGTGCGGCTCGATTTTATTTGACACTGGGTTTGTCTAAGGCAGGGGTGGGCAAACTTTTTGGCTCAGGGGCCACATTGACTTTTGAAATTTGCCAGGCGGGCCGGGCCAACACCAAATTCATACATATCGAACATAAACTGGAAAAGCTTTAGTGTTATTGTAAGGCCTTCACTGACAGAGACCCAAATGCAGGTCAGATTGACATTTATTTTAGTTCTCAGTCAACAAAGGCAGAGCAGAAAAATGCTTGCAGTTCAATAGATTGGCACTGGATCCATTCAGAAAAGTAACACACACACACACACACACACACACACACACACACACACACACACACACACACACACACACACACGTGACAGTAAGAAAAGTAGCACACTTAATTCTTAAATTACATCTTTGAGCTGCCAGGATGAGTAGGATGCCAGTGTATTTGTATATTTGTATCATTTTATACATACAACTAAATTGCATATCATTAAATTGAACTAAATTACATATCAGTACATATCATTTTTGTACATTTCACTGAACTCGTAGATTTACACCTGAGTATTTTTTTTTAACCATCCACTTCCAGCCTGCCAGTACAAGCAACCACCATTAGTAGGAGAGGTACCACACCATTCCAAAATGTTTGCAGTTCAACAGTTTGGGTACCACACCATTCCAAAATGTTTGCAGTTCAACAGTTTGGGTACCACACCATGCCAACATGTTTGCAGTTCAACAGTTTGGGTACCACACCATGCCAACATGTTTGCAGTTCAACAGTTTGGGTACCACACCATGCCAACATGTTTGCAGTTCAACAGTTTGGGTACCACACCATGCCAACATGTTTGCAGTTCAACAGTTTGGGTACCACACCATGCCAACATGTTTGCAGTTCAGTGGTTTGGCACTGGATCCATCCAGCCCACAAAATCAAACAAAACAGCTCAAGAAAGCAAAAAAACTCCAAACTGGTTTTCAGGTTCAAAGTCACTCACTGAAATATTTCCAGTCCTCAAAAAATCAAAACACAGGTTCCAAACAGGTTTTCATATTCCAAAAGGCCACTCATAGATCAGAATAACCTCCACAGGCAAAAGTCCAGGAACAGATATAAGCAGAAGCAAGGTCAGCTGCTCATAATACACCTATACTAGCAGACAGGGACATAAATGAGGGGCGGAGCAGACACCCAAAAGCACACAGTACTTAAAAACAAACACCAGCACTACAGCAGCCACCCACGACAACCAAAATTACTAAGAGTTATACTTTTTATATTATTATGTCTGTAAACATGTGACTACCATCTTATTACAGCTCCAACATAGTTTTAAAAAGAGAAAGTGTTAATACTCACATTCACTCAGCAACCGCTGAGCTGTATTCGTCCGTGCTTGTGCTGACTGGTTGTTAGCATAATTAGCATGCTTGGAGGAAAAGTGCCATTTGATGTTATATTCCTTTAAAACTGCAACGGTTTCTTTGCAAATAAGGCACACAGCCTTTGATCGGACTTCAGCAAAAAAATATTTAGTTGTCCATTCTTTATTGAACACCCGGCACTCACTGTCCACTTTTCTTCTTTTAGGACCACTCATTGTAAAGTTTTATCCTGTGTTCTCGAGATCATCAGTGGCACGGGCGCCAGAATGACTTCCATGGCACGCGCTGCACCACTCTGCAAATGTAATCTCGCGTGAATACGACTGACTGGAAAGACGGATCTCTAGAACACCTGTCTACGTGATAACACTGACGCTTATAGTTTATAGATCTGCTCAATCGTGTTTATATGATTGTCTTCCGCGGGCCGGATTAAAAACGCCAACGGGCCGGATGTGGCCTGCGGACCGTAGTTTGCCCACCTCTGATTTAGAGCCACCAGTTAACCTAACCTGCATGTCTATGGACTGTGGGGGAAACCGGAGCACCCGGAGGAAACCCACGCGGACACGGGGAGAACATGCAAACTCCGCACAGAAAGGCCCTCGCCGGCCTCGGGGCTCGAACCCGGACCTTCTTGCTGTGAGGCGACAGCGCTAACCACTACACCACCGTGCTGCCTCACTTTATTTTATTTTATTTTATTTTATTTTTTTAATGATTCACATCTTCCAACTTCTTAAAGTTTCTGAGTAGGTGGGTTGATTTAGTCTTCTTTTAATCTGACTTCTGTCAGAACCTTAGACCTCCCAGCATGCTTTGGAGAAAGGTTCAAAACAGAAAAATGCTAATACTGGCATATTAAAAGTGAATCCAACTTTGTTTTATTGCCTGGCAAAGATCAGCTTGGAGCCTCTCCTGATGCCTCTCTGTGGTCACTTTGCCATGTGTCAGACCTCACTCTCCCCTGTGATGCCACCACTATGGGAAGGAGTTTCCTTGTAAAATTGTTCTACCACTAGTCTATAGAAAAATCCTATTTGCCATTACTTTTCCAAGAGAAACTGGAAAACTGATGTCTAATTAGCTGAAGTTGGTTTTCCTTGAGAGTTTTTGAAAACACTCACAGATTACAAGCTCATCTCACAGCTCTGTTTTCCCTATTAAGTAATCATATAAGGCATGTGAGTGAGTGGCCTTGGGGTTAAGAAGTGCCATGGGTTAGTGAAGGGGTTTAGGCACGCCTTGCCATATAACCAGTGCTGTGAATCATTGTGGCTGGTAACTGGAGAGCAGCTGAAGGAACAAGCCGTGATGATTTATGGCAGGAGTAAAAGCATATTCCATAAACATTGACACATACACACCAACTGCTATCCAGCTTTCCTGAGTCAGGGTTGCATTAGAACACCCCGCTGCTCTAGGTGTCATTCGTTGTCTCATACCTATGCCCACACGAACACACTCTTTTTCCTTCTCACTCACTCACACTTATATAAACAGATGCCAAAGACTGTAATTTAGTATTCACAGTGTCTTGCAAAAGTATTCATCCCCGTTGGTGTTTGTCCTGTTTTGTCGCATTAGAAGCTGGAATTAAAATGGATTTTGGGAGGGTTAATACCATTTGATTTACATAACATGCCTACAGCTTTAAAGGTGCATTTTTTATTGTGACACAAACAATAATTAAGATGAAAAAAAAAACAACAACACAGAAATCTGGAGTGTGCATAGGTATTCACCCTCTTTCGTATGAAACCCCTAAATAAGAGCTGGTCCAAACAATTCACTTCATAAGTCACATAATTACAACCCAGATTCCAAAAAAGTTGGGACAAAGTACAAATTGTAAATAAAAATGGAATGCAATGATGTGGAATTTTCAAAATCTCGTTATCTCTAGCTGCTTTATCCTGTTCTACAGGATCGCAGGCAAGCTGGAGCCTATCCCAGCTGACTACGGGCGAAAGGCAGGGTACGCCCTGGACAAGTCGCCAGGTCATCACAGGGCGAATTTTCAAAATTCCATGTTTTATTCAGAATAGAACATAGATGACATATCAAATGTTTAAACTGAGAAAATGTATCATTTAAAGAGAAAAATTCGGTGATTTTTAAATTTCATGACAACAACACATCTCAAAAAAGTTGGGACTAGGCCATGTTTACCACTGTGAGACATCCCCTTTTCTCTTTACAACAGTCTGTATACGTCTGGGGACTGAGGAGACAAGTTGCTCAAGTTTAGGGATAGGAATGTTAACCTATTCTTGTCTAATGTAGGATTCTATTTGCTCAACTGTCTTAGGTCTTTTTTGTCGTATCTTCTGTTTTATGATGTGCCAAATGTTTTTTATGGGTGAAAGATCTGGACTGCAGGCTGGCCAGTTCAGTACCTGGACCCTTCTTCTACGCAGCCATGATGCTGTAATTGATGCAGTATGTGGTTTGGCATTGTCATGTTGGAAAATGCAAGGTCTTCCCTGAAAGAGACGTCGTCTGGATGGGAGCATATGTTGCTCTAGAACCTGGATATACCTTTCAGCATTGATGGTGTCTTTCCAGATGTGTAAGCTGCCCATGCCACATGCACTAATGCAACCCCATACCATCAGAGATGCAGGCTTCTGAACTGAGCGCTGATAACAACTTGGGTCGTCCTTCTCCTCTTTAGTCCGAATGACATGACGTCCCTGATTTCCATAAAGAACTTCAAATTTTGATTCGTCTGACCACAGAACAGTTTTCCACTTTGCCACAGTCCATTTTAAATGAGCCTTGGCCCAGAGAAGACATCTGCGCTTCTGGATCATGTTTAGATACGGCTTCTTCTTTGAACTATAGAGTTTTAGCTGGCAACGGCGGATGGCATGGTGAATTGTGTTCACAGATAATGTTCTCTGGAAATATTCCCGAGCCCATTTTGTGATTTCCAATACAGAAGCATGCCTGTATGTGATGCAGTGCTGTCTAAGGGCCTGAAGATCACGGGCACCCAGTATGGTTTTTCGGCCTTGACCCTTACGCACAGAGATTCTTCCAGATTCTCTGAATCTTTTGATGATATTATGCACTGTAGATGATGATATGTTCAAACTCTTTGCAATTTTACACTGTCGAACTCCTTTCTGATATTGCTCCACTATTTGTCGGCGCAGAATTGGGGGAATTGGTGATCCTCTTTCCATCTTTATTTCTGAGAGCCGCTGCCACTCCAAGATGCTCTTTTTATACCCAGTCATGTTAATGACCTATTGCCAATTGACCTAATGAGTTGCAATTTGGTCCTCCAGCTGTTCCTTTTTTGTACCTTTAACTTTTCCAGCCTCTTATTGCCCGTGTCGCAACTTTTTTGAGATGTGTTGCTGTCATGAAATTTCAAATGAGCCAATATTTGGCATGAAATTTCAAAATGTCTCACTTTCGACATTTGATATGTTGTCTATGTTCTATTGTGAATACAATATCAGTTTTTGAGATTTGTAAATTATTGCATTCCGTTTTTATTTGCACTTTGTCCCAGCTTTTTTGGAATCGGGGTTGTAGTTGATTAAGATCCACCTGTGTGCAATCAAAGTGTCACATGATCTGTCACATGATGTCTGCATAAATCAACCTGTTCTGGAAGGACCCTCACCCTGCAACACGATTAAGCAAGCAACATGAAAACCAAGGAGCACTCCAAACAGGTCAGAGACAAAGTTGTGAAGAAGTATAGATCAGGGTTGGGTTATAAAAACTTTGAAACTTTGAATATCCCAGGGAGCACCATTAAATCCATTATAGCAAAATAGAAAGAATATGGCACTACTACAAACCTGACAAGAGAAGGCCACCCACCAAAACTCACAGACCAGGCAAGGAGGGCATTAAATCAGAGATGCAACAAAGACACCTAAGCTAACACTGAAGGAGCTGCAAAGATCCACAGCGGACATGGGAATACCTGTCCATTGGACCACTTTAAGCCATACACTCCACAGGGCAAGGCTTTATGGAAGAGTGGCCAGAAAAAAGCCATTGCTTAAAGAAAAAAAAATAAGAAAACACATTTGGAGTTTGCCCAACAGCATGTGGCAGACTCCCCAAAAACATGGAAGAAGATTCTCTGGTCAACTGAGACTAAAATTGATCTTTTTGGCCATCATGGGAAACACCATGTGTGGTGCAAACCCAACACTTCCCATCACCCTGAGAACACCATTCCTACAGTGAAGCATGGTGGTGGCAGCATCATGCTGTGGGGATGTTTTTCATCTGCAGGGACAGGAAAGCTGGTCAGGACTGAAGGAAAGATGGATGGCACTAAATACAGGGCAACTCTGGAGGAAAATCTGTTTGAGTCAGCCAGAGGTTTGAGACTGGGATGAAGGTTCACATTCCAGCAGGACAATGACTCTAAACATAGTGCTAAAGCTACACTGGAGTGGTTTAAAGGGAAACATTTAAATGTCTTGGAATGGCCTAATCAAAGCCCAGACCTCAATCCAATTGAGAATCTGTGGCATAACTTGAAGATTGCTGTACACCAACACAACCCATCTAACTTGAAGGAGTTGGAGAAGTTTTGCCATGAAGAATGGGCAAAAATCCCAGTGGCTAGATGTGCTAAGCTAATAGAGACATACCCCAAGAGACTTGCAGCTGTAATTGCAGCAAAAGGTGGCCCTACAAAGTATTGACCTTGGGGGCTGAATACCTATGCACACTCCAGATTTCTGTTTTTTATCTTAATTAATGTTTGTGTCACAATTTAAAAAAAGAAATTGCAGCTTTAAAGTGGTAGGCATGTTGTGTAAATCAAATAGTGCTAACCCCCCCCCAAAAAAAAAAAAAAAAAAAATCAATTTTAATTCCAGCTTGTAATTCGACAAAACAGGACAAACACCAAGGGGGATGAATACTTTTGCAAGACACTGTACATAAAATATTCACAAATTAGCCAAAAGAGTTAACAGAGTCAAAAATACTCTAATGTATTTCACTTAATAAATGTTTAAACCTAAAAAATGTACAGTTTATATAAAGTCTTCACATACATGTTAAAATGGAAAGATTTTTTGTGACGTAAAAAAAAAACAAAGCAAAAACAAACAAACAAACAAAAAAATGCAAGATAAATCGTGTCAGAAATTTCAAGTGGAAAATAAATAGAAACTTTTTATTTTATTTATTTATTGTGTGTGTGTGTGTGTGTGTGCGCGCGCAATAACCTGGTTGTATAAGTGTGCATTCTCTTTTATAATGGGACATGTGACTATGCTCAGAATTAACCAATCACATTCATTCTCATGTTCACCATACAGCTGTTATCAATGCAGTGATTCTGATTGACTCCAAATAAAGATCAAACCATTTCTGTTGGATTTTCATGCCATCTTTTTGGTTTCATCTGACTGTTGAAGCTGTTGTTGTGTGCAAGGAACTTACAAAGCATGTACATTATCTCATTGTTGAAAGGTGTCAATCAGGAGAGAAATTTTCAAAAGGAATTTATAAAAGAATTTCTAATTGTATGGGGTAGGGTGGCTAGATGGAAACCCTATTTCAAAAAATAATGTCCAGACCAACCTGAATCACCTCAAACCATGTGGCAACCATGTAAACTTTTTAGGCATAATTCTAAAAGGTATGTTTGACTCAAAAACAAGAGTTAAACAAGCTTATAGCTAAATAGAAACTGTCAGGTATGCAGGCGACAGATAGGTGTAAGAGCAGTACAATTTATTGCAGCAAAGCTGGCAGACAAATTCAAATCGATAATCAAAAGCAGAATCATTTAACAGGCAATGGTCAGGCAAGTCACAAACAGGATATCAAAGGCAAAGGTGATAAGCAGTAATCAAAGAACAAACTAGGTCAATAACCAAATCAACAGCATGAATCAACAAAGACTCGGTAAAGTCATATACAAGAACACTGAGCGATACCTCACAAAGTCCTTGTGCTGTGATGGTGCTAATATACAGAGCAGTGATGAGGCTGTGATCACAAACAGGTGTGTGTGATATTCTGTACTCTGGAGACTGAGAACAGGATGGCTGTTTTAATCCGTGGCGGCTATGTATGAAGGCTACTGCAAACTTTGACCAGGTGTAGACGTGACAGAAACATACCCACAGTGAAGCATGGTGGTGGTGGCAGCATCATGGTGGTGGGGGCTGCTTCTCTTCAGTTGGAACTGGGGCTTTAGTCAAAATAGAATGGATCATGAATAATAGAGGGGTTTGAACCTCAAAGCTGACAGGGGCCTTTCTGTGTGGAGTTTGCATGTTCTCCCCATGTCTGCGTGGGTTTCCTCTGGGTGCTCTGGTTTTCCCCACAGTTCAAAGACATGCAGATTCTGTAAAATACCCAGCCACTGGGATTGTACAAGCCAGTGCATATTTAGTGCCAGTCCCAAGCCTGGATAGATTGAGGAGGGTTGCATCCGGTGTAAAAACTATCCCAAATCAAATACTGTATGTAGAACAGATCCGCTGTGGCGACCCCTAACAGAAGCAGCCGAAAGAAGAAGAAGAAAAGAAGAAGATGAATGGCGACATATATTTCAGCACATAGCCTGCAGTTCTCTGTTAGACAGCTAAAGATGAAGAAAAAATTCACCTTCCAGCAGGATAACGATCCAAAATACAAATCCCACTCAACAAAGGAATGGCTTCAGAAGAAGAACATCAATGTTTTGGAATCCCGGATCTAAATCCTAGTTACAACCTGTGGAATGACCTGAACAGAGCTGTGTACAGGAGATCCCCTCTCAATTTCATAAGTTTGAAGTATTTTTTCAAAGGAAGAGTGAAACAAAATGACCAAATCAAGATGTGTTAAGTTGGTAGACTCTTACCCCCAAAATACTGAATATTGTATTATTAGAAAAAGGTGCTTTAACAAAATATTACTTAAGAGGTGTGTACACTTTTGCAAACAGGCTACTGTAAGGCTTTTAATTTTTTTTCCACCCGTAAAACATTTCAATTTGTTTTTTGCTTGAATATTTTTTGGTGGCTATATCACATCAAATGTGGAAAATGATCACATGTAATTTATCATGGTTTCATTTTTTAACATGACAAATGCCTGTAATTTGAACAAGGGTGTGTAGACTTTTTATATCTGCTGTAATTCCTTAGCGGCTACTGTGATCCCACGGTCATACCAGAATCTGTTTCGAGCATCATATTTATCATCATTGCCTGATACACACAACTGACCCCGGTATTGGAATGTTGCTTGCTTGCTCCGCTGCTTTAATGCCACCTGAAATGAAGAGCATGATTACAATATACAGTGGTGCTTGAAAGTTTGTGAACCCTTTAGAATTTTCTATATTTCTGTATAAATATGACCTAAAACATCATCAGATTTTCACACAAGTCCTAAAAGTAGATAAAGAGAACCCAGTTAAACAAATGAGACAAAAATATTATACTTGGTCATTTATTCATTGAGGAAAATTATCCAATATTACATATCTGTGAGTGGCAAAAGTATGTGAACCTTTGCTTTCAGTATCTGGTGTGACCCCCTTGTGCAGCAATAACTGCAACTAAACATTTCCGGTAACTGTTGATCAGTCCTGCACACTGGCTTGGAGGAATTTTAGCCCATTTCTCCGTACAGAACAGCTTCAACTCTGGGATGTTGGTGGGTTTCCTCACATGAACTGCTCGCTTCAGGTCCTTCCACAACATTTAAATTGGATTAAGGTCAGGACTTTGACTTGGCCATTCCAAAACATTCACTTTATTCTTCTTTAGGCCCCGGTCACACCGCCCGAACTTTGCTGGAGCGTTCCTGGAGCGGTGAAAAAAATTCATCACCGCTCGTAACCATTCACCACTGTTTAACAAAAGTTGGCCCCTGTTAAAGCAACGCCGTATACGCTCGGCCACCGCTGATGTTTCTCGAGGGGCCCTCCTACCGCTCCGAAAGTTTTGAGCTGCACAAAATATTGCGAGCGGTGACGAGGGGGCAATTTTCCGCCCCGGCAAAGTTCACCCCCGCTGCACCAACGCCCAGTCAAAGTTTGGCACCGCTAGATGCAAGTTCGTGGACGCTTGGGTCCGCTAGGCCAACGCAGAAATCTTGAATGCTGGACCACCGCTGCTTCGCCAGCGTTGCCCGGGTGGCGATTAAACATTGCACAAACTTCGGTGGAGCGGTTGTAAGCGTTTTACGAGCGGACACGGGGTTGCTGGAACGGTGTCGGGCGTTGAAGCAGCTATCCATGGCGGCGATGAACTTTGGTTTGGCGTTGGTATAGAGGTGTCGGAGCGGGACCAGAATTTGGCTATAAATACGGGGAGAAATGGACCAGGAGCTCATTTGGAATCGAGCTGCCGTTGAGTTCAGACCTCATCTATATCGAATTTGCTCAAAGTTACAGTAAAACTGTATCACCATGGATGCTGAGAGACTTGCTATGATTGGTGCTAAACCAACTTTATACCCCCGCCGAGCCAAAGCCCGCATGCGCAGAACGCCGCTATACCAACGCTCGCTACTGCTAAACCAACGCTAAAGCAACGCCGGCTTCAGCGGTGCACCGCTAAGCCAACGCCCGTGTTTTCGATTTTTTTCCCATTTTGTGCGCGGTGACGAGCGTTGTCGAAATTCGGCCCCCCCTCCCTACCGTTCAAGGAACGCTCCAGCAAAGTTCGGGCGGTGTGACCGGGGCCTTAACCATTCTTTGGTAGAACAACTGAGGGTCATTGTTTTGCTGCATGACCCACCTTCTCTTGAGATTCAGTTCATGGACAGATGTCCTGATATTTTCCTTTAGAATTCACTGGTATAATTCAGAATTTATTGTTCCATCAATGATGGCAAGCCTTCCTGGCCCAGATGCAGCAAAACAGACCCAAACCATGATACTACCACCACCATGTTTCACAGATGGGATACGGTTCTTATGCTGGAATGCAGTGTTTTCCTTTCTCCAAACATAACGGTTCTCATTTAAACCAAAAAGTTCTATTTTGGTCTCATCTGTCCACAAAACATTTTTCCAATAGCCTTCTGGCTTGTCCACGTGATCTTTAGCAAACTGCAGATGAGCAGCAATGTTCTTTTTGGAGAGCAGTGGCTTTCTCCTTGCAACCCTGCCATGCACACCATTGTTGTTCAGTGTTCTCCTGATGGTGGACTCATGAACATTAACATTAGCCAATGTGAGAGAGGCCTTCAGTTGCTTAGAAGTTACCCTGGGGTCCTTTGTGACCTCGACGACTATTACATGCCTTGCTCTTGGAGTGATCTTTGTTGGTTGACCACTCCTGGAGAGGGTAACAGTAGTCTTGAATTTCCTCCATTTGTACACAATCTGTCTGACTGTGGATTGGTGGAGTCCAAACTCTTTAGAGATGGTTTTGTAACCTTTTCCAGCCTGATGAGCATCAACAATGCTTTTTCTGAGGTCCTCAGAAATCTCCTTTGTTTGTGCCATAATATACTTCCACAAACATGTGTTGTGAAGATCAGACTTTGATAGATCCCTGTTCTTGAAATAAAACAGGGTGCCCACTCACACCTGATTGTCATCCCATTGATTGAAAACACCTGACTCTGATTTCATCTTCAAATTAACTGCTAATCCGAGAGGTTCACATACTTTTGCCACTCACAGATATGTAATATTGGATCATTTTCCTCAATAAATAAATGACCGAGTATAATATTTTTGTCTCATTTGTTTAACTGGGTTCTCTTTATCTACTTTTAGGACTTGTGTGAAAATCTGATGATGTTTTAGGCAGGGCTTTGAACCGGTTCAAGGAACGAAAACGAAAACCGGGAACTTTTTCTATTTCACATGGAACAGAAACGAAACCAGAAACTTTATTATTTTTTATGTTCCGGAACAGAAACGCTTATTAAAAATAATGGTAACCGGTTAATACCGGTTTTTATTTCGTTCCTCAAAGTTTCTGTAGCCTACAAATAGTCATTCTTCTCCTGCGCGAGTTTCTATGACCCGCTGGGGTTCACTTCCTGTGTGACGTTCGCTGATTGAATGGAGAGAGCGGGAAGGTGGACTACTAGTGAGTAAGTGCATTACTGAGTGTCTCTGAGCAAAGAAGAGCCTGAACGTTGCAACCTCCCTATTGGCTGTTTATAAAAATGTATCAGTTGTTGCCCTTCCCACGGGAATCATCGCGGGCTCGAGAGACGAGACCTGACGAGTTAGTTCGTTGGTAGCAGAACAAAATGTCTGGACACAAATCGGGTTTTCAGAAAAGGAAAGAAAATAAACGGAGGGTCGAAAATACAAAAAAGGAGGCAGAAAATGCAAAACGAGTTTTAAGGTAGGACAAATGGTTACTTTTCTGAGGCAGCCCGCCGTGGCTGCCTGCAGGCTTATTTATTATAGCCCATTTAGTTAAAATAGTTGATATAAAATGTTTATAGTTATAGTTATGTGATGGTTGTCCTGATTTAGACTGTTTTTTTTGGGGGGGGGGGGTTGCGCGATGTTGCACCCGGGTCCAGATTAGGGCAGAACCGGCCCTGGCTACATTTCAGCTGTAGTTTATGTATGTATGTACTTGCATAGATGTGTACTTCCAATATGGCGCCTAACAAAATCTCGCGGCGCAGTGACGTCATGCGGTAGCCCTCTATAGGGCCTGACTAGCCTTTGGTAACACACTAAACGAATTATCTTTCATTTTTGGCACTTTTTCTGTTTGTGTAGATGGGAAGACATACTGAGAATCCAAATCGCCAACATTTGAAATAATAATTGTTTTGAATTATTTTTTGTCTTATTTAATGAAGGTTGTAATAGAATTAGCCTACATTTGGCTTAAGCTGGATGAGACAGAGACATAATTTTATAGCCATTTGTTAAACAGCTGACAGGGAACGTAATTAACCGTTCCGGGAACGAAATTTTTTTGTTCTAACCGGTTCGGGAACATCTATTTAATGGTGGAACCCAAAACCGGAAACGTTAAAATTCCGTTTCTGTTCGGAACGAACCAATAGGAAAAAAATTCCGGTTCAAAGCCCTGGTTTTAGGTCATATTTATGCAGAAATATAGAAAATTCTAAAGGGTTCACAAACTTTCAAGCACCACTGTAAATACAATATTTTGATATTCTGATTTCTGTTTCTGTTGCTAGGACGCAATGAGCTAATAGCACGCTACATCAAACTGCGAACAGGAAAGACGCGGACAAGGAAACAGGTGAGAAAGCACTTGGTTCTTTTGCCAACAAATACTAGTGTACGCATAATGTCAGCCTATAACCTTAGACAGCATAGAATTGGATGAAATGAAAAGAAAAAAAATTGGAACTTAATTAGACTGGCTGCTCACAGTGTAGTGAGCATGTGATTATTAGGCCCCTGTGGGCCTCTCTGCTGAAACTGAGCCCAGTTATGTGATTTATGCCTGAGACCCACACACAGATGCTGCTGGATTGAATAACGGGCTTGCTGCTCAGCACCTCACATAGCCTGGCTTGTTAGAGCCATAACCAGCCGTTCTCTCACAATCAGGGCCACACTGCTCAGGGTTAGGCCCTGGAAACTGATAGTACTCCTTCCGGCCTTCAATATTGCTCCATCTCATCCAGAATTGGCAACATACATGAGGCTTAAGCCCATTTGCCACAGAAGGAGAAGGTGGGAAGGATGGATGTAGGAATGCTGGAATTTGAGTGCAGGGATACTGCTCCGGAAAAGGGAGCTCAGACACCTGTTCCTCAAATCTGGGATAATATCAGGGTGACTATTTAAACAAAGTAAGTAATAGACAGATATACAAGCATATAACACAAAACCCATGCAAGAGGCAGGTGAAGAACACTAGCATAAAATATTTGAACATTTATTTATAAAATGTATTTGGAATAGTAAGCCTAACCATTGCTGTGGTAGTGTGTAATATTTAGATGACCACGTACAACAAGTGATTATTTCATTACAATGGCATCTGTCAAGGGGTGGGATTTTCAACCCCATTTCCAAAAAAGTTGGGACACTGTGTAAAATGGAAATAAAAGCAAGATGTGATGATTTGCAAATCATGGAAACCCTATATTTAACTTGAAAATAGTACAAAGGCAACATATCAAATTTTGAAACTGAAAAATGTTATTGGTTTTTGAAAATTATATGCACATTTTGAATTTAATTCCAGCAACACATTTCAAAAACATTGGGATGGAGCAGCAAAAGCTTGGAAAAGTGTAATTCTAAAAAAAAAAAAGAACACCTGATGGAACATCTGGTAATTAATTAGGTCAGTTGGCAACAGGTCAGTAAAATGATTGGGTATAAAAAGAGCATCCCAAGGAGGTGGAGTCTATCTGAAGTAAAGATGGGGAGGGGTTCACCACTCTGTGAAAGACTGCATGTGCAAATAGTGCAACAATTTAAGAATAACATTCCTCAATATAAATTTGCAAAGAATTTGGGGATCACATCATCTATGGTACATAATATCATTAAAAGATTCAGAGAATCCAGGGAAATCTCTGTATGCAAGGGACAAGGCCACAAAACAATATTGAATGCCCGTGATCTTCAGGCCCTCAGGTGACGGCATTAAAAACAGACATGATTCTGCAGTGAAAATCACTGCATGGGGTCAGGAACCCTTCTGAAAACCATCATCTGTGAACAGTTTGTCACTGCATCCACAAATGCAAATTGAAACCATATATAAACAAGATCTAAAAATATTGCCACCTTCTCTGTGCCCAAGCTCATTTACGATGGACTGAGACAAAGTGGATAATTGTCCTGTGGTCTGACGATTTAAAATGTGAAACTCTTTTTGGAAATCTTGGATGGCGCGTCCTTTGAGTTAAAGAGGAGAAGGGAATGCACGGTTCAAAAGTCAGCATCCATGATGGTATGGGGGTGCATTAATGCACATGACGTGGGTAGCTTGTAGATTTGGGAAGGCATCATTAATGCTGAATGATATATATACATTTCAGAGCAATATGCTCTTGTTTCTTTCAGCAACACAATGCCAAACCACAATCTGCAATATTACAACTGTATGGCTCTGTAGTAAAAGAGTCTGGGTGCTAAACTGGTCTTCCTGCAATCCAGACCTGTCTCCCATTGCAAACATTTGCCTCATTATGAAACAAAAAATACGACAAAGGTGACCCTGAACTGCTGAGCATCTGAAATCCTATATCAGGCAAGAATGGGACAACATTTCACTTTCAAAACTATAACAATTGATCTCATTTGTTCCATAACATTTACAGAGTGTTGTTAAAAGTAGAGATGATGGCCAGGTATGTGTGCATCACTTACCTGGGGAAGAGATGGCACCAGGGTGCACTATGGGAAGAAGGCAAGCCGACGGAGGCAGTGTGACGCTCTGGGCAATGTTCTGCTGGGAAACCTTGGGTCTTGGCATTCATGTGGATGTTATTTTGATGTGTACCACCTAGCTAAATATTGTTGCAGGCTAAGTACCCCTTCATGGCAACAAAATTAAAATTACCATGACTTAAGCACATGGGTGGGCTCAGAGTGGTATTGGCTAGTATAATTATCTATCTCTTGTGGTCATGTGTGTTGTCAAATGCAAGTACATGGTTATAATTCATGCACATTTAAAGCCACTTTAAGTAGTACCTCCCATTAGCTATTTTTTTCTATTGCATTTGTTTATGCATTACATTCATATCATACTGTACCACAGTGTCTTTTTTGTTGATTGTCAACCCTATTATTATTATTATTATTATTATTATTATTATTATTATTATTATTATCACCTGTTCATATTATGTTATAAAATGTTATCTTTCATGCATAGCTTTTGGGAAACTGACTGTATCTCTTGTCCAGGTATCCAGTCATATCCAGGTGCTGGCACGGAGGAAGGCTCGGGAGATACAGGTGAAACTGAAGGTAGTGGCTCCCCGAGATGGATCCACCCATTACCAAATTCTCACCCGTTCTTCACTTTAACTGTGTTCATAAGTTTGATTGCGTGCGTTGTTCATCCATGATGTGACATTTGATCACCCTCTGACCTCTAAGTACACAAGGGTCAAGTTTATCCTCCTTGAGTTTCTATCTTTCCTCTCATGCTTTCATGTCTTTTATTGCACGGTATAGTTCACTCCCACTCCCATTGGCCGTCAGCCATCATAGCCCAGCTGTCAGAGCCCAGAGCTGGTCACAAGGCTACCACTGACAGGCCTTTGAAATATATTTCTGAAATGGAGAACAGTGACAGACACACACACATGTCCATCGTACGGGTTATGGCTGCACTGTTGGTCTGGTCTAGGCAAAAGAATGCATTGGCTTGTTGTGTTTCAAGGACTCTATTGCTCCAGGACATGGACAGCTCATTTTAAATCTTGCGCTTTAATTGATTAACAAATCTGTACTCATGTTGCTACTGATTTGTTGTGATCAGTTTAGTCTTCCAAAGCCATAATTAATTAACTGAGAATTCTACACTTAGACATTCACACACAGCTGTGGATTAGGATTTGCAACTGGTTCAGAGACAGAGTTTTTCCACTTGATGTTTCTCCAAGCTGGTCTGGGGTTTCATAATGTTGGCGCTTTGAGCTCTTAGCAGTTTGACCTCTAGCAGTAACAGGCAGCTTGTCATCACTAGGTGCAGTCTGGCAAGGCCATAAAGTTTAAATTCCTGCTCTGTAAGGCCCGCAGCAGGATTACAACTGCTTCATTCAGGAAAGGAAACATACTCACAAACCTACTTTTGTAGTCTTGAAGAATTTGCAGATATATTTAATTTTATTTATTGTAATTTATAGTTTAATGTAGTTACAAAAATAGAAGAACAGTGAAACAAGAATACACATACACAGCTAGGTTTAAGATTAAAATGTACAACCCCAAATCAGAAAAAGTTGGGACGGTATGTTCAAATTGAAATTAAAACTGAAAACAATGATTTGTAAATAATCTTTGACCTGTATTGTGTGTGATGCTTTGCCTCATGATTTTTTTTTCAAAATAAATGAACACATTTCAATTTTGATTCTTGCAACACATTTCAAATAAAGTTGGGATGGTCAAGCATTTACAACTTTATTACATCAAATTACAGGCATTTAGCAGACGCTGTTATCCAGAGCGATGTACAACAAGTGCACAAGTCAGGTACATGAAGTGCTGACCTTCTAGACAAGAAAATTCTAGTGCCAGCTGACCAAGTGACACAATAATACTTTGTGTAATATTCGTATGAAGTACTGATACTCAGCAAGCAGCCAAGGAATCAAACCAACCATACAAATGAACTGACAATGTACAACTAAATAGAGAAAATAAAACTCAATCGGCTAACCCCAGACTAGACAGTACTCAGCTTGGGTTGGTCTAGACCAATACGCGGTTACACAGTGGGCAGGGAAGCAGGGGAGAGGTGCAGCCTGAAGAGGTGAGTCTCCAGTCTGCGCTTGAAGGTGGTCAAGGAGGCGGCAGTTCTGACCTCAATGGGAAGGTCATCCACCAACAGGGAGCCAGGACAGGCTGAGCGGGCTGGGCAGGAGCGGAGAGGAGGAGGGGCCAGGCAACCAGTAGTAACAGAGCGTAGGGATCTGGCTGGCTTTATAAGGTTGTCATTCCTTCACACAACACTTAAAAGATTGTTTAGGGACTGAAGACACCAAGTGATGAAGCATTTCAGGACGTTACTTTGCCCCATTCTTCCTGCAAACAGGTCTTAAAGGAGATACACAGAACCTTTATTTTTAAATACATTTCTGAGTGGATAGTATCTCCATCCTTGACTCTTGTATGCTGCATAATTGGGAATAAAAAAATGTTTTTGAGAGTTAAAATCGACCACAAAGTTGGCATTCGAGCTGCCCCGCTGAGCCAGCCAGCCCTGGGTGGGTGACGTCACAGCGGGAACCGGTGTTATAGACCAAAGCCAGACTCAGCAGGTGAGAGTGGTTGCAATGGCCTCTTCATTCAGATTTATTGGAGATTCTTCGGATTCCTCAGACAGTAATACATCTGACTGTGATACTCCTGAAATTGGAGTGTGTGTACATGCTACTGCTATACACATAGAACCGTATCAGTTCGAACCATCGGAAAGTGAATCTGATAGTAACACGTTGGTCACGGAGGCCCCCACCTTACTAAATAAAGCCAGAGAACAAAGCCGGCGAGAGAATTAGATGGAATTGAACTGACAGTCTCATGTGACTCTCATTAAAACAGGATAGACGTTATAACTAATGCAACATATATGGACATGCATGCATTTTCACTAATAAAATGTAAAAGGCTAATTAAATAATCAGATGAACGGAGACAATCACATTCTGAAGCAAATTAAAAAATTTTATACCGGTAACTTAAACACACAATACAAGTTGCATGTATTAATCTAAATGCAGGTAAACAACGAGTGTTGTTGTTTTTGTTGTCATGTAGCCAAATGAGAGTTGGAGCTTACCCATCTGTGTTCTCGCTTCTTGAAGGCTGAGCTTGTGGCCGATTGTTTTGAAACAATCTGACTTTCAGTTCTTCGTTCATTCGCTTCGTCCATGTAAGGGCAAGATATTCCTGCTGAGGCAAGAATATCCAGCGGGGGGAGCATATCCAGTGGAGATATCAGACGACTGGACCACTCATTCTCCATTTTCTCCATACTGAGTACTCCGCCATTACTGCTTGGCTCACAGAACTGGTGCAACTGAACTTACTTTCCTTTTCTTGTAGTTTTCTTTTCCTTTAATTTTTGGTACTGCACCCTCTTTCAATACGGGCTTATAGCCAACACTCCTCAACAGATCAGAGGTTTCGTACGAGTCCTCAGTAAAATGTGCAGAGCAGAGGAGAGACCACTTTGTAGGTGCCCAATCCGTGAATTTCTCACAAAACGCGTCCAAATCTTTGCAGTTTGAACATTCTTGGGCCATGAATGCAACATAAATCTACCTTCTGTCATGTTGCTGCACCGGCCAGCAACACATCTATGTGACATGGTGATAAATTAGCCCAAAATGGAGGATCGGAAGTTAGCTCTGTGCTTTAGTATACCGGAAATGGCAATGAGACCAATAGCCTTCCTGCTGTGATGTCACAGATGTCAAGGTCATTCACTCAGACCACTACCTATATGAATCACTTTAATCGTAAGAATTACTATATTAGATTTATTGTTAACGCTTAAAACTATTCCTGTCCCATTCTTGAGGTCTCAAGGCATTTATAAACAAAAAGTGAGGCCATGGTTCTGCGTATCTCCTTTAAGGTGTGCAACAGCACAGGGTTGTTGTTGTCGCATTTTTCATTTCAAAATTTACCACACATTCTTTATTGGGGAAGAGGGGACAGGCACATTCTTCTTCCACAGCCATGCCTTTGTAATGTGTGCAGAATGTGTTTTTGCATTGTCTTGTTTAAATATGCATGTGCATCCCTGGAAAAGATGTTGTCTTGAAGGTAGCATGTGTTGCTCCAAAACCTAAATGTACTTTTCTGCATTAATGCTGCTATCACAGAAGTGTAAGTTACTTTTGCCAAGGGCCCTGACACAACCCCATACCACAACAGACCCTGGCTTTTGGACTTGTTGCTGGTAACAGTCTGGATGATGCTTCTTGATGCAGTGATATCTGAGGGATTGGGGATCACAGGTGTTCAGCTTAGGCTTGTGCCCTTGCCCTTTTTGAACTGGAATTCCTCCAGATTCCTTAAATCATTTAATGATACTATGTATCATAGAAGGTGAAATATCCAAATCCATTTCAATAAGGTTAGGCTTTTCCTGGATACTGATTTTGTTTAAAAAATATATATACATAATTACAGGCACCTGTTGACGCAAAACTGACACAAATTGTGTTAAATTCTTATTTATTCTTATAAAACATTATCATGAAGTAATAACAATAAGATTCACAGAAATCAAACTGAAGAATATAACAATACAAATTCATAGAGTAGAATTTCATAGAGGCGGCACAGTGGTGTAGTGGTTAGCACTGTCGCCTCACGGCAAGAAGGTCCAGGTTCGAGCCCCGTGGCTGGCGAGGGCCTTTCTGTGTGGAGTTTGCATGTTCTCCCCGTGTCCGCGTGGGTTTCCTCCGGGTGCTCTGGTTTCCCCCACAGTCCAAAGACATGCAGGTTAGGTTAACTGGTGACTCTAAATTGACCGTAGGTGTGAATGTGAGTGTGAATGGTTGTCTGTGTCTATGTGTCAGCCCTGTGATGACCTGGCGACTTGTCCAGGGTGTACCCCGCCTTTCGCCCGTAGTCAGCTGGGATAGGCTCCAGCTTGCCTGCGACCCTGTAGAACAGGATAAAGCGGCTACAGATGATATGAGAGATGAGAATTTCATAGAATTTCAGTAGTAATAAAGAAAATGTCTGACATAAGACAAAACAGTTCTTTTTCCAATTTTATTAGGCAACATGACACGTAACCACACCTCTTACATTTCACTTATTTCAAAACTTGGATTTTGAATTGATGTATATCTGATAATCCAAGAACCTAGGAATCACTGACCAAGGATCATCTTCAGATTGATCCATTTGCTGCATAATAAAGTAATAAAATATTAACATTTAGACAGATGCTTTTTCCTTTTTTTTTTACAATATTTTTGACACAAAGCATTAGCTGATATCACAGCTCTTCACCCCCTCCCCAACATAAAATCTATACACTTAATGTTAGGTAACATGAGGCTGCACCTACACATTCATACACCAAGATTGTCATACTTGCCAACCCCCTGAGAATGAAAAACGGTAGATCAGATTGTGCGACACATTCACACCCTTTTAGGGGGGTCCGGGAGCTAAAATGGTGCATTCTTCTGCATTCTGAGTGCTATATTTGAAGAAAATTGATTGACAAATTGGACTGACATATTTCACAAAACGCCTCACCTTGCCTTGATGCTTTGATGCATGGATGATCCGATGACCAAGTCACCTTGAACTTGTTGTCATAGCAAATCTTTTTCTTCTTTGAAGTTTTCATTGTTCGCGATCACCAGAGTCTGTTTGGGTTTTACAAATACTGGCACGATTTGTTGTAATATGTGACCTCATTACTGATTGGCTAGAACTACAATGAGAACCAGTGGAATGGTGCAATAGAGTGATATGATTTAGATCATTGTAATACTATATATACATCATTACCGTTCCATTGGCTCTTGGTTTCACTTAATATAACTATTTGACACTATATACTTGTATCCTCTGTATTGAAAATAGCTGAAGTGAGGTCAGAAGAGTGAATCCAACAGTTTTCACTGATTTATTTTGTAATGATGTATTTTTTTAGAACTAAAATCAGTAGATGGTATTCACCTTTCAAAATCGGTAGACTACAGCATGAATCGGTAGAATGGCCAAGTATGCATTCTTACAGATTTGAACTATATTTTTAAAAATATCTTTGTATTAAAAAGATTACCATCATGGGAAATAATTGGATTAAGCCAGTCATAGCTATATGAGGCACATCTTAGTTAGCAATACAGAAAAGTTAGATTGTTAACAAGAACAAAAAATATTCCCACCCCATGATGAATAATTAGTAAACTTATATTTCTCGTCAGGCTCTTTAATAATACCAAGTACAAACTAAATGGTAATCAAAATGGCACACAGTTACATAAAATATCTCACAAGTTAAAATTCCATCTTGCAAACTGAACAACAATATCTAAAATAAATAAATAGATCTCCCCACTGTGTTTGTGCCGTGTAAATTAGCTGCCTGTGCCATTCTGACAAAGTTAGCAAATTGATCTCAAGTTAATATAGAGTAAATGATATGGTTTAACAGTTCTGTTAGAAAACAAACTAAATCAGTTGTAGCGCGAATCAAGTGTGGGTGGAGCACAGAGGACGGCAGGACAACGTTTGAGATGCAGAGAAGGATATTTATTAATCCACTTTTCAGTCGGATTCAGCGTAAGCTCACATACACACGCACACACACACTCTGCTTCCGGTCCCGGGTCGCGCTCCCTCTGCTCTCTCTCTGCCTCCTTAAATAGGGAGCGGTTACTGGGAAAACACACACAAACACAGGTTAACGACCGTCAGGTGTAGCGATTCTGCCACTCACCTTCCCTGGCTCCGCCCTCCTGTCACAGACCGGCGCTTGACCACGCCCCCGCTGCCACATACCCCCACCGCCCGACTCAGGCCAGGCGCCCATCCGGCCTGCAGCCGACTCCCCCCCCCCCCCCCCCCCCTTGACGGGAGAGGAAGTCCGCCACGACCATCTGCGCCCCCGGCTTGTGGACCACCTTGAAGTTGAAGGGTTGGAGTGCCAGATACCAACGGGTGATCCGCGCGTTGGCATCCTTCATGCGGTGGAGCCACTGGAGGGGTGCGTGGTCCGAACAGAGGGTGAAAGGGCGCCCCAGCAGGTAGTAACGGAGGGCGAGGACCGCCCACTTGATCGCCAGGCACTCCTTCTCAATTGTGCTGTAGCGCCCCTCACGCACTGACAGCTTCTGGCTGATGTATAGGACCGGGCGATCCTCCCCCTCCACCTGCTGGGACAAAACGGCCCCCAGCCCTCTGTCCGACGCATCCGTCTGTAACACAAAAGGGAGAGAGAAGTCAGGGGAGTGTAAAAGTGGCCCCCCACACAGTGCAGCCTTTACCTCAGAGAAAGCCCGCTGGCACTGCTCCGTCCACTGGACCGGATCTGGCGCCCCCTTTTTAGTGAGGTCAGTCAGCAGGCTGGTGACGTCTGAATAGTTAGGTATAAACCTACGATAGTAGCCAGCCAGCCCCAGGAACTGTCTCACCCCCTTTTTGGTCTTCGGCCTCGGGCAGGCTGCAATCGCTGCTGTCTTATTAATTTGGGGACGCGCCTGCCCGTTGCCCAAGTGGAAGCCCAGATACCGTACTTCCACCCGCCCAATCGCACACTTCTTTGGGTTGGCAGTGAGTCCCACCCACCTCAGCGACCTAAGGATGGCCCTCAGGTGTTGCAGGTGCCGCTGCCAGTCATTACTATAAATGATAATGTCGTCTAAATACGCAGCCGCATAGGTGGCGTGGGGCCGGAGGACCCTGTCCATCAGCCGCTGAAACGTAGCGGGCGCCCCAAACAGCCCAAACGGAAGTGTGACGAACTGGTGTAAGCCGAACAGTGTGGAAAAGGCTGTTTTCTCCCGGGATAATGGAGTCAAGGGGATCTGCCAATATCCCTTCGTCAAATCCAGTGTCGAGTAAAAGCGAGCCATGCCTAGTCGATCAAGCAGCTCATCAATACAAGGCATTGGGTACGCGTCGAATTTAGACACCGCGTTGACTTTTCTATAGTCCACACAGAACCGGACCGAGCCGTCGGCCTTGGGAACCAAGACCACCGGGCTGCTCCAGTCACTGTGGGACTCCTCGACGATGCCCATTTCGAGCATGGCCTGAAGTTCTTCCCGAACCACCTTTTTTTTGTGTTCGGGTAGCCTGTAAGGGCGGCTATGCACTACCACCCCCGGGGGCGTCTCTATGTGGTGTTCTATGAGGTTAGTGCGACCGGGCAGGGGCGAGAACACATCCGAAAACTCAGCCTGCAACTGGGCGACCTCCGTGAGTTGGGTCGGGGAGAGGTGGTCTCCACAGGGGACCGGAGAGGTACGTGCTGCCAATGTCCCTTTTTGAACCTCCGGCCCCAGCTCCGCCTTCTCCGGAACTACTGACACCAACGCCACGGGGACCTCCGCGTTCCAGAGTTTCAGCAGATTGAGGTGGTAGATCTGTAGTGCCCCCTCCCTGTCCGTTCGCCTAACCTCATAGTCGACGTCCCCGACTCGCCGTGTGACCTCAAAGGGTCCTTGCCACTTGGCGATTAATTTGGAGCTCGACGTGGGCAACAGGACGAGTACCTTATCTCCCGGAGTGAACTCTCTAAGGCGCGTGCCCTTGTTGTACAGGCGGACCTGCCATTCCTGGGCCTGCCGCAAATTCTCTTGAGTTAGGTGGGTGAGCGTGTGGAGTTTTGCGCGCAGGTCCATAATGTACTGAATTTCATTTTTGCTCTGTGAAGATCCCTCCTCCCAATTTTCCCGCAGTACATCTAAGATGCTGCGCGGCTTACGCCCGTATAATAATTCAAACGGGGAGAACCCCGTGGAGGCTTGGGGGACCTCTCGCACTGCAAATAACAAGGGTTCGAGCCACTTATCCCAGTTACGTGCGTCCTCACTTACGAATTTTTTGATAATATTTTTGAGGGTGCGATTGAACCGTTCAACTAAACCGTCCGTCTGTGGGTGATAAACGCTGGTGCGGATCGGCTTAATACCCAGTAGCCCATACAGTTCGCTCAGTGTTCGTGACATAAACGAGGTGCCTTGGTCAGTTAGAATCTCTTTCGTGATTCCAACCCGGGAGATGACGTGGAAGAGGGCCTCTGCAATACTGCGTGCTGAGATATTGCGAAGAGGCACTGCTTCCGGGTATTGCGTTGCATAGTCCACCAGAACCAATATAAGCGGTACCCTCGCGTTGACCGATCTAATGGCCCGACGAGATCCATCCCAATTCTTTCGAACGGGGTCTCGATTAATGGTAGGGGGTGCAAGGGCGCTTTTGGAATGGCTGCTGGGTTTACTAACTGGCATTCGCGGCATGCCGTACACCACTTACGGACATCGCCGTGAATCCCCGGCCAATAGAATCGGGCCATTATTCGGGCTAATGTCTTATCCTGCCCGAGGTGTCCAGCCATGGGATTAAAGTGAGCCGCTTGGAATACCAATTCCCGGCGGCTCTTTGGAATTAATAACTGGGTGACCCGCTCTTTCGTCTGAGTGTCCTGCGCCACTCGGTATAATCTATCCTTCAAAATGGAAAAATAGGGGAAGGACGGGGTGGCGTTTGGCTGGAGCGTTTGACCATCGATTACTCTCACTTGGTCAAACACGTGTCGCAGAGTCTCGTCTCGCGATTGTTCCAGTGGGAAATCCGCGAGGGATTCCCCAATAGAAAGAGGAGGAGCCGGCGGCTCCTCACTCTGTCGCGGAGATGACGTAGACGGCTCTGCGACCGCAGCTCCAGCCAAAGAGACACCGGGACCCTCCCCTGTCAACCGGCAGGACCCACTCTTTACTAGGCGTGCCATTAAACCCTGAAATCCCGGCCAATCAGTTCCCAAAATTAAAGAGTGGGTAAGGCGAGGATTAACCGCCGCCTTCACTATGGATTTTGCCCCTCTGAAATATATGTGGACCGACACCAACGGGTATCTGTGAACATCCCCGTGCACACACAACACCTTCACCCCCTGTGCTCCCCCCAATGCCTCGTCTTGCACCAGGCTTTGGCGGATTGAGGTCTGATTGCAACCCGAATCCACCAATGCCTGATATCAAATCAAATCAAATCAAGTTTATGATATGTAGCCCCTTGTACACTTACCGGTATGCGATACGCTCCGGCCCGATCAAGGGCAGCTTCTGGCGCGTCGGGGATCCGCACCACCGCCCCCACCTCCATAGCTGCGCACTGTTGCTGCAGGTGGCCCGGTTCCCCGCAGCGCCAGCAAACCGGCCCGGGCCTTCCCTCTGCAGCTGTGTTCTGGGGCTCACTCACCTGAGGGGGGGGAGAGACAGACACAGAAGGGAGAAATGGGAGGGCACCACGGGTGCGGCGGGCCGGCTGGGGTGGAGCCGGCCCCCGCCTCCGTGGTGGGGGAATGGGGCGAGGACGGGACACAGAAGGGAGGGGAGAAAGAGAGAGAGAAGAGGGGAGAAGAGGCAGCATCGTTGGCCGTCCTGCCGCCGGAACAGCCGCCAAATGATCCTCCGCCAGTCCTACGGCCTGGTCCAGCGACGCCGGGCGGTGGCACTGGACCCACTCTGCGGTTCCGGCTGGTAAGCGGGCGATGAATTGCTCCAGCACCACCTGATCGATGATTCCCTCGGCGTCGCGATCGTCTGCCCTCAGCCACCGCCAGCAGGCATCCCGGAGTTGCTGGCCGAACGCGAATGGCCGGCCGACTTCCTCCATCCGCAGCACGCGGAAGCGCTGGCGCTGTTGTTCGGGCGTGCGCCCCACGTGCTGGAGGACGGCCAGGCGAAGGTCGGCGTAGGCCAGCCGGCGGTCAGCGGGAAGCTGTAGTGCGGCCAGCTGCGCCTCTCCCGTGAGGAGGGGGAGGAGGCGCGCTGCGCGCTGCTCCATCGGCCACCCCGAGGCTTCGGCGACTTGCTCGAACAAGGTGATAAATGTCTCGGGGTCGTCCTGCGGGCCCATCTTGGTCATGGTGAGGGGAGACGGGCCTGCGGCCGGGGTGCTGGTGGATCCCGCCGACGCGAGGAGATGCCGAAACGCCTCTCGATCTTCCTGCTGGGCCAGCACCAGGGCTTCAAAGCGTCGCTCCTGCTCCTTTCGGAGCGTGACGAGTGCCTGGTGCTGGATCTGCTGAGCCGTGGCGAGGGCGTGGACCAAGTCCGCGAACGGGGAGGATTCCATGGGGCTGCAAAGCTGGTGCTCCACCTTGTCCCGGATTTCGGCACCACTGTAGCGCGAATCAAGTGTGGGTGGAGCACAGAGGACGGCAGGACAACGTTTGAGATGCAGAGAAGGATATTTATTAATCCACTTTTCAGTCGGATTCAGCGTAAGCTCACATACACACGCACACACACACTCTGCTTCCGGTCCCGGGTCGCGCTCCCTCTGCTCTCTCTCTGCCTCCTTAAATAGGGAGCGGTTACTGGGAAAACACACACAAACACAGGTTAACGACCGTCAGGTGTAGCAATTCTGCCACTCACCTTCCCTGGCTCCGCCCTCCTGTCACAGACCGGCGCTTGACCACGCCCCCGCTGCCACATCAGTATTAAAAAATAACAGCAGCAGAAGATTTCGTTTTTGCACATAAATATACATTAAGAAACGATTTCAAGTACAACTTATCTAAAGAATTTTGCTTGCTGTCACAGGCATGAATCCTCTCTCTGTCAAAATGGCGGTTTCGACATTATACAACTCCCATGATGCTTATTGCGTACACTGGCCAAAGTCACTGGAAGTTAGCATTACCTGGTGACACCATGCATGGAACACACACTTGCCAACCAAAACCAATTAACTACTACTATAACTACAACATAAACTAGCCTTTACCTGCTTCAAGAACACATTGAATATATAGCTCTGGAAAAAATTAAGAGACCACTGCAAAATGATCAGTTTCTCTGGTTTTACTATTTATAGGTACAACCCCGATTCCAAAAAAGTTGGGACAAAGTACAAATTGTAAATAAAAACGGAATGCAATGATGTGGAAGTTTCAAAATTCCATATTTTATTCAGAATAGAACATAGATGACATATCAAATGTTTAAACTGAGAAAATGTATCATTTAAAGAGAAAAATTAGGTGATTTTAAATTTCATGACAACAACACATCTCAAAAAAGTTGGGACAAGGCCATGTTTACCACTGTGAGACATCCCCTTTTCTCTTTACAACAGTCTGTAAACGTCTGGGGACTGAGGAGACAAGTTGCTCAAGTTTAGGGATAGGAATGTTAACCCATTCTTGTCTAATGTAGGATTCTAGTTGCTCAACTGTCTTAGGTCATTTTTGTCATATCTTCCGTTATATGATGCGCCAAATGTTTTCTATGGGTGAAAGATCTGGACTGCAGGCTGGCCAGTTCAGTACCCAGACCCTTCTTCTATGCAGCCATGATGCTGTAATTGATGCAGTATGTGGTTTGGCATGGTCATGTTGGAAAATGCAAGGTCTTCCCTGAAAGAGACGTTGTCTGGATGGGAGCATATGTTGCGCTAGAACCTGGATATACCTTTCAGCATTGATGGTGTCTTTCCAGATGTGTAAGCTGCCCATGCCACATGCACTAATGCAACCCCATACCATCAGAGATGCAGGCTTCTGAACTGAGCGCTGATAACAACTTGGGTTGTCCTTCTCCTCTTTAGTCTGAATGACACGGCGTCCCTGATTTCCATAAAGAACTTCAAATTTTGATTCGTCTGACCACAGAACAGTTTTCCACTTTGCCACAGTCCATTTTAAATGAGCCTTGGCCCAGAGAAGACGTCTGCGCTTCTGGATCATGTTCAGATACGGCTTCTTCTTTGAACTATAGAGTTTTAGCTGGCAATGGTGGATGGCACGGTGAATTGTGTTCACAGATAATGTTCTCTGGAAATATTCCTGAGCCCATTTTGTGATTTCCAATACAGAAGCATGCCTGTATGTGATGCAATGTCGTCTAAGGGCCTGAAGATCACGGGCACCCAGTATGGTTTTCCGGCCTTGACCCTTATGCACAGAGATTCTTCCAGATTCTCTGAATCTTTTGATGATATTATGCACTGTAGATGATGATATGTTCAAACTCTTTGCAATTTTACACTGTCGAACTCCTTTCTGATATTGCTCCACTATTTGTCGGCGCAGAATTAGGGGGATTGGTGATCCTCTTTCCATCTTTACTTCTGAGACCCGCTGCCACTCCAAGATGCTCTTTTTATGCCCAGTCATGTTAATGACCTATTGCCAACTGACCTAATGAGTTGCAACTTGGTCCTCCAGCTGTTCCTTTTTTGTACCTTTAACTTTTCCAACCTCTTATTGCCCCGTCCCAACTTTTTTGAGATGTGTTGCTGTCATGAAATTTCAAATGAGCCAATATTTGGCATGAAATTTCAAAATGTCTCACTTTCGACATTTGATATGTTGTATATGTTCTATTGTGAATACAATATCAGCTTTTGAGATTTGTAAATTATTGCATTCCATTTTTATTTACAATTTGTACTTTGTCCCAACTTTTTTGGAATCGGGGTTGTATGTGTTTGAGCAACATGAACATTTTTCTTTCATTCCATAAACTACTTGACAACATTTCCTCCAAATTCCACATAAAAATATTGTCACTTAGAGCATTTCATTGGAGAAAATGACAACTGGTCAAAATAACAAAAAGGATGAAGTGTTTTCAGAGCTTGAATAATGCACAGAAATCAAGACCATATTCAATTTTAAAAAACACAATACTAATATTTGAACTTAGGATGAGTTCAGAAATCAATATTTGGTGGAAAACCCCTGACATTTAATCACAGCTTTCATGTGTCTTGGCATGCTCTCCACCAGTCTTTCACGTTGCTCTTAGGTGACTTTATGCCACTCCTGGTGCAAAAATTCAATCAGCTCAGCTTGGTTTGATGGCTTGTGACCATCCATCTTCCTCTTGGTAATATTCCAGAGGTTTTCAATGGGGTTCAGGTCTGGAGATTAGGCTAGCCATGACAGGGTCAGAAGCAGCAGAAGAAGTCTTTGTCACATGCACACTCAAGCAGAGTGAAATTCTTCCTCTGCATTTAATTCATCTGAAGCAGTGAACACAAACATAAGTGAGCAATGAGCACACACACATACCCAGAGCAGTGGGCAGCTATGCTACAGCACCCAGGGAGCAGTTAGGGGTTTGGTGTCTTGCTCAAGGGCACTTCAGCCCAAGACCGCCCAATGTTAACCTAACCACATATCTTTGGACTGTGGGGGAAACCAGAGCACCCGGAGGAGCCTGCACAGGCATGGGGAGAACATGCAAACTCTACACAGAAAGGCCCCCATCGGCCTCTGGGCTCAAACCCAGAACCTTCTTGCTGCGAGGCGACAGTGCTAACCACTACACCACTGTGCCACCCACCCACTGTGCTGGTTTTTATACTTTTCCTCATTCAATAAGATTTAGTTCAGGTGATCACCTTATCAGTACGTTATTAAGTAAAATGAGGTGTGTTTGTGTTGAAATTCCAGCACAGCCACTGGAATGAAATGGTTGCCATACACAGAGATGCTGATTTAAGAAAAAATTGAAGTGGTCTCTTCATTTTTTCCAGAGCTGTAGTTGTTATAAACAAGTAGCAAGCTAACATGATTCAAGCTGAAGATAGAGAGAGCTAGTGTTAATGTAACAGGGGTATAGCTAGGATTTTTCAAAGGTGTGGGGGGGGGGGGGTCACACACTGACTGGCAGCCTGAGTACATACCCGCAGGTTTGTAAATAAAAAAAATACATTGAATACATTTGAGAAAATAATGCAGTCTTTGCATCATTCTTTCATCTCATGTTGCGAGCTGTTGAGATGTCGGACAATGATTAGGCCAAATCAGCTTTATCCGGGGGCGGCACGGTGGTGTAGTGGTTAGCGCTGTCGCCTCACAGCAAGAAGGTCCTGGGTTCGAGCCCCGGGGCTGGCGAGGGCCTTTCTGTGCGGAGTTTGCATGTTCTCCCCGTGTCCACGTGGGTTTCCTCCGGGTGCTCCGGTTTCCCCCACAGTCCAAAGACATGCAGGTTAGGTTAACTGGTGACTCTAAATTGACCGTAGGTGTGAATGTGAGTGTGAATGGTTGTCTGTGTCTATGTGTCAGCCCTGTGATGACCTGGCGACTTGTCCAGGGTGTACCCCGCCTTTCGCCCGTAGTCAGCTGGGATAGGCTCCAGCTTGCCTGCGACCCTGTAGAAGGATAAAGCGGCTAGAGATAATGAGATGAGATGAGCTTTATCTGGTAGTGTATGGATAGCGGCTCGACATCTTACCCTAGTCAACCGATGCAGATCTCTCTATTCTTGTTGTCTTACTGCTCATCGGCCAAAATGTTTCTAAGTAAAAGGCGCCATGGATGACGCCTTTGACAAGATGTCAACGATCTTGTCAATGTCGATCGCTCTGCCATTCTTGATTATGTGTTCTAGAAATGGCACACTAAAACTTAGCTTCGAAGCCACAAAATGCAACTTTGATGGAAAAAAACATCTAATGAATTGCTTACCTCTCTTCACATCGAAAGAAGGAGGAAAGTTGCACTTCTTTTGGCATGGCAAATTATTAACACAAGAGGAAATACTTGTAATTTGCAATTAAAAAGACTGCAGCTACACTGGCAGCTTGACCGTGCTTTCTAGTGCGATCGTGTTGCGCTTGCGCAGAACTGGGTTTTCGCTCCCAAACCAGAGGAAGTCTATACAAGGTTATAGAAACCCTAATGAGGCTGAGGTGACAATCTAGTTTAAAAAAAAATGTTAGAAAAATTACAGTGGGCGCTTTTCTAATATTCTCATGCGGCTATTGAAAAAATGTATGGTCCGACAAAGGGGGGGTCACGGGCACCCCAGGACCCCCCAGCTACGCCCCTGTGTAACAGTAATGGAGTAACCCCATTAGTTAAAATTCCCTTATTGAAATCCCTCACCTCAGTTACTATCATTCTACCGATTTCCAGGGGGTTGTAAACAGGGGACTTCAATCTTATCCACTCAAGACTGGTGTATTATACTGCGAGTAGTAAGTACTGACAAGCTTCTGAATGTCTGCCGTTAGCAGAGTTGTTCCCATCATCTCTGAGAAATGAACAGGAGGTTCAGAGGCATTTAATGACCACTGAGCTGTGGATTTTTTTTAAGTGATTCACATTGTGAAGTTATTATAATAAAAAAATACAACATATGTACAACAATATATAATAAGTTGAAAACATAATGGCAAGTCGATGTCATTATCAGACTACAGACTGGCTACTGTTCAGCTCACTCAAACAGCTCATGCATTTAAAAAACCTGATACCAAGTTTGTGTAGAGCAGATCAGTCTAATGTTGTGAACAAATTTACAGATTATGTTAATTTTAAAACTACACATAACTATATATTAAAAAAAGCTGAATATTTCCAACACAGTTTAATTTAATATTGACACAAAATATGCAAACTCGAGTGCTGCACATGATTTGTGTAATTTTTCTACACATTCTTTCTAAGCGTGCACCTGTTTCAAATCACGTCATTATTTAATTGTTTTACCTCATTACTATTCCTAAATTGTCCCAGTCTCACCTTTTTATTGGAATGCATTGCACACATTTTTTAGAAAAATTGGAAAATTTAACTTTTTTGTTATGTGTAATGCTGCAGGCCTGAAATGCACGAATGGACGTATATTAACAGATGAAATGAAATTGACCAGACGAAACATGAAATATCTTCATTTAATCCTGTCTGCAATGAAATACAAGTCAAATTCAGAAATCACTGCTTTCTTTATTTTATTATTTACGTTTTCCATACCATCCCAACTTTTTCTGATTTAGGATTGTATTTAAAACAGCCAGTTTAATATATATATTTTTTCAATGTAGTTAGATTACATCCAGCCAGCCAGCCATCCATTATCTGTAGCCGCTTATCCTGTGCAGGGTTGCAGGCAAGCTGGAGCCTATCCCAGCTAACTATGGGCTAGGGTGCATCAGTTGCCCCCTAAAAATGAAAAGTTCCTCCGATCATGATGCATTTTTGTTTTTATGTTCCTTTTGGTAAGAAAGCACACTGGGTGAAATATTTTGACAAAATTCAAAAGTTTAATGGTGGCACCAGGAGCTCAAAGTTATGGAAAAAGCTGCTATTTTATGACAAAATTTCGATCACTTTTCATGAAACATTATGGCACCTTATAGAGTATACCAAATATCTTAGATACACATTTTTAGTACATATTCTAAATATATTATCAAGCACAGTTTGAGTTTTAGCTGTTCATTGAATCATTGTTCAACTACTTTTAAACAATACAAATGTATTCTGAATCACATTAATGCTTCTCAATCCCTTGCAAAGGTTCTTAACATGATCTCTGGCTCACAAGAAATCAATAAATGGAGTCCAACATTGTGATTCAAACCTTACGCGAAAGCATAAAATAAGCATTTTTTGGCAAAAAATGAACCTCATGGTGCCACCATTAGACTTTTGAATATGGTCAAAAAATTTTACAGGATGTCTTTATTGGTGAAAAGGAACACCCAAACAAAAATGCATCAGATTTTATGAAAGTGAGGGCAACTGATGCACCCTACTATGGGCGAGAGGCAGGGTACACCCTGGACAAGTCACCAGGTCATCACAGGGTTGACACATAGAGACAAACAACCATTCACACTTACATTCACACCTACGGTCAATTTAAAGCCACCAGTTAACCTAACCTGCATGTCTTTGGACTGTGGGGGAAACCGGAGCACCCAGAGGAGCCCGCACAGACACGGGGAGAACACAGAAAGGCCCCCGTCAGCCGCTGGGCTCGAACCCAGAACCTTCTTGCTGTGAGGCGACAGTGCTAACTACTACACCACTGTGCCCCCCTACTTTGATTACATAGATTTCTAATTCATTTGTAACAAATGGTAGCTTTTTGCATAGATTCTTATATAATTCTAATATTTGCATTACTTTAGATATCAATTAAGATTAAGACTTCAAGCTGTTCGGTTCAAGGCCAGTATTTGACACTGATCCCAACATTACATTTGTTTGATTTGGTATGGTGATGGACATCTAGTACCCTGGTAATGTCACTATTGTCTACTTTGTTTCTTGAAAGGACCAGGCAGCCAAAGACAAGGCCCTCCAGAGCATGGCCAACATGTCATCAGCACAGATCATCTCTCCTCCTGCCTTCCAGAACAAAATGGCCCTGCAGAGCCTCTCACGGCCTGCGTACCCAACTGCTGGTGGGGTGAGTTCAGGACTGAAATCAGCCTGACTTCTAATTAGAGCTTTAAACAATGTTTTTTTTTTGTCGTTTTGTATGAGATTGTTTTAATATGGTGGAGGAGTGTGAGAATCAGGCCAAGTAAATCAACTGACCATATGTCATACTGTGAATTGTGTAGTGGCATTCATGAATTGAATGTCCTATGAATGTATGATGACCACCTGACCTTCTTAGCAGGTATGAAATAAAGGCTTTCTTCTTCTTTGCAGTTTTGGCATGGAGCACTTCCAGGTCAACCAGTGCCTACAGAGGAGTAAGTAAGATTTTCCAAATTCAACATTAGAGCCAGCACATAGTGAAATCTGACATGCAGAAAAAAAAATACAGGCTGGTTTAAAACAACGTCTATGATCCATGTGTTCATACAGCATCAAACCATTTTCACAACAGAACTACGTAATGCAAGCCACAGGTCCTTCCATCACAGGTCTGTCTGCCATTAATAGTTAAACTTATAAGACACGAAATATTATCATAACTGGTCCTACAATGTTCCTTTTCCACTCTGTTCCAGGTTATGAGAGTGCATCAGGACTGTCTATGTCCCCTAGTTCCCCCCCTTGGCAGGGCAGAAGTATAGCTAGCTCTAAGCTGCGGATGTTGGAGTTCTCTGCCTTTCTGGAGCAGCCACAAGACCCAGAGAATGTAAGTCTATGAATTCAACTGTTCAGACTGTGTAATATGTTTTTTATTATTAAGTAGAGTTTTTAAAGCTATATGATAAGATTCTCTTTGCTGCATTAAACCTGATATTGCTCTCTGTTCTGATCTGAGCAGTTCAACAAGCACTTGTTTGTGCACATTGGTCAGTCAAACCCAACATACTCTGACCCTTATTTGGAGGCTGTGGACATCCGGCAGATCTATGACAAATTCCCTGAGAAGAAAGGAGGTCTGAAGGAGCTGTTTGAGAAAGGACCAGCAAACGCGTTCTTCCTTGTCAAGTTCTGGGTAAGACCTACAAAAAAAAAAAAGAAGTTAATGTGCAATGATTCACCCTTCAATCACTGATACTACTAAGTCTGATGATCAAGTTATCAGACTTACAGAATGTATGAAAGTTAAGATTGTGACATGAAAAAAGGTGAACTTTATGACTTTCTTGACCACCTGCAATGGTCATGCGTGACAACCTCTGAGGGACATGTAAGCATATATATTGGATGTTGAGCACATCTGAGCTCATATAGGAATGGTTTTGTATAAGTGATGAAGTGCTTTCTTTACATTGGCCAAACACACAGTTGTCCAGAGGGCACAAAGAGAGGGAGGGTGGGATGTTGTAGATCTCTAGGGCCTTAGCTTGGGGAGAGTGACAGGTTCTACTTTTTCAGCGGAGAAATCTGACCTCAGCCACCTGTCCCTCTCACTGTTACACCATCCCACAACACACGCACATGTCTATTTATAGAACCTTCAAGCCTAGATAGATAGATAGATAGATAGATAGATAGATAGATAGATAGATAGATAGATATTGTCAGAGTTTGACATAATGATGAGTTCATATAGTCAACCCCTGATGATACGTTTATATCTCCAGTAGTTTTACTGATTTTAATCTATCTGGAGTTAATTTTATGCTTGACAGACTCGTCTTACACTACCACTGGTAGCCAAATAGATATACAAAAGAGTTCACGAACTCATAAAGTCCTCTTTAGAAGGTCAGCACTGCTCAAAGTGTCTATTGTTGCTAAATCAGTATGAGGTCTGTTGAACAATGGGTGTGCAAAAAGACTACACGTGCACGACATACATGGGGACAAAATATGCAATATGTCTAGTCCTATACCAAAGATTAGATTGAAAAAGGACTTTCAATATCCAATAACCACTGAATTTTAAGTTTAGTTTACAAAATCATCACTAAGAAGTCTAAACCAATGAGCACTGTTCCATAAACTCATAAGTATAGGTCATGACTTGGGCGTCCATGTGCACAGGTCGCCATGACAACACTGACAGGCCTCCTGTGGTACTCCAAAGCTATGGCGTTCTAGATTAAATTTGCACACCGTCTATGGCCACTGTCTCGAACTGCGCCCCGCAGCCATGTCCTAACGGATCACCTCACGCTTTTGAAGTGCCGCCGCAATCGGATTTGAGTCGGCCGTGCTAAATTGTTACACAGGGAGCTGGGCAGCGTAACGCAATTTTGAACGTTGCGGGATGTTGATTGTAATTGGATGAATTCCCTCGCAGAAAGAGAGAGAGCATGGGTTCAGCTGAGAAATGAAGATAAATGAGGGAATAACCGTGCGCAAGGAATAGAGATGGAAGAGCAGTGCAGGCAGGAGAAAGGTGTCAAGGGGATTATAATGGGGCATTAAGAGGCAGGGAGCTAGAGGGGAAAAGGTGAACCTTCCTTGAACGTGTGCTTATTTAAGGGCTAATATGAGAACAGGGTTTGCTGCAGCGGAAACATCTGTGTAGGTCACCCTGTTGGTAAGATCTACATGGATCTGTGTCATTGTTGCACAAAAATGTGAAATTTCCTAATATACAGTTATTTTATATATATATAAGATATGAAGTTTATATTTGAGTGGTGAATGTATATATCATGAGTGGTGAGCGAAGCGAATGAGTGAAAATACTTTTCATCATGAGAAGATAAACTTCATATCTTCACACCACCATGTAATGTTCTTTGTTATATGGACACATCCACAAAAATATACGCAAGATAATCAAAAGAATTTTAATTTTGAACCGGTTCGCCATTTTAACAACACACATCTACTCAGCTGGAAAACACTGGAAGTGACATCATCAGAGTGAAATATCTGGAAATATGTCACTCAGATCTGCAATGTATTTTGTATGAAAAATGCGAGTTTTTCAACACGAGAAGACAAACTTCGTATCTTCAAGCCAACGAGTAATGTTCTTTTTATTATATAGACACATTCACAAACAAAAAGTACTCAAATTTATCAAAACCATTCATTAATTTTCTCATAATCATGCTATCAGCTGTCAGCTATCAGTGCAGATCCGACTCAGTTTCGTAGAATAACTGCTATATCTCATCATCTCTAGCCGCTTTATCCTGTTCTACAGGGTCGCAGGCAAGCTGGATCCTATCCCAGCTGACTATCGGTGAAAGGCGGGGTACACCCTGGACAACTCGCCAGGTCATCACAGGGCTGACACATAGACACAGACAACCATTCACACTCACATTCACACCTACGCTTAATTTAGAGTCACCAGTTAACCAGTATATATATATATATATATATATATATATATATATATATATATATATATATATATATACACAATGGTGCTTGAAAGTTTGTGAACCCTTCAGAATTTTCAATATTTCTGCATAAGTATGACCTAAAACATCATCAGTTTTTCACACAAGTCCTAAAAGTAGATAAAGAGAACCCAGTTAAACAAATGAGACAAAAATATTATACTCGGTCATTTATTTATTGAGGAAAATGATCCAATATTACATATCTGTGAGTGGCAAAAGTATGTGAACCTCTAGGATTAGCAGTTAATTTAAAGGTGAAATTCGAGTCAGGTGTTTTCAATCAATGGGATGACAATCAGGTGTGAGTGGGCACCCTGTTTTATTTAAAGAACAGGGATCTATCAAAGTCTGATCTTCACAACACATAGTTGTGGAAGTGTATCATGGCATAAACAAAGGAGATTTCCGAGGACCTCAGAAAAAGCGTTGTTGATGCTCATCAGGCTGGAAAAGTTTACAAAACCATCTTTAAAGAGTTTAGACTCCACCAATCCACAGTCAGACAGATTGTGTACAAATGGAGGAAATTCAAGACCATTGTTACCCACCCCAGGAGTGGTTGACCAACAAAGATCACTCCAAGAGCAAGGCACGTAATAGTCGGCGAGGTCACAAAGCACCCCAGGGTAACTTCTAAGCAACTGAAGGCCTCTCTCACATTGGCTAATGTTAATGTTCATGAGTCCACCATCAGGAGAACACTGAACAACAATGGTGTGCATGGCAGGGTTGCAAGGAGAAAGCCACTGCTCTCCAAAAAGAACATTGCTGCTCATCTGCAGTTTGCTAAAGATCACGTGGACAAGCCAGAAGGCTATTGGAAAAATGTTTTGTGGATGGATGAGACCAAAATAGAACTTTTTGGTTTAAATGAGAAGCATTATGTTTGGAGAAAGGAAAACATTGCATTCCAGCATAAGACCCTTATCTGTTCTGTGAAACATGGTGGTGGTAGTATCATGGTTTGGGCCTGTTTTGCTGCATCTGGGCCAAGACAGCTTGCCATCATTGATGGAACAATGAATTCTGAATTATACCAGTAAATTCTAAAGGAAAATGTCAGGACTGTCCATGAACTGAATCTCAAGAGAAGTTGGGTCATGCAGCAAGACAATGACCCTAAGCACACAAGTCGTTCTACCAAAGAATGATTAAAGAAGAATAAAGTTAATGTTTTGGAATGGCCAAGTCAAAGACCTGACCTTAATCCAATTGAAATGTTGTGGAAGGACCTGAAGTGAGCAGTTCATGTTAGGAAACCCACCAACATCCCAGAGTTGAAGCTGTTCTGTACGGAGGAATGGGCTAAAATTCCTCCAAGCCGGTGTGCAGGACTGATCAACAGTTACCGGAAACGTTTAGTTGCAGTTATTGCTGCACAAGGGGGTCACACCAGATACCGTAAGCAAAGGTTCATACTTTTGCCACTCACAGATATGTAATATTGGATCATTTTCCTCAATAAATAAATGGCCAAGTATAATATTTTTGTCTCATTTGTTTAACTGAGTTCTCTTTATCTAGTTTTAGGACTTGTGTGAAAATCTGATGATGTTTTAGGTCATATTTATGCAGAAATATAGAAAATTCTAAAGGGTTCACAAACTTTCAAGCACCACTGTATATATATATATATATATATATATATATACTGTGTGTCTATATATGTATATATGTATATATGTATGTCTGTATCCCTCATCAAAAAATTCCCCTGCAGGGATTGGCCAGTGATGGCTTATGTAACATAAAATAGTTTCACCATTGATTAAGCAATGTATCTCGTGACATCAAACATAAAAAAAATGGATATGGTGTGAGTCAGTCATGGTATATCCTTGATATATCATGAACTGACATCACAATTTCAAGCTATACAGCTGACTTGTGTCACAGCTGACATGAGCATTTCTGTGTGTATAGATATACATATCATGATCATGCCTAGCGAGGCCAGCAATAGCATGGTACATTGCACATGCACAGGTTGAAGTTCGCACTGACGTAAATAATAAACATGTCTCCCTCACATTTTTTTTTCCAGATTTATTTCCAATTCTTTGTAGTTCACACTTTTAGTTTGGAATTTTTTGAGGACACATATTAATCTAATATACCATGCACTGAGAGGCTCCGGTAATTATGGATTCTCTTCAGTGACTGGCATCGTGCTGCTGCGCCCCTCACAAAATAGTACTGTGCCAGTCACTGAAGAGAATCCATAATTTCAACCAGAGTCTCTCAGTGCATGGTATATTAGATTAATACACATCATCATCATCATCTGTCATTCGGCGGGCCGGTGACTTGGTAAGATATCCTATCCCAGCCCCGCCAGTCGAGCATAGCTGCTCTGAGTTGTTCTTCCTTCAATCCCGTCTCTCGCTCGAGGACTGTTTTCAGGGTGGTACGTGGTTGACCGACTTTGCGCTTCGCCTCAGGCTCCCACAAGAGAACTTGTGCGGCAGGTTGGTCGTGACGAAACACATGGCCGCACAATGCCAGATGGCGTTTAGTGATTATGGTTGAGAGGCGTGGTAGGGAACCATACAGGCGGTCGTTTGTCCAATGGTCCTGCCAGCTGACGTTGAACACTCTGCAGAGCATGCGGGTGTACGTGCCATCCATGGATTACTCTTGTGCTCTCGTTAGAGACCAAGACTCGGATCCGTAGAGAAGAATGGATTCGACTGAGGACTTGAACACTCTGACCTTTGTGTCTCTAGACAGCGGGGCAGCCCACACCTTGATTAGAAAATTTAGGCCGTCCCAGGCTTTGGCCTTTCTGGAGTCGATGTTGTGAGCAGTGTTCATCCAACTGCCAAGGTATTTGAAGTCATCCACCTTCTCGATAGCAGAGTTGTCAAACGTGCAGAGAGATTGGTCCGTAGAGGAATTTATATGCATCCATTTGGTTTTACATGCGTTCAACTGAAGGCCAACTGATTTAGCAGCCAGTTCTACTCGGTGAAGAAGATCCTCACCCGAATTCACCGAGTCCTCGAGAAGATCAATGTCATCAGCAAAGTCGAGATCGGATAGATGGACAGCAGGGTGGTGAGAACTTCTACGACATTTAAGAGTGAGCCCATCATCCATGCGAAGGGCTAAACACAAGGCATAATCAAGAACAATGATGAAGAGCAGAGGAGCTAGGGGGTCTCCCTGAAGGACACCCGAGTTGATAGAAAACTCCTCAGTTACACCGTCAGGAGTTATAACCACGGCAGTGTTATCAATATACATTGTCCTGATTGCCTCGACCATGCTAGGGGGGACGCCATATGCTTGTAGAATGGAAAACATTGTGTCGCGTCTGATGGAATCAAAAGCCTTCTTAAAGTCCAAAAAGGCTATCACACCTTCTTTATGGTGGTTCATGAGCTCTTCGATAATGTGCTGGAGGGCTAAGATGTGAGCGCTAGTAGAACGCAGTTGACGGAAGCCATTTTGGTTTGGGCGCAAGAAGTTACGGTATCCATTACTGACCTCAACCTATTGAGTAACAGTCGGTTATACACTTTAGAGGCAATCTGAGCTAGACTAATTCCCTGTAGTTGTCAGGCAACATCAGGTTGCCTTTCTTAGGGACAAGGACAATGCCTGCTAGACCCCATTCCTTGGGCCTGTTGCCTGCAAGGGTTTCATTGCAGAACATGAAGAGGAAGTCGCGGATGTTTGGGAGCTTCCATAGCTCAATAGGGAGACCATCCATCCCAGGAGCACGACCAGATTTCATCTCGTCAACAGCAGAGTTAACTTCATTACGGCCGAACAGCCCAATGAAGATTTGCTCATTGAGTTCAAAAATTTGGATGATCTCAGTTGGCCTTTCTGGCATAGGGCTATCAGGTGATAACACACGTTGAAAATGGTCCTTCCAGAGCTTCAAACAATCTTTGCCTTGGATGAATACTGGGTTTGGAGATTTGTTGGATAACTTCTTCACTAGGTTCCATGCACGTTTTGTGTCCGTCAAGGTGTTACTGGAGTCGAACCGGTTGAGGATGGCTCGGATTCTTAATTCTTCCTGCATAACGTACGTAGAACAGAGGGAAGCCTGGGCAGCTTGAGTAAGCTGAACGCTGGGGTTAATAGCGACATGGCGTGCCTCCGCCACCGCAGGGCAATTGGAAAGTGGTGACTTTTTGGGATGTTCTTTGGGTAGAAGGGATGACCCCACTTTATTACAGACTCCCACGAAGGATGAATAAGATTGGTCTTCTTCAGGAAGGCTTCAGAATTCTTCGGATATTAAAGCATCGACGGAGGAGGCGAGATTTGGGTCGGAAGTCAAGGAAGACCAGTTGAGCCGTTTCATTCGCGGGCACCTGGTCGAACGGACACTCAATTTGGTAGACACAGTAACAATTCTGTGATCGCTGCCAACAGGATTGGACGATGAGTGTGCTTGAGAGTCTCTAAGGCTGTTTCGCCAGCGCTTATGACATAGAATGAAGTTGATTTGAGAGAGTTCACCTCTCGGGGACCTATGAGTCCAGAGTTTATGCCTGGGCTTTTGGAAACAAGTGTTAGTAATGATAAGACTGTGCTCACGAGCAAATTCGGTCAATAGCTCCCCGTTCCGATTTTCACTCATGTGATATGAATGTCGTGCCGCGACATGGGCATTGAAGTCGCCCCCAATTGCAAGGAAAGCATGCGCCGGTATAGAGGCAACTGCCTCACGCAAAGAGCGGTAGAACTGCGTGACTTCCTCCTCGGGGGAAACGTTATGAGGCGAGTAGCACGACACAACATTAAGCCTTGGATTGCCTTTGAAAACAGTGATAATAATTTGTTCCGAGACCTTCCTGATAGTAGAAAGTAGTGGTAAGAAAGACGAAAGTATAGCTATCCCTACTCCATGAATGGCCACGCCTTGGGCGTTACGGGAAGCCGAGATGGTAAACAGCGTCACTGCACCTAGATTATGGGTTACGATGTCTGAGGACTCATCGTTATGGACAAAACGATGTTCTTGGATGCACACTATGGGTGTGTTATAGTGGCACATAAGGAAATTCAGTTCCTCCTTGGATGACGTAGTCGAGAGAGTTCGACAATTGAGCTGCCCTATGGTGAGTGTTTTACCAGGGTGCATAAGACCTTTCCCGGGCTGACGATCAGACAGTGACCTCCCCTGGGGGTTTGGGGCACTGTCATCATGAGATGTCTGACAGGCATCGACAGGCACGGTACCGGGTGAAGTTAGAGCACGGGCTTGAACCGTGGTGCAAGTATTGGATATCGTCATCAAGTTTTCAAATTGCTGTGAAAAGCCGAGGTGACGCAAATATTCCCAGGATTTTCTGTCTGGGTTTACTCCCATAGATCTGCCGCGTTCTGCAACACTAGGGGCGGCGCTGAGAGCCACGTGGACGGTCTTCGGCATGTGAGAGGCTAGATAGAGGGACTGCTTGCTGATGACGAGTTGGTCCTATATTCTGCATCACATGCCGCTGGTATGGGGAGACCAGTCTGGGATGCCAGGATGACGATCGGCAACCAGAAAGGTACTACTCCTCCAGGGACCTTGCCCCTAGATTAATATACACACGTCTCTAATGTTGCTGAAAATCTATTTCTGGTCTGGATATGTGTCCAGATGATATGTCATATTTTAAACGCATCCCTGAGCCATATAAGGTTTTTCAGACAGGTGGTATGTGATGAAGGGCAGGCCAGATCAGTGCTCTAAGTCAACATCAACTAGGTTGGAGCGGGTAGTTGGCCTTTGCAATTACATTGTTTGGCTTGACCATCTAATGTGATGGTACATAGTACAACTATACTGAAGAAAAAGGTTTCGGGATGCAGTATTTAATAGTTTTAAAATATGGAGTCTGGCTAGAAGTAAGCATGACTGATATAACGGTGCTAGCAGGGTTCAACACCCCCTGCCTCATCAGATTATTTGTGTTATCAAATGTCTTGAAATGGGTTATTGTGGACTTTTGTGGATTCAAGCACAACAGCACCACCAGCAGTCATAATAAAAATGAAGAAGTGAGTCTGGGGCTGACTTCTTTCAAGCCCAGACTGTGGATTCATGCAGCTACAGTTGCATCAGGTGATTATACAGAGTGAAACACCTCTTAGAGTTGTCTTCGATCAGTTCGCTTCACTGGCACATCTTTAACGTGGTGCATATTAAAATTTAGTTATTGTTGTAATGCATTTCAATGAGGTGAATTATTTACTCTATCATTCTTTTTGCCTTAAAATGTCTGAGTTAGAAACTAAAAGAAGACACAGTGCAACTGTAAATTTAGTGTGTGGTTTTAGCATTTTTTGTATTTGGAAGAAATACTGCATGAACCTAGTCATGCATTACAGACTTAAAACAGTTCATAAAATAGAAATTACGAATCTGTCTTTGTGTGTGTGTGTGTGTGTGTAATCATTTGCACATGATTATTTTTATTACATTGAATACAGCTTGGGCGGCACGGTGGTGTAGTGGTTAGCGCTGTCGCCTCACAGCAAGAAGGTCCTGGGTTCGAGCCCCGGGGCCGGCGAGGGCCTTTCTGTGTGGAGTTTGCATGTTCTCCCCGTGTCCGCGTGGGTTTCCTCCGGGTGCTCCGGTTTCCCCCACAGTCCAAAGACATGCAGGTTAGGTTAACTGGTGACTCTAAATTGACCGTAGGTGTGAATGGTTGTCTGTGTCTATGTGTCAGCCCTGTGATGACCTGGCGACTTGTCCAGGGTGTACCCCGCCTTTCGCCCGTAGTCAGCTGGGATAGGCTCCAGCTTGCCTGCGACCCTGTAAAAGGATAAAGCGGCTAGAGATAATGAGATGAGATGAATACAGCTTGTGATATAAATATATCACTCAAACACTAATAGTTTATAGGTAGAAGACTACAGTCAGTACTCTTATGCTCTTGAATTATATGCACAATAAGGTCCGTGATATCCAGAATACAGTAAGCAACTGTGAAGTAATTATCTTTGAATAATTACAGTAGCGTGTTAAAACTAGAAGAGTCTGGTGGCTGATTTGACTCTGCACTCCTTGCAAAGACAGCGCTCTTGTTCTCTGTACAGCTCTGGGTAGTGCTGTAATTCATGTTCCAAAAAGCATTACAGCACAAACCTGAAGACAGATGTGTTTGCTTGATACCATTTAGGTCACCTTTAGCTGAATTATGCCTGACTCAATGCACACTGTGCACCTGTTGCACTGAAAAGCAGACATTGTATATGGAATTGCTGAAATGATTAAAGCCTTTTTGTGTCGGCGCAGGCGGACCTCAGCTTGAACCTCCAGGACGACAGTAGTTTTTTCTATGGTGTCTCGAGCCAGTACGAGAGCTCAGAAAACATGATCATCACTTCCTCTACTAAAGTCTGCTCCTTCGGCAAGCAGGTTGTGGAAAAAGTGGAGGTAAGAAAAGACAGGAAGGCGAGAATGAAGCATGTAGTGCAATATTGCCAGTGGCTTCAGTACACTTAGATTAGCAAAGATATTCTAGTAATGAAATCACACGTCATGCCACATAAGCAATTGCACTCTTGTGAATCACAGAACAATTACGTTGCCTCAAATTGGCTCATATATTTGAAATTAAACACAATGTGATGTGATTTCTGATTATGTTTACCAAGATGAGGAATCTCTTTCCCTCTTTCTCTTTTCTCAGACGGAGTACGCACGGTTTGAAAATGGGCGATACGTATTTAGAATCCACAGATCACCTCTATGTGAATATATGATCAACTTCATCCACAAACTCAAACATCTACCAGAGAAATATATGATGAACAGCGTACTGGAGAACTTCACCATACTACAGGTAAACGGTCACAGAAAGACAAAGCCAGTGGTGCGTGTATCTTTAAAGAACCAGTTGGTTGAAGCAAAGGCAAATACAGCGCCAAAGGCAAATATCATAGTGCCTTGAAAAATTCCTCTAGCTCATCAATAACTAACCCTGTACGGGTGGCAGTTAACTTTGCCAGGCAGAGAAAAGTGCATTGAGTCAGATGGAAATGAGGCTATTACCCCAGCAACAGTGTGTTCCTAACAACAGTTCTCAAACACTGGTGTCGACTGTGTTAGCCTCTGCCCACACACTGTGACTCTGAGACAATGATCTACTGAGCATGCATTGAACAGCATAGGAGACTCACTCATGGGCTCCAGTGCCCTCTCAATAGTCTGATTTAGCCCAGATTGACTGTTTGAGGCATAAACAGATAGACAAGGACACATACAGTGGCTGGGATAAATATCCCTCCTTTAAACTTTTACACATTTTGTAGTGTTACATACTGGAACTGAAATGGATTTAATTGGGATTATGTTGTGAATCTACACAAAGCAACTCATAATACTGAAGCAGGAGCAAAAAGCTATATAGTTTGCACAAAAGGTGTTATGTGAAACCTTGATATAAATATACCTGTTCCTGGAAAACGCCAGAGTTTGTTAGAGGATGCACTTAAACATCATGAAAAATAAGGAGCTATCAAAACTGAAATAAAGTTCTGGAAAAGTATTGATCAAGGTTTGATTATTGAAAAAATCCAATCTCTGAACATCCTGCGGTGCGTTCATTATTAAAAAATGCAAAGATTATGGAACAATAGCTTCTCTGTCTGGAGGAAGCTGTCCACCAAAAGTCACTGATCAAGTAAAGAGGGCATTAATCAGAGACGCAACCAAGAGGAACAGGTGAATTTATAGTGAGATCATGTGACGCTCATTGCACACAGGTGGACTCGGCAGTTTCAACTGGTTGCACCAGAACTCATTTTTTTAATCGTAAACAATTTCACAAATATTATCAGATTTTTACTGTAGATTCATGACATTCCAGGCATTTAACAGACACCTTTATCCAGAGCAACATACAACAAGCACACACACATACCCAGCGACTGGGGAGCAGTTGGTGGTTAGGTGCCTTGCTCAAGGGCACTTCAGCCATGGATTTTTCCTGCTTGTATAGGGAATTGAACCAGCGACCCTTTGGGCCCAAGGTTGTTTCTGTAACCTTTAGGACATTGCTGCATAACATATAACTCCAAGTCAGGTCCAGGTTGTTACTCTAGAAAATATGGAAAAGCATAAATGGATTGAATACTTATGAAAGGTACTATTTGTGCACAAAGGACATTGATTTTTTTTTGCACTGCAGCTTGAAAACTTATGTCATTTTCCTACCAAATGTAAAGAGTCTATAGATTGTGACGAAAAGACATCAGCTGCCTGCATTTCTCTGATACTTTCTGCACCCATGTCTACTCTGTCTCAGGTTGTTACGAACAGGGACACTCTGGAAACTTTGCTGTGTGTGGCTTACGTATTTGAAGTGTCAACCAGTGAGCACGGTGCCCAGCATCACATTTACAGACTGGTCAAAGACTGATACACAGAGGCTCAGGCCATTAGACCCCTTTTTACCACTACAACTACTACTGCTACTACTACTACAGTTAAAAGCACCACAGCGCCCCCTACTGACTGCAGCCATAGCCTTCTATGCTTTAGGCAGGGATGACAAGCGCATCGGGGCATACGACTCCACAGCATTGCTGTCCAACGGCCTGAGCAGATAAGGCTTCACTACAGGAACCGTATCGAATGGGAACCATTGGAACGCTTGAGAATGTCAGGAGGTCACTGTGCATGTTGTAACAGGCATTTTGTGTTCTCTTGTGTTTTTGTTTTTGTATACTGGAACCTCTGATTAGAAAGAAAATGCATGAAGATGTTTTTTTTCCCTATTTCCTCTTCTTTAATCCAGTTTTACTCAAGAGTGTTTGTTCTATAACTGTCTGTTCACACAGTTGCATGTGTGACGTCCTGTCTGGTGCTCACCTAGTGACCACAGATATATATCAAATCTTGTATAGACTCCAAAGTGGAGGGGAAAAAGGGTACACCAAAATGTGACTTTATTTGGCTCAATTCTGTGTGGTCATTTCACAAGATTTCATGCAATTCTGCGAGACAAATTTGGTTTTTAGAAACAATCCTGGGAGAGTAGTTTTTCATAGCTTCAGTTTAGGAAGCTTGGTGTCATGAGCTGAATTATTTGGTGTATTAAAAGATGGGGAAAATCCATCTTAGCAGTCCAAGGGGTCTTTCAGGACTGGAGCTGAAAACTACTGACATATACTGTTTGGCTTAAATTCATTATGTACTATTTATCATTTATAAAAAGAAATCATGATGTATTCTTTTCTAACTTGAAGCAAAATTCTGTCGCATGTGCAGAAAAAGACAGAAAGAAAGCCACAAGTGGGCCAGTATGAGCCTGCACAAAGAAAACTGGGAAGAGAAACATGGAACTTTGCATATCAGGACTTGACTACAGAGTCATGTGTTTGATTATAATTTGTCTATATCAGTGAGGAAGCTAAATCTACCAAATAACATTTTGACAAATGAGATTAAATGAAGAAAATGTCACAGTCTCTGATTTGATTACATGTTTTTAAGTATGTTCAACAATTTAACCATAAGCCTGAGATTGGGATTGTACTTTTTTAAACATGTACATACAACATGGCTGCCACTCTAATCGGCACACCAATTGTGCATGTCTGAAATAATTAATGAGTTGTGTGCTCATGGTGCTGCACCAACATAAATCATGGGGGCAACATAGCTAGTACCACATGACAGTGTCTGCAAATGACTAAAAAAACCTAGCACTGTATCTAGTGTAATTCACATACGTCTCAATATCATGAGCTGGCATGAAATCAGTAAAACATTTTACAGAAACGTGATGGTCACGAATGTTTTGACTCCAACGTGCCATCCAGCGGATGTTGCTTTAATCCTGCACAGGTATATAAGGTACGCAGTTGAGTATGTGAACAATTCAGGTAATGTTGCCACTGCATCTACACACACACACACAGTCATGTGTTAAGTATAAACCAGGTCTTATTCTGGTAATCTGATAATCTTTTATGAACATGGACAATTATTTGATGGTTATACATATTTAGACACTAATGGTGTCATCAGCAGTCACCTTCTGAAAGATATGTGGTATGACTGCTGATCTTTTACAGTGCTCAGCGTAAATGAGTACACCCCCTTTGAAAAGTAACATTTTAAACAATATCTCAATGAACACAAACAATTTCCAAAATGTTGACAAGGCGAAGTTTAATATAACATCTGTTTAACTTATAACGGGAAAGTAAGGTTAATAATATAACTTAGATTACACATTTTTTCAGTTTTACTCAAATTAGGGTGGTGCAAAAATGAGTACACCCCACAACAAAAACTATTACATCTAGTACTTTGTATGGCCTCCATGATTTTTAATGACAGCACCAAGTCTTCTAGGCATGGAATGAATAAGTTGGCGACATTTTGCAACATCAATCTTTTTCCATTCTTCAACAATGACCTCTTTTAGTGACTGGATGCTGGATGGAGAGTGATGCTCAACTTGTCTCTTCAGAATTCCCCATAGGTGTTCGACTGGGTTCAGATCAGGAGACATACTTGGCCACTGAATCACTTTCACCCTGTTCTTCTTCAGAAATGCAACAGTGGCCTTAGATGTGTGTTTAGTCATGTTGGAAAAGTGCACAACGACCAAGGGCACGGAGTGATGGTAGCATCTTCTCTTTCAGTATAGAGCAATACATCTGTGAATTCATGATGCCATCAATGAAATGCAGCTCCCCGACACCAGCAGCACTCATGCAGCCCCACATAAGGACACTGCCACCACCATGTTTCACTGTAGGCACCATGCATTTTTCTTTGTATTCCTCACCTTTGTGACGCCATACAGTTTTGAAGCCATCAGTTCCAAAAACATTTATCTTGGTCTCATCACTCCAGAGTATAGAGTCCCAGTAGTCTTCATCTTTGTCAGCATGGGCCCTGGCAAACTCGAGGCGGGCTTTTTTGTGCCTGGGCTTTAGGAGAGGCTTCTTTCATGGACGGCATCCATGCATGCCATTCCTCTGCAGTGTACGCTGTATTGTGTCACGGGAAATAGTCACCCCAGTTTGGCTTTCTACTTCTTTAGATAACTGCAGTGACCTTGTATGCCAATTTTCTTCAACCCTTCTCATCAGAAGACGCTCCTGTCGAGGTGTTAACTTCCATGGACGATCTGGACGTCTCTGTGAGATGGTTGCAGTTCCATCTTTCTTAAATTTTTTGTACCACTTTTGCTACAGTATTCTGACTGATAAGTAAAGCTTTGCTGATCTTCTTGTAGCCTTCACCTTTGTGGTGTAAATAAATTATTTTCTTTGGGGAATTCTGAAGAGACAAGTTGAGCATCACTCTCCATCCAGCATACAGTCACTAAAAAACGTCATTGTTGAAGAATGGAAAAAGATTGATATTGCAAAATGTCGCCAACTTGTTCATTCCATGCCTAGAAGACTTGGTGCTGTCATTAAAAATCATGGAGGCCATACAAAGTACTAGATGGAGTAGTTTTTGTTGTGGGGTGTACTCATTTTTGCACCACCCTAATTTGAGTAAAACTGAAAAAAATGTGTAATCTAAGTTATATTATTAACCTTACTTTCATGTTATAAGTTAAACAGATGTTATATTAAACTTTGTCTTGTCAACATTTTGGAAATTGTTTGTGTTTATTGAGATATTATTTAAAATGTTACTTTTCAAAGGGGGTGTACTCATTTATGCTCAGCACTGTAATTGAACATTAAAAAATACTTAAATGAATGTGTTTAAAGCAGCAGTATGTACAGTGTATTACAAAAGTATTCATCCCCCTTGGGATTTGTCCTGTTTTGTCGCACTATTTGATATACACAACATGCCTACCACTTTAAAGGTGAAAATTGTTGTTTTATTGTGACACAAACAATAATTAAGATGAAAAAACAGAAATCTAGAGTGTGCATAGGTATTCACACCCTCAAGTCAATACTTTGTCAAGCCACCTTTTGCTGCAATTGCAGCTGCAAGTTTCTTGGAGTATGTCTCTATTAGCTTAGCACATCTAGCCACTGGGATTTTTGCCCATTCCTCAAGGCAAAACTGCTCCAACTCCTTCAAGTTAGATGGGTTGCGTTGGTGTTCAGCAATCTTCAAGTTATGTCACAGATTCTCAATCGGATTGAGGTCTCGGCTTTGATTAGGCCATTCCAAGACATTTAAATGTTTCCCTTTAAACCACTCCAGTGTAGCTTTAGCACTATGTTTAGAGTCATTGTCCTGTTGGAAGGTGAACCTTCATCCCAGTCTCAAACCTCTGGCCGACTCAAACAGGTTTTCCTCCAGAATTGCCCTGTATTTAGTGCCATCCATCTTTCCTTCAGTCCTGACCAGCTTTCCTGTCCCTGCAGATGAAAAATATCCCCACAGCATGATGCTGCCAACTTCATGCTTCACTGTAGGAATGGTGTTCTCAGGGTGTTGGGTTTACACCACACATGGCGTTTCCCAGGATGGCCAAAAAGATCAATTTAGGGTCTCATTTGACCAAAGAATCTTCTTCCATATGTTTGGGGAGTCTGCCACATGCTGTTGGGCAAACTCCAAACGTGTTTTCTTAAGCAATGACTTTTTTTCTGGCCACTCTTCCATAAAGCCCCACTCTGTGGAGTGTATGGCTTAAAGTGGCCCTATGGACAGATACTCCCATCGCCGCTGTGGATCTTTGCAGCTCCTTCAGTGTTATCTTTGGTGTCTTTGTTGCCTCTCTGATTAATGCCCTCCTTGCCTGGTCTGTGAGTTTTTGTGGGCGGCCTTCTCTTGTGAGGTTTGTAGTGGTGCCATATTCTTTCCATTTTGCTATAATGGATTTAATGATGCTCCCTGGGATATTCAAAGTTTGGGATATTTTTTATAACCCAACCCTGAGCTATACTTCTCCACAACTTTGTCTCTGACCTGTTTGGAGGCTCCTTGGTTTTCATGTTGCTTGCTTAGTAGTGTTGCAGAGTCAGGGTCCTTCCAGAACAGGTTGATTTATACAGACATCATGTGACAGATCATGTGACACTTTGATTGCACACAGGTGGATCTTAATCAACTAATTATGTGACTTATGAAGTGAATTGGTTGGACCAGCTCTTATTTAGGGGTTTCATATGAGAGGGAGTGAATACCTATGCACACTCCAGATTTCTGTTTTTTATTTTTTCATTTTCACAATAAAACAACAATTTGCACCTTTTAAAGTGGTAGGCAGGTTGTGTAAATCAAATGGTGCTAACCCTCCAAAAATCCATTTTAATTCCACATTGTAGTGCGACAAAATAGGACACACCAAGGGGGATGAATACTTTTGCAAGACATTGTATCTAAGGGATTTGTAGACCTTTAATTAAACTACTGCAAGCAATTCAGAAGAACCCATTTCTAATGTCAATTGTGCTGCTTTCCTACCTTGGATGGATTCACCCTTGTGTGGTGTTCATATTTTTGTTACTCAGCCAGTGTTCGTGGGTCTGGTGGACCCGCTGCATTTTGGTGCTTTAAATTCAACACAATCAAACAATTTTACATTAAATACTTAACAGGTGTTTACTTCACCCCAATTACAAGCAACATAAACAGCATATATGGTTAATATTTGCCCTTTACCTTTGTTAGATTAAATTTTTTTTTTTTTAAAAAGTGCTACTCGTGGGCGGCACGGTGGTGTAGTGGTTAGCGCTGTCGCCTCACAGCAAGAAGGTCCTGGGTTTGAGCCCCATGGCCGGCGAGGGCCTTTCTGTGCGGAGTTTGCATGTTCTCCCCGTGTCCACGTGGGTTTCCTCCGGGTGCTCCGGTTTCCCCCACAGTCCAAAGACATGCAGGTTAGGTTAACTGGTGACTCTAAATTGAGCGTAGGTGTGAATGTGAGTGTGAATGGTTGTCTGTGTCTATGTGTCAGCCCTGTGATGACCTGGTGACTTGTCCAGGGTGTACCCCGCCTTTCGCCCGTAGTCAGCTGGGATAGGCTCCACCTTGCCTGCGACCCTGTAGAAGGATAAAGCGGCTAGAGATAATGAGATGAATGAGTGCTACTCGTTTTTTGTTTGTTTTTTAATAAAATGTAATTTTACAAAAAGAAAACCAATTACAGTCAAGATATGAGTGGAAAAAAAGAAGTTTATCTTCAAATTTACAAATGAAGCAAGGTTTTTCATAACAACTGATTTTTATTTCTTTGAATTTCATTAGAAATTTAACCCATTCAGTTCAGTTTACACAACACAAGCTGAACACATATCGTAACCATGTCAGTCTATACAACACATCATCCCCATGCTCGTCTTCGTTTTGGGACTGGCTGATGCTCCATCTCATCCTCTTCTTCAAAGTCACTGTCAGACTCTGAATTTTCAGAAATGTGATCCTCACGTTCTGAAACGTCTTCCTGTACATCATCATCAAAAGCTTCTCTCTCTTCCAAAATCATTTGCAAGTCCATCTGAGCAGAGAATCTTTTGGCCATCTTGATCAGTTGTGATAAGGAGCCACATTGGAAAAGCTATATTTATTGTGTCCCGCCCCCAATTTATGGGAACTTCTGTCTTGGTTCCTGTAAGACAGAGGGTAAAATGTATAGGAATGTGAGAGCAGACAGGTGTCGGTGCTTGAACGGCAGGGGCAGAAACACAAAACTCACTCATACACACACACACACACACACACACACATACACACACACACTAACAGCAGGCCCAGACAAGAGGAGGACAGAGTGAAGGTACACACTTTTATTAGCCCCGGTTCCAGTGGACCCGAACATCCTGTATGTGATATAAATGTGTAGAGAGGGTGTACAGTGTGTGGTCATTGAAAATGTGTTCTGATATATGTTCTTCACAGAAAATGAGCCAAGGCCAATGAGTCTGAGTTTGAAAAAATAATTAATCGTATCATTGTTCCTTTGATAAAAAATGAAAACGGGTCCCACAGACCCGAACACCATACAAGGGTTAATCTGATGTCTGTGGGTGTCAGCTAAATAGACATTTAAGTAGTATTCAAGTAGTGCCAACGTCAAGCCAAGTTAGTTTTTATTGTCATTCATCTATATAGCTGGTATACACTGGAACGAAATGTTGTTTCTCCAGGACCATGGTGCAACACATAACAGTATGATAGTACAGTACACACCCATGTGTATACACACACACACACACACAAATAAAGTGCAAATACACAACACAGTACAATACCGGTATTTGATTTGATTTGATTTGATTTGATTCAATCATAATGTAAAATGAAGTACAAAATACATTAAAATCAGGATTACACAAGAAAGCACAAGCACTTATTTCCATTGTGGTCCCATTAAAACACGTAAAAAAGCAATGGCAACGTTATGATTTGACTTAATATTGACTCACTGTACTATGTAAATGGTGAAAATAATAATAATAATAATAACAACCACAATAATAAAATAATAATGATAAAATAATAATAATAATAATAATAATAAATTGACTTAAATTGACTAGACTAATAGACAATGAAAATGCATTGTATAGACTAGACTGAAATTTGATTATAAAATTTGATTTCAAAAAATATGACTAGTACCTATGGATAACAATTATAAAGTAAAATGTTGTATATATTAATAGTAAATATTAAATGATGATTAAATGATGATAAAGATAATATAATAACTAATAATAATAACATTAAGGAAAAAACAGCAAAAACATAATGAAAATAAAAATAATCTGACTGACAGCAAACAATAAACAAAAAATAAAGTAATATAAATGATAATAAAAAAGTATAAAGTAATATGAATAATAATATTAATAACAAACGTTTTTATAGATAGAAATATGATAATAAAATCAACTAAACAACAGTGAAAAAAGGGGAAAAGCTATACAGACAACAGAACAGTAATAAGAATTTTAACTAGAAAAAAAATAAATTAGTAAAATAAAAAAGTGTTATTTTCTTGATAGATAGATACACAGTACAGTGACAACAGTGTTGCTTGGGAAAGCCATTGCAATGATGGGCTGTAAACTACTGAGTAGTGTAATAGCAATAATATAGCAGCAATATAAGCAATCAAAAAGGAGTTTAGTTTCATAATTAGAATATGTCTAATGCAGCATTGTAAAGTGCAGTGTGCAGTGGTATTGAGGGATACTGCATTAGGTGTTTGACTAGCTCGGTGAGCATTGGAAGCCAGCAGAGTGTTGATGAATCTGACTGCTTCAGGGAAGAAACTCTTGTGGAATCTGCTGCTGGTGGTGGCACAGATGCTTCTGTTCCCTCTGCCAAATGACAGGAAGGTGAAGAGTCCATGGGATAGTTTATAGGTGTCATCTGCAATGCTGGTGGCTTTGCAGGTGCAGCGGTTATTGTACAGGGTGATGATGGTTGGTAGATTTTGCAGTTGTTCTCGCAACTCACTATTGGGTCTTGCAGGGTCTTCGTTAGGAAGCTCTCTATCATCCTTCTCTTGAAGGTGGTGAGATCAGAGCATTTTTTAAGGATTTTCCACTAGGAGACCAACTGGTCTGGGCAATATAATCACAGACCCCAGAGTCCATGCGGCTGCACTGCTGCAGCATATTCTGTGATGCAAATTGCCGCATTACGAATCCTTGTTTCAGCCAGCATAATATCAACATAGTTAATGCAGTGCCAAGTTTTCCTTGTTAAATGTTACATGGTACTTGGTTAATTAATTGCAACTGATTGAACCAAATGATAAGACATAACTTGGTTTAAAATTTGGTCTCCCAGTGAAGCTGGTTTGGCATTGACTAGGAGACCAAATCTGGCCACTGGGAGACCATTTGGTCTCCCAGTAACTATGTTAAAAAATGCTCTGGGTGAGATTGAGAGGGGGATTTTGACTCTCTTCAGCCTCCGTAGGAAATGGAGGCACTGCTAGACCTTCTTGGATATGCAGGTGGTGTTGAGAGTCCTAGAGAGGTCTTGGTCATGTGTATACCAAGAAACAGGAACTGTTGACTCTCTTCACAGTTGTCCCTGTGATGTGCAGTGATCAGTGGTGCACTCTAGTTCTCCTAAAGTCAACAATAATCTTGTTTTATCAACATTGAAAAATTGATTGTTGTCTCTGCACCATTCCGCTAGCTGTTCCACCACCTTTCTATAGGTAGACTCATCATTGTTGCTGATGAGGCCCTTAACTGTAGTGCCAACAGCCTATCAGCAATCCTGATGATGTGATTTGAACTGTACTTTTCAGCACAGGCATGAGTCAACAGTGTAAACAGCAGTGGACTGAGCACGCAGCCCTGGGGAGTGCTAGTGTTCAGTATGGTGGTGCTGGAGGTGGCAGTGATGATCATAATGGTCTCCCAGTTAAAAAGTCCAGGATCCAGGTTTTTTTTTGGGGGGGGGGGGTCAGACCCAGGAGGCTCAGCTTTTCTACCAGTTGTTGTGGGATTAACTGCTGAACTGAAGTTGATGAACAGCATCCTTACATAATTATCCTTTTTGTTCAGGTGGGTCAGCGAAAGGTGGATGGTAGCAGCAGTGTTGCCAGACACTGCTGACATTTTCCAGCCCAAAATATGTTCAAATCCGCCAAAATGCACTTAAAACCGCCCAATCTGGCAACACTGGGTAGCAGATATGGCCTTCTTTGTTGAGCAATTAAGGTGGTAGGCATACTGGAATGGGTCCAATATGGTGGAAAAATTGCTCTTTATGCTCTTTATGTGTTTCATGACAAGCCACTCAAAGCACTTCATGATGATAGGTGTGAGTGCAATGGTCCGTTAGTCATTCAGGCAGAACACAGCAAATTTCTTCTGCACAGGGATGATGGTGGTCATCTTGATGCACACAGGAACAACCGCTTGGCTCAGGGAGATGCTGAAAATGTCTGTAAGGATAGCTGACTAACACATTCCCTGAGCACCTGACCAGGTATGTTGTCAAGACCGGCACCTTTCCGTGGGTTAACTTGGGATTTGGAAGTGTTCCTGAAGTCTGCTGAATGAGTACTCTGTCATGTAGACAGAGTACTTGGTCACTGGAATTTGAAGTGATCTTCTCTACTGGCTTCAAATCATGCATAGAAATAATTTAGTGCATCATGGAGTGAAGTATCATTATCACAGACTTGTCATAGAGAACACTGTACACTGTGGTGGTCTGGATATCTTACCACATATGCCACGTGTGGTGTAGAGGTTTGTGATAAAATAACCTGTCCTGACTTTGAATTCATATTTTTGGACTTCCAAGGTAACAGCATGAGAACATATTTTTTTTATTTGTTTCTATACAGGGAAAGAAAGAAAGAAAGAAAGAAAGAAAGAAAGAAAGAAAGAAAGAAAGAAAGAAAGAAAGAAAGAAAGAAAGGCAATTACACACTGTAACTTTGAATTTCTCTCACTGGTACAAGGCTATTATTTAGTCTTTCAGCAGTGTGGCCCCCTGATGGTTTCTAATAGTGGTCCATAACTGTCTGGTATCCTGGTATGTTGGTTTAATTTATTTCTTTAATCACAAATCGTTGAAACAACCTTAAACAAATTTAACTTCACAATAAGGCACTTAGTATTAGTCAGTTTGAATGGCCACCAAAATTCAAATCTATGAAGCATTCATAATTTCATACTATATTTTTGTGAACTTGCAGCATGATGCTTTCACAAATCATGTTGTTCCAATATGATACAGCTTTACTGAGTGCAACGCCGATGCACAAACATGTCATTCTACACATTCACACCAGGCTACATTACTATTACCCTTTTAGACTGGGCCTGATTGTACCACTACTCTTTGTGTAAGCAACACTAGATCCTTTCAACGTCAACTTCATGGATCCCTAGAGACACTACAGAACACACACCAGTTGTTCACCAACTATGAACTGCAAAGGGATGTTTTCTGAAGTGGTCGACTCTACACGAGGATCTGTTCTTCTTCAAAGCATATATTTTACAAAGTACGATGGCTGCTAGTTAGATTTAAAGCATATACCTGTTAGTAAAAGTATACTTGACTCCCATAATTGAAAATATTTTGTAACAGCATGAAAGAAAACCATTTTACAGATGATCTTGGACTATACCTCAGGGTACAACTTCACATTTTTAGTGTTGTTGAGAGTTTAAAAAAAAAAAGCTATGGGATATAATTCCTCCCTGTGTGAATCCACACTGGCTAAAGAAATTAGACTTTTAAAATGGGAGTGTTTTTCTTCGAGAAACAGTGCATGTAAATGTATCATCAATACATTAGAAAACTTTTCGTCTGGTGCTTCTGGTGACTGATGCTGTGACAGTAATTATCAGCATGACTGAAGATGTTGTCTCACAGCTTACCTCAACGTCTTTAACAAGGACACAGTTTCTTTAATACAAAGCACCACTGTGACAGTGAGTACACCATATGTGTGTTACAAACCAGCTCCTTCAAGTGCTTTGCATCTAAAAAAGCTACAGAATGATGGCACATTTAAAAATCTAATAAAAACAACAGCGTTAATACATTTAATTTTTTTTCTTTAAGTCAGACTTTTAAAGAAGTAAAAAAAAAAAGTAGTAAAAAAAATAGTCCATCTCAACTTTTCCTGTTGTTTAATAGACATTTTTATAATGATGTTGAGTATAATTTAATTACGGTGAAGCTGCTGTTATAGTGTATAACCTCCTTGAGGATTACTTTACCTTCTCATTCCTTTTCTGCATTTTGCACAATATTGTTGCTAATTGTATGTAGGTAGTGCAAAAGAATGATAGATAGATAGATAGATAGATAGATAGATAGATAGATAGATAGATAGATAGATAGATAGATAGATAGATAGATAGATAGATAGATAAGCCAGTTTGATTGATAATTAATTCATTTAAGTTCATTTTTGTTATGAGTATCACTAAATCGGAAAAAAGTAAAATGCACCCACTAAAGTCACTGCTGGTGGTTAACAAAATTGCACCTGTTCATTGTGTGAAGTTGTTTTTTATGTGTCACCGTTGCTTGACACAGTGTGATTTTGTGTTATGAAGTTTGCATGATGCCATGTCGTGCCTGTTCATTGTGTGAAATTATGAATATTCTTATTTTTAAACATACAGTTGAGTGTCACTATTGCTTGGCACAGTGGCATGGTGTGTTACATCTAAAACTAAATAAAAAAGGAAACACAAACTAAAAAGTAAAATGCACCCATAAAGTCATTGTTGGTGATAAACTGTGTCACATTCATCTCATTATCTTCGGCAGAGCGGTGGGTTTAAAAACAGGCTGATGAACATATGGACTAGTTGAATGAGGACTTATTGTTGAGTCTCTAAAATAGTCATTGAATTAAGTCAAATCAAATCAAGCTTATTTGTATAGCGCTTTTAACAATAAACATTGTCGCAAAGCAGCTTTACAGAATTTGAACGACTGAAAACATGAGCTAATTTTATCCCTAATCTATCCCCAATGAGCGAGCCTGTGGCGATGGTGGCAAGGAAAAACTCCCTCAGACGACATGAGGAAGAAACCTCGAGAGGAACCAGACTCAAAAGGGAACCCATCCTCATTTGGGCAACAACAGACAGCCTGACTATAATATTAACAGTTTTAACAGGTATAACCCTCAACTGTCCTCATGGGGCCATCCTTCACAGGAGCAGTGTGATAAAACTCCGACCAGACACAGGGCACCAGGATGGATCAAGCAGGTCCGAGGGGCAGAAGAGGCCAGCATCTCAATCCCAGGATCAGCATGTAACTCAGAGGGACAGATTGGGGGGGAGAGAAAGAAAACATGTTGTTAGGTATGCCCTAAAAATGACAAGTATTAAATCTGTGTGGTAGGCTCGCAGAGACGAGAGTCTTTACATCAGGCATAACACACAACCAGTCCCGTCGCGAGATCTCAGTCTTAAGGGGGGCTTATGAAATCCACCAGGGGGGCACCACTATTATTAGCTTATTTTTGCACACTATTCGGGCAGCCCTAATCCCGCACAGTAATCATCACATTAAACATAACCAACAGCAAACATGACCGGACCAGCAACAGCCTGCAACATCAGTCCCCTCTCTCTCTCGCACACACACGCGCGTGCACGCACACATCAAGTACACGTAACTTATTAGATCACAAGCAGCATCTCAAACTAAACAAACAAACAAAAAAAAAAAACGCCACGGCGGGTGCATTTCAAAGCAACCAAGAGGGGTAGCTACCAATTGCCATTACACACACACCAACAACAACAACTGAGTGTGCACATGACATATTAGATGAAAAGCAGCATCTCAAACTAAACAAAAAAACACCACGGCGGGTGCATTTCAAAGCAACCAACAGAGGGGTAGTTACCAAATGGGTTGATGGTCTTCTTTGCCAACGACATCATGTGTTGGTTTATCCGAAGTTGCCGGTGTTGGGGTTTTGAACCAATTACGTATATCCATATTTAAGAAAGCGCGGAAACTAGCTGCTGTCTGCTGGCATAAACTTGCGCTTCATTTTCCACCCAAAAATGCGGGTAACTGATTTGGCAACACTGACTGACGTAATTACGTAGCCAAACTTTCCAACAAACTCACACGGTTTTAATATGTTTAATGTCTTAGTGATTGTGCAACACTGGAAGTTTTAACCCAAAGCGAGTACAATAAAATGAAATTAGGATTTTATTTATCTATTTATTTATTTGAGATCTGTGATTGTGATCTGGCTTGGGTGGGCGGGCCGGGCGGGCCCACGCATATTGGTGGGCGGGCACTGCCCCCAATGGCCCGCCCACAGCGACGGGTGTGCACACAACAATGGCATGTTAATATGGTAAAATATATCATGACCTGCTCTGGCTGGATGCTTGATTGGGTGATGGGAGCACACTCATAGGCGGTTTTAAACAGGGGCCAGGGGGGGCCAGTGCCCCTGTAAAATTGCTCCTGGCCCCTGTTGTGGCCCCTGTGCTGAACAGGTAACAAGATTTATTAATTTTGACGTGCGCTGGCTCGAAGATCGGAACTGACATGACGGAGTGTTCTACATGGACTCCTTAAAGCGCTACACGCACACTGTTATCTGCAGCAGAAAGACCAGCAGCAGCACGAATTGTAAACTTCGGACGTGAGAGATAACAGCTGCAGCCCTGCAAGGACTAGGCTACTGCCAAGAGGTGAAGGTAAGGAAAATTATTCAATTTTGTAATGTCAGTGTTTGCACATATCTGTGTTTTACTGTTGTTGTTCACTACAATAATAAATCTGTTTTATTGCGCTTTCTTAAAAGTGCGTTGCACAGCAATAAGTAGCCTAACTTAATATTTTTGGGAAATGGGTAAAATAACCGACAGTGTTTAACCTTCTTGTAAAACTTTAATGGCCTTTTGATATGTAGAGGCTACATTCCTCTCCGTTTACTTTTTAGTATAGACCTACTGTAGGCTGTCATCATGGAAAGGAGCAAGAAGGACATTATGTCCTTTTTTGCCCCTGTTGGCAAAAAGCAACATAGAGAGAGTAAGGAAGATGAAGATTATGAAAGAGGAGAGAGAGCCAGAGGTGGAGAGAGAGCCAGAGGTGGTGGTTGGAGAGGTGGGAAGTGAGGCATCTGAAAGGCAATCTGAGTGAGGATGAAGACATTCAGGATCAGATTGAGGGACAGAATGAGGGACAACCCAACGAGTCACTGGGACAACCAGATTCACCATGCATATCAAGTACAGCACCATCAGGTTTGTGATGTTGAACAAATGTATGTGTGTGAGCAGTGTCGACCTACAATTCATATAGCCTACCCCGAAAGTGTGAAGTCTGAATAATAATTAATAAATATAAAATACAAATAATAGATATAATAATAAATGAATAAATGAATAATGATAAATAAATGTTGTTCTCAGTCGCACTCTCATATTTACTGTATTCATCTTTCTCCAGATATCAGCAAGTGCTTGGACAACACTCCAGTGCAGCCACGTCTGAAGAAAAGGTTCATTGTATGCAAAAATAGAAATCTTATTTTACAAAAAAGAGAAACATGGTTTTAAGATTTACTGAGCACAATTTATTTTATGTTTAGGCTATTGAGACAGAATGTTTATCTCATTGTATTTATGCTCAATGTATTTTGTTTTGGTTTTAAATAAACTAAACAAAACATTTTGAACACTTAAATATTGCCATGTTTTGCCCATATGTGCCCCCCTGAAAAAACACTGGCCCCACCTCGGCCCCCCTAGTAATTTTGGTCTAGAACCGCCACTGAGCACACTTAAGTGACTTTTGTAGGACACAAAGTGACTTTTGTAGGACACACTTAAGTGACTTTTTGTAGGACACAAAAGTCCCATTAAGTGACTTTTGTAGGTAAAATGAGGTGTTTAACAACCTGTTAAAAATACACCAGAATGCAGGAAATGGCCTCTAATTAATTAATAAATGTTCTGGGGGAGGACCCCCCACACCCCCCGCCAGTGTGTCCCCCCCACATTAAAAATGCTTCTGACGCCGCTGGGATGGATGGATAGATGGATGGATGGATGGATGAAAGTTGGGATTGGCAGTGTGGAAGGGGCGTGGCAATGGCTCTTGTCCTTCCTCGCGCGCTCACTAGTACCTGCGCGCGCGCACACGGCCCCACACAGACGCGCGCGCGCGTGCACGTTTTCAGTCAGCGCGTCTCTGAAGCCGAGTCCAGGCGCGCGAGACATGTTCACGTTGACGTGACTGAAATTCAGATGATCGCGCGATGATCGTCACGTGGAGGTTCCTGTCCATCTTGAGTCTGTTCAGTTACACAGCATCCGAGTGCTCATCGACTTCCTACTACAGGAACTGCTGGATCCGGCGCTTCCCGGGGCTGCACGTGGACGCGGAGGAGTCTCAGCGCAGAGGCGCGCAGCTGCTGCAGCTGTACCGCGGGGAGAGCGCGCAGAACTGCAGCCGAGCCTGCTGCCTCACCTCCAACTGTGAGTCCAGCCTCATCCATCCATCCATCCCCCAGTCTGTTCGAGCCAGGGGTGCAGATCCGATGTCAGGATTGGGGGGGACACAAAAGCGATTTTTTTTTTTTGCCCGTATGCAACTCATACCATGCAACCATAAATCACAACTTCGTAGAGGCATCATTCAAAAAGTACTGCACAGGGAATCATTTGTCTGAAAATACATTTGTTTGTACAATTTTGAATAATTTAGGGGATTTTTATTGGGGGGGACAATTCATGTTTTTCAAAAATTGGGGGGTCATGTCCCCCCCGTCCCCCCTCGGGATCTGCACCCATGGTTCGAGCTGTCAAGAGAGCTGGGTCTGGAAAGTAGCATGGCACTAAAACAGATGACAAATATCAAATTCCATAAATTCTAGGATTATCAGTTCTGTACTATTTAGATTTAATAATACTAAAACCTGAAGTTGAAAAAGACTTATTGTTAGACACTGAAATGTAAAAAAAGTACTTTATACAGTATATATACTAGGGTGCATCAGTTGCCCCCTAAAAATGAAAAGTTCCTCCGATCATGATGCATTTTTGTTTTTATGTTCCTTTTGGTAAGAAAGCACACTGGGTGAAATATTTTGACAAAATTCAAAAGTTTAATGGTGGCACCAGGAGCTCAAAGTTATGGAAAAAGCTGCTATTTTATGACTTTTATGCCAAAATTTCGATCACTTTTCATGAAACATTATGGCACCTTATAGAGTATACCAAATATCTTAGATACACATTTTTAGTACATATTCTAAATATATTATCAAGCACAGTTTGAGTTTTAGCTGTTCATTGAATCATTGTTCAACTACTTTTAAACAATACAAATGTATGAATCACATTAATGCTTCTCAATCCCTTGCAAAGGTTCTTAACATGATCTCTGGCTCACAAGGAATCAATAAATGAAGTCCAACATTGTGATTCAAACCTTACGCGAAAACATAAAATAAGCGTTTTTTGGCAAAAAATGAACCTCATGGTGCCACCATTACACTTTTAAATATGGTCAAAAAATTTTACAGGATGTCTTTATTGGTGAAAAGGAACACCCAAACAAAAATGCATCAGATTTTATGAAAGTGAGGGCAACTGATGCACCCTAATATATATGTGTATACAGTATATGTGTATATATACTGTAGATAGATAGATAGATATAGATATGTCCACACTGTATATAAAAATTCTTTTACTAAACAGTTATTTAACTTAAGACAACTACACTTCATGTTCAACTTCTTTATTAGTCATATAATTAACAGTTATTCTACAAAATCAAGTCCTATATGAGCTGGCATGTACGACGAGATTGAATGGAATAACTGTTTTATTCTATCCACATGCACTGGATTTTGAGAAACAGAGCATTTTTATTTTTTGCAAATTTGATCAATAAAAACTTGACACAAAACGTCCCACAAACTCATTTCCGCTTTGAATGTAAACAAACTGAAGAAATAATAGTAGCAATTTGTGAAAAATGTTATAATAATAATAATAATAATAATAATTCTTGAAAAATAAAAAAAAGATACGTTCTGTCCAGCCCTGTGATGACCTGGCGACTTGTCCAGGGTGTACCCCGCCTTTCGCCCGTAGTCAACTGGGATAGGCTCCAGCTTGCCTGCGACCCTGTAGAACAGGATAAAGCGGCTACAGATAATGAGATGAGATGAGACGTTCTGACCAGGTGGCATGGTGTTGTAGTGGTTAGCACTGTCGCCTCAAAGCAAGAAGGTTCTGGGTTCGTGAGTTTCTGTGTGGAGTTTGTATGTTTTCTGCGTGTGGTTGCTCCGGTTTCGCCCACAGTCCAAAGACATGCAGGTTAGGTTAATTGGTGGCTTTAAACTGACCATGAATGGTTGTTTGTCTCTATGTGTCAGCCCTGCGATGATCTGGCGACTTGTCCAGGGTGTACCCCGCCTCTCGCCCATAGTCAGCTGGGATAGGCTCCAGCTTGCCTGCGACCCTGCACAGGATAAGCGGTTACGGATAATGGATGGGTGGACATTCTGCCCATTAAATACTTTTATTCCATATTTTGTTCCTTTTTTTTTGTATTCTTTGGGGTTTTGTTTTCGAGTAGAGTTTTTATTTCGTCCTCAGTTGGTTCAGGAACACGCCACCATTTTGTTTTTCTCAACTCATGGTATATGAGCTGATAGCCTTGTAGTAGAGTAGCCAATCAGAGCCCGTGATTGCTCATATCCAGTGAATGTGGATAGAATAAAAAGAGATATATGGTGTATAATTCATGCAGTAATATTTTAGCTGCAGTATTCTGGACCGTGGAAATATTAGACACATAAGATATAAAAAGTACAACAGAGCAGGACAATACGGTGCAGATAATGTTTAGAATGCAAATTGCAATGTTCAAGTGCATCTGATATGCAGTAAGACATGATATTGTATATGAATTTCCAGATTTGGTGTGTGTGATGTGTGTGCTGAGACTTATATGAATTGGAATTAAAACCTGCTTGTGTTTTATGATGTGAGTTGACCTGCTCTGTCCCAACTCGCAGTCTCCTGTAACGTGGCTGTGTTTCATTACAACACCACTCAGGACAGTGTCAATTGCTTTCACCTCCACTGCCCAACACTACAAAGCTGTATACTCCATCAAAGGGCTAATGTCATCCTCTATAATGTTACCAAAGGTGGGTGCTCAAGTATTCTATTAATATCTGCCAAAAAAAAGCTTTTTAACTACACTATATGGCCAAAAGTTTGTGGACATTTGACCATCAATCCTGGATGGACTTGTTGAACATCCTGTTCCAGATTTAGTCCCTTTTCTCTGTTAGGTACTGATGTTGAGTGAGGAGTCCTGAGGCACACTGGTGTTCTCATTCATCCCCAAGATGTTCAGTGGGGTTGAGGTCAAGGATCTGTGCAGGACACATGAGTTCTTCCACTCCAAACTTGGCAAAATGTCTTTATGGACGTCAGTTTTTGCACAGGACCATTGTCATGTTGGAACAGATCTGGGCCTCTTAGTTCCAGTGAAAGAAAATTATAATCCTACAAAACTTCCAACTTTGTGGCAACAGCTTGGAGATGAACCACATATGTGTATGACGGTTAGGTGTCCATAAACTTTTGGGCATTATAGTGTACACTCACCGGCCACTTTATTAGGTATACCCGTCCACCTGCTGTTTTATGCAGTTATCTAATCAGCCAATCCGTTGACAGCAGCACAATGTGACTGTGATTTTCGTTGTGGCGTGGGTGTTGGTGCCAAATGGACTGGTTTGAGTATTTCAGAAACTGCTGATCTCCTGGTGTTTTCACACGCAACAGTCTCTAGAGTTTACACAGGATGGTACAAAAAACAAAAAAACATCGAGTGAGCGACAGTTCTGTGGGTGGAAACAAACACCTTGTTGATAAGAGAGGTCAGAGGAAAATGGCCAGATTGGTCCAAGCTGCCAGGAAGGATATAGTAACTCATATAATCACTCTTTACAACTGTGGTGAGCAGAAAAACATCTTCTGCAACAGCAGAAGAACACACTGCGCTCTATCCTTGCCAGCCAAGAATAGGAATCTTAGAATCAAGAACAAGTTCCTATTAAAGTGGCCGGGGAGCGTATCTACAATACTTTATCATTTAAGTCAGGTATATTTCTAACTCTAGGGTTTGGATGCCAAGTTTCGTAATGTTAGGATGGCATGGTGGCACAACATGTAGTGTTGCTGCTTTACAGCTCTAGGGTCCTTAGTTTTATCCTGAGCTCGAGTTACTGTATGTTCTCTGGTTTCCTACACATCCCAAAACCACACTGGTTAGGTGGATTGGCTATGCTAAATTGCCTATAGTTGTGACTGTGCGTGCAAATGTGAGTGCGCGTGTTAACCCTGCCATGAACTAGTGTTCCATTTGGTGCACATTCCTGCCTCGTGCCTAGTGTTCTTGGGATAGGTTCCAGATCCACAGGCACCCTGATCAGGATAAATCAGTTAATGAAAAGGTTAATCTAAATTGCCCCTAGGGGTGAATGAGTGTACGAATGTACACTCACTGACCACTTTATTGGGAACACTTCTATACCTGCTTATTCATGCAGTTATCCAATCAGCCAAACATGTGGCAGCAACACAATGCATAAAATCATGCAGATATAGGCCTTGCGCTTCAGTTAATGTTCACATCAAATATTAGAATTGGGAGGATGTGATCCCAGTGAAGTTAATCCTGGCATGGTTGTTGGTGCTAGATGAGCTGGTTTGAGTATTTCAGAAACTACTGATCTCCTGTAATTTTCATGTGGAATGGTCACGAGAGTTTGCACAGAATGGTGTGAAAGACAAAAAGACGTCAATGAGCAGCAGGTCTGTGGGCAGAAATGCCATGTTGATGAGATGGGTGAGAGAAAATTGCTAGACATTTTCAAACTTATAGAGAGGCTACAGAAACTCAAATAGCCACTCTTTACAACCACAGTGAGCAGAAAAACTTATCAGAATGGAAAAACTGTTAAACCTTGAGTGGATGGAGTACAACAGCAGAAAACCACATTCAGTTCTAACCCCATCAGCCAAGAACAGGAATCTGAGGCACAGTGGGCACGGGCTCACCGAAACTGGACAATTGAAGATTGGAACAAGACCAGGCAATGTTTTTGAGAAAGAGCTTGGGCCCATTGTAGCTTCAGATTCCTGTTCTTGGCTCACAGGAGCAGAAAAGTAACTGGCATCACATTTTCCCCATTCTATTTGGTCTGAAGATTAACAGGTCACTTGTTTACCTGTATTTGTATGATTTTCTGCATTGTGCTGCTGCCGTCACCTCATTGGCTGACTGAAAAATTGCATGAATGAACAGTGCAGGTGGTTTTAATAAAGTGGCCCTGAGTGTATTTGTATGGTGTCCTGTGATGAACTGCTTGAAGCGTTTACTGAAGATAAAACAATGAATAAATAATGCAAGCGAATAATGAAGATAAAATAATGAATAAATAATGTTGCCCTGTTAACTGTTAAACCGATAATACAGATTGAGTGTGACTGCTTGAAACTTTCCTGTGTATGTGTTTTGCAGGCATGGACCCTGACCTGTTGATATTTGGGAAATTCTTCTCCTCTAATGTCCAGGTGCTACCTGAGCTGGTCTCTCTTAACACCTCTGACTTGTCTGGAACAGACAAGCGTCAGTTCAACCGGCCTTACATGGAGCCCAGCAGCTCAGACCATCCTACTATTCTTCCCACTAGCCCCAAAGCATCTACCAGTGCACCAACATCCAGCTTTCCCATCTCTACTACTCCCCCTGTCTCTGTTTATTCCACCCGAGATAACCAAGACACACTTCCTGCTTCAGCAATACAAAGATCCACAACCCTGAAGCGGTCATCTCTACTCATTTCTACTCATATTATTACCAATCCTTCAACAGACCCTACCATCATTTCAACTACAAAGGCATCCCCAGCTCCAAGAAGTACCTTGCAACCCTCATTCAGCTTTAGTAACAGGCAAACAAGCTCAATGCCTGAACCTGCACATACTTCCAGTACCACCATAACACCTTCACAACTATCCAGTCAGCTCACATCAAGCTCAACATCCTCTTCCCAAGTTGCTCTCCTTGAAACCACAACAGCATATACTATCAGCCAAACCACATCCACAGAGTTCAAAACCTTGCCGTATTTAGTCATTAGTACAAACTTCAGTAGTGGTCGTACCACAACAACTACACCTGTCCCTTTCTCGGGTACTCCGCAATGTAGCACGGGAGTGACTACAACCACGCCTGTCCCCATCAGAAGTACTCCAGAAAGTAGTACAGTAGAGACTACAACCATGCCTGTGCCCCTCACAACTACTCCACAAAGTAGTGCTGGAGAGATTACAATCTTGTCTGTGCCTCTCTCAGGTACTCTGCAAAGTAGTACAGGAAAGACTAAAACCTTGCTTGCCCCTCTCTCAAGTGCTCCACAAAGCATTACAGAAGAGACTACAGCCACACCTATCCCTCTCTCAAGCATTTCACAAAGTAGTATAGGAAAGACTACAACCACTCCTGGCCCTCTCTCAGGTACTCTGCAAAGTAGGACAAGAAAGACTACGACCATGCCTGTCCATTTGTCAAGTACTCTGAAAAGTAGTACAGGAGAGACTACCACCATGCCTGACCCTCTGTCAAGTATTCTGCAAAGTAGCAAAGGAGAAACTACAGCCCATACTACACTTGCTATGGCCCAGCTCAGCTCTGCAAATACATACTTAGCTTCAACTCCACTTACTCCAGTCAAAACCATGACTGGGCATGTAACTACAACTACAGGACCACAAGTAATGACTAATAGCTTCACAACCACCTCTTGCCCCTATAATCAGCCCATAAATACCCAATCAACAGCATCTCCTCTCATGGAAAAAATTACCACTCCAGCCTCGGCAGGTGGCCTTTCTCAAGGGTATACCGACATCAACTTGGCTACCACTGATGTTTCTGTGACCACCATCAGACCAACAACCTTAAATAGAATTCACTTGTCTGCAGCAGCTTCAGAAACCAACTCTGGCCTAAACACCTCACCAACACCCCCTCCCATTGTAGAGGACAGCCAACCATATCCCAATGACACAAAGGGTTACGTTAGCCGTAATGTCACGACAGGTAACAGTCCACAGCCTGTAAGTGAAGGAGGATTGACGCACGTGTGGCATCTGGCAGCCAACACTGTCCTGGTAGCCTTGGCAACCTGTGCAGCCTTAGCTTGTGGTTGTTGTTGTTCAGTGTTGATGGCGGCGAGTTGGAGAGGAAGGAGGAGGAGGAAAGGGAGATACCAGACTACGCTAAAAGGCAAGAAGGGCTCCATGCGCCTCATCAAATATGTCTTTGTTAGGGAGAGCTCGTGAATCAGGTCCTTCAGATACCTTTGTCAGAGTTTTCAATAAATGCCACTTTTGTTCAACCCTGTTACATGATCACAGCTACTTTCAAAAGACATTTTTCAAAAATCCACAACCCTCACTACATTAACTTGCATAAAGGAACTATCCATGAAGTACATTCATAAATGTATATACATTTCTTTTCTGTCCCAAATTAAATCAATATGGCCAATATAGACCAAAATGACCAAATGCAGTGAAAGCTTTAACACTTCCAGGTACTGTAACAATGTTTATCAGTTACCGGTCATGCTTGTCCTTAACCAGGACAACGTTAGGAATATTACATCTTAGAATATCAGACTCTGACCCATCATGAATATAAACCACTCATTTTAGAAAACCATCCATCACATGTAAAGGATGTATACTGTGTATTTTCAGGTCCATAGTGTCCTAGACTATATAATCATCCCAAGGCAGTGTTTAGATTAAATACCAAACCCTGTTGAGAAACCAAAACCAGCAAAGAAAACTTGATGTGCACGTTAAGTAGTTTGATGGGTGCTTCCAAGCAAGACAGCCAACAAGCTCAGTTTTGTTCTATAAAGGCAGTTGGGCTTTTAAGTGCTAGAACCTGTTACGGGTGGTACAGTCACCTGGGCTTGCTCTAGTTTTTGCTCAAATGGAAAGAGCCGGAACTTTTTTTTTTTTTGAAGGAGTCGGGTTACTCTTTTCCCATCACCCACAGATCAGAGCAGAAACTAATGGTGCAACTGGGAATATTTACCAAAAACTTTGCTTGAAAGAATTTCTTGAACAAAGGTCTTTGTAGATCATGTTGTGTTGTTGGAGTAGGCCGAGTCATATTCATGCATCAGAAGTTATGAATGTTCTGCCAAGCTGGGTGAAAAACATTTTTAAACATGAATCACACACATTCTTCATATTTCACAATATACTGTAGGTGGAATAAGTAAAAACACAAGGAGGCAGCTGATGTGTTTTGTGAATGGAAGACAAATTCAATTAAAGTTATTCATAATTAAATACAAGTACATACAAAAAAAAAATCTGAATTTACAGAAAAAGAATGGTCAGATGTATATATTTTTCAAGGACTTGGTTTTATTTGCTGTTAAAAGAGAAGATATTTACATCCCCAATAACAGACAGGAATAAAACACAATAAAAGAGTGAAGGTTCTTGACAGATGGTACTCAAACTTAAGCCCATATGCATCAAGCATCTCAAATTGATGATTTATGAGCAGATAAAACCACACCAACAGAACTGCATTATGCCAATGTCAGAAAACTAGAAAAGTGGCTCTTTGATTTATTTTATTTAGATATTTAGTAGTTTCTTCACTGCCTCTTTGTACTGCTGCATATTGCTCTCGGTTTCTCCCTCGTTCTTGAGCTTCGTCACAGAGTTTTTGTACTCCTGCACCTCTGGCCGTCCCAGCAGCTCCTCCTGCGCTCCTCCCTCATCCTCAGGCTTCTCCTTAAGTGGATACATGCGCAGCAAGGTTTCCAGAATGTTCTTCTGAGAAGGGCTGTCCTCCCAAACGTACTCCTCCATGTCAGCACGTGTCTTATCTTTCTCCCACGCCTCCGTTTTCTGAAATCGAGAAGTGCACAGGAATAGTGGGTTGGAATGGTAAAACCAGGATAACGCAAAAAGCACATCATCGAACAGTGGAAGGAGGAGTGATAATCCTGGCTGCAATTCGCCTGTTTCTAGCTTTGCACTGCATTTCAGAGAAATCATAATTGTAAAAGTTAGATATATGAAGATCTCGTTCATCTCTATAGCCATCTCACGTGAACCATAATGTCACATTGTCATACTCTGCGTATACAAAAGCTGCTTTGTGTTGTATGTAAATGCTTGTGTTGTCATATGAAAGCTTCTATTATTATTATTATTATTATTATTATTTTTGCTACAACAGTCTTTAACATCCCTGCTAATAGAAAGAAAAAAGAGAAATAGTCCTTCATTGTGACTTATCCACTGTGCTTTAGGCAACACTTACAATAATTAGATTTTATTAAAATGTTTGTGTTGAGCCTCTGATTGGATTATGTCCTCAATTAATGAGCCAGAGCAATTAGCCGAAAACTGGATGATGTGATTACCCTTTAACTTTAATGACAGAAAATAAGGGTTTAGTTAAAGATGTTACGTGCATTCTCTTGCTGTTAAAAAGCTGGAACAGCCACATAGATTATAGCAGTGTCTGCTAGAAGTATATTATATATATATATAAAAAAATCAGAAAATACATAGGAGCTACAGTGGTGCTTGAAAGTTTGTGAACCCTTCAGAATTTTCAATATTTCTGCATAAATATGACCTAAAACATCATCAGATTTTCACACAAGTCCTAAAAGTAGATAAAGAGAACCCAGTTAAACAAATGAGACAAAAATATTATACTTGGTCATTTACTTATTGAGGAAAATGATCCAATATTACATATCTGTGAGTGGCAAAAGTATGTGAACCTCTAGGATTAGCAGTTAATTTGAAGGTGAAATTAGAGTCAGGTGTTTTCAATCAATGGGATGACAATCAGGTGTGAGTGGGCACCCTGTTTTATTTAAAGAACAGGGATCTATCAAAGTCTGATCTTCACAACACGTTTGTGGAAGTGCATCATGGCACGAACAAAGGAGATTTCTGAGGACCTCAGAAAAAGCGTTGTTGATGCTCATCAGGTTGGAAAAGGTTACAAAACCATCTCTAAAGAGTTTGGACTCCACCAATCCACAGTCAGACAGCTTGTGGACAAATGGAGGAAATTCAAGACCATTGTTACCCTCCCCAGGAGTGGTCGACCAACAAAGATCACTCCAAGAGCAAGGCGTGTAATAGTCGGCGAGGTCACAAAGGACCCCAGGGTGACTTCTAAGCAACTGAAGGCCTCTCTCACATTGGCTAATGTTAATGTTCACGAGTCCACCATCAGGAGAACACTGAACAACAATGGTGTGCATGGCAGGGTTGCAAGGAGAAAGCCACTGCTCTCCAAAAAGAACATTGCTGCTCATCTGCAGTTTGCTAAAGATCACGTGGACAAGCCAGAAGGCTATTGGAAAAATGTTTTGTGGACCGATGAGACCAAAATAGAACTTTTTGGTTTAAATGAGAAGCGTCATGTTTGGAGAAAGGAAAACACTGCATTCCAGCATAAGAACCTTATCCCATCTGTGAAACATGGTTGAGGTAGTATCATGGTTTGGGCCTGTTTTGCTGCATCTGGGCCAGGACGGCTTGATGGAACAATGAATTCTGAATTATACCAGCAAATGTCAGGACATCTGTCCATGAACTGAATCTCAAGAGAAGGTGGGTCATGCAGCAAGACAACGACCCTAATCACACAAGCCATTCGACCAAAGAATGGTTAAAGAAGAATAAAAGTTCATGTTCTGGAATGGCCAAGTCAAAGTCCTGACCTTAATCCAATCAAAATATTATGGAAGGACCTGAAGCGAGCAGTTCATGTGAGGAAACCCACCAACATCCCAGAGTTGAAGCTGTTCTGTATGGAGGAATGGGCTAAAATTCCTCCAAGCCGGTGTGCAGGACTGATCAACAGTTACCGGAAACGTTTAGTTGCACTTATTGATGTACAAGGGGGTCACACCAGATACTGAAAGCAAAGGTTCACATACTTTTGCCACTCACAGATATGTAATATTGGATCATTTTCCTCAATAAATAAATGAGCAAGTATAATATTTTTGTCTCATTTGTTTAACTGGGTTCTCTTTATCTACTTTTAGGACTTGTGTGAAAATCTGATGTTTTAGGTCATATTTATGCAGAAATACAGAAAATTTCTAAAGGGTTCACAAACTTTCAAGCACCACTGTACATATATAATCTTTGGAATTAAATGACATTCAATAAATCTACCTATAAAAGGTCCAATAAGTAAATCTACATTTTCTACCAAAATCCAGTAGTAGTAGCAACAGCTTCTGTCTTTGCTTTTGAACAGAAGCTGTGGAGTCTTGAAAACTTTAGTATTTAAAAATTTTTTCCCTTTCTATTAGTTTGAGTGCCATTTAAACCAATAGCAATGTAGCAGCATTAGTGAGTAAATTAGGCCTTAGAGATATAATCTCCCCAATGGTCACTAACAATCACTTCCATTGTAAGCCCCCCCAGGCAACTCCACGTCACTAGCTGTGTTGCGCCATTCGCTGGCACCACTGCGGCTGCCATTGTAGCTGCAAAGGCCAGTAGACACGATTACACTTCCCAGCCAGGAAGGCTAACAATACGCGACCATGTCCTTTCTCCAGTAAAGCTGTATCCTTGGAGCAAAGCTAAGGTGCATGTTACAAAACACATAGGCCATGTGTTCCTGTGGGAGCACTGCATGCTGGGAAATGCACCTGACCGACTTAATCGATTTGAAATGGGCCCTTCATGGCGGACCCGAGGAATGTAAGGGCGAGTCGCAGGGAATAAAAAAGGGTTTTGTTTTAAACTTGTCCAAGTGAATATTAGGACATTTGTACACAGGAAAAAGTGGATAAGCTGTGTGCTGGTAAAGGGTGTGGTCTTTTGGCTGCAGGAATGAATTCACAAATGTGAAAAGCAACAGATGTCAGTCTGTGAGAAGTTCATCCGTATCGTATTCATTCAGTCCGTCCTGGAATTCAGTGTCCCATCTACTCGAACCTTACACTATCCTCATTTAAACCCTCCAACTGTACTGTGTAAACAGGGAATAACAAGTCATGTTTCAGGGGACTAATTGTTTTTTTCAATTCCTCTACTGATCTGAATAAGTACTATGTATACATATTTAGATACAAACAAATCTACAACTTCCTGTTTGTTGATGCAATTATGTACTTCTACACAGGGGGAGAAAAAAAAAAATCAGTATTGTACCGATACCTACAGTGATAAACTGGTACTGTAGGAGTTGTACAAGTCACTCAAGATGGATAGAAAACTGGAGGTGTTCATTATCCACTAGGGTGCATCAGTTGCCCCCTAAAAATGAAAAGTTCCTCCGATCATGATGCATTTTTGTTTTTATGTTCCTTTTGGTAAGAAAACACACTGGGTGAAATATTTTGACAAAATTCAAAAGTTTAATGATGGCACCAGGAGCTCAAAGTTATGGAAAAAGCTGCTATTTTATGACTTTTATGCCAAAATTTCGATCACTTTTCATGAAACATTATGGCACCTTATAGAGTATACCAAATATCTTAGATACACATTTTTAGTACATATTCTAAATATATTATCAAGCACAGTTTGAGTTTTAGCTGTTCACTGAATCATTGTTCAACTACTTTTAAACAATACAAATGTATTATGAATCACATTAATGCTTCTCAATCCCTTGCAAAGGTTCTTAACATGATCTCTGGCTCACAAGAAATCAATAAATGGAGTCCAACATTGTGATTCAAACCTTACGCGAAAACATAAAATAAGTGTTTTTTGGTAAAAAAATGAACCTCATGGTGCCACCATTACACTTTTGAATATGATCAAAAAATTTTACAGGATGTCTTTATTGGTAAAAAGGAACACCCAAACAAAAATGCATCAGATTTTATGAAAGTGAGGGCAACTGATGCACCCTATTATCCACTAAAGACTGAATAGTAATCCGTCGCTTATGCACCCATACAAACAAGCTCTGTCTCTCCTAACGCTGGAGGGCTCATCTGTTGTGCAGGGATGTGATTTGGGGCTGGTGAAATTATCTGAAAATTTTAGCCGGGGGTCTGGGGGCCACAGGCCCCCAGCTGGTCCAGGGCAGCACCCTGGTGGGGGGACAAGGGGGGGCGAAGCCCCCCGAAGCTCCTGGGTTCTGGGGTTTTCTGACTTAAAAATTGTACTAAAATGGCAAGCAAACACACAAGAAAAAACTTGTCATGATTAACAAATTCAAGCCAATTTAATGGTCAACATGCAACTCTGAGCCCCTATAGTAAATTCAATGATTCTTAACTGACAAAAAGCCAAAACATGAAACCTAAAAACGTTATTCAAAATTAAATCATCTGCATTAGAATAAATAGAAAATTGTATAAGGAAAAACAAAATTTATACTTTCAATTACTGTAGAAGTTGAACATACCTAAATGTGCCTTTTTAAACAAACATGATGCAACATAAGAATTCATCCACAAGTCTTCAGGAACTCTCAAAGGAAAAAGATGCTAGCATCCATGTCCAGTTCCAGCATATATCAGTCACTTTTTTTCTGCAGTTTCTACTCTAGCAATGTCAACTTCATATACATAACTCTATAGTGTTCACTCCCCAAAGGATAATCATAACTCCACAGTGTTCACTCCCCAAAGGATAATCATAACTCCACAGTGTTCACTCACCAAAGGATAATCATAACTCCACAGTGTTCACTCACCAAAGGATAATCATAACTCCACAGTGTTCACTCCCCAAAGGATAATCATAACTCCACAGTGTTCACTCACCAAAGGATAATCATAACTCCAGTGTTCATTCACTTAAGGATATTCAAAACTACTGTGTTCACTCACTTAGGTTTCTTTTCTATCCCAGGCTCCAGCCCGACTTTGCACACCCGTAGCTCGGGAAGGGGAGGTCCCAGAATCCCCAAACTTGACAGCCAGAGTCCTCTGCCCTCCCCCCAAAGAACCAGCGTGGGCAAGGCGCGCTAGCCCCGCGCCTTGGGACGTAATTCGCCTCGAGGCGAGCCGCGGCGCTCCGCTTAGGTTTCGTTTCTATCCCGGGCTCCAGCCCGACTTTGCACGTTTGTAGCTCAGGCAGGGGAGGTCCCAGAATCCCCAAACTTGACAGCCAGAGACCTCTGCCCTCCCCCCCAAAGAACGAAATCGCTGAACAAATGTCTCACAGTCTTATGTCCAACGTCTGTAGCAACCTCTTTCTCCAACCATTCCCAGCGGAACTTGTTTTTTCACTATTCTGTCGATTTCTTTACGCTCGATCACGGAGGCTGCCATCTTTCAACTCTCTGTTTGAAGCGAGCTTACGTACAGCTATCTAACAAGCGCGTTCATTGGTTGTTACAGAGCGATGGGCCAATCACGTACCTCGTTTCATCTCAATGACGGAATTACTGAAAGTCGGAACGAATAGGATACGAATGCGGATTTTTGAGCGAAAAATTGGAAAAAAAATTTTTTTTTCAAATTTTGAGGTGAAAAAAGTGGAATTCCGCGAATTCGTGGAAAAATCACATCCCTGGTTGTGTGCCCCATGGCGCAGTGTGTAGAGATCATGGAAACATAATTGTGAGCAGACCTTCAATGAAATGAGCGAAGATACAATGGACCCCTAAAAAATGTACGTCTGAGAAGAAAAAGACAGACTGCAAGCTTTTGTGCATTCAGAATGTATAAAACCTTCAATGTACAGTGTCTTGCAAAAATATTCACCCCCTTGGTGTTTGTCCTGTTTTGTCGCATTACAAGCTGGAATTAAAATGGATTTTGGGGGGGTTAGCACCATTTGATTTACTGTACACAACATGGCTACCACTTTAAAGGTGAAAATTGATGATTTACTGTGAAACAAACAATAATTCAGATGAAAAAAACAGAAATCTAGAGTGTGCATAGGTATTCACCCCCCAAAGTCAATCCTTTGTAGAGCCACCTTTTGCTGCAACTACAGCTGCAAGTCTCTTGGAGTATGTCTCTATTAGCTTAGCACATCTAGCCACTGGGATTTTTGCCCATTCCTCAATGCAAAACTGCTCCAACTCTCAAGTTAGATGGGTTGCGTTGGTGTACAGCAATCTCCAAGTTATGCCACAGATTCTCAATTGGATTGAGGTCTGGGCTTTGATTAGGCCATTCCGAGACATTTAAATGTTTCCCTTTAAACCTCTCCAGTGTAGCTTTAGCAGTATGTTTAGGGTCATTGTCCTGCTGGAACATGAACTTCCATCCCAGTCTCAAACCTCTGGCCGACTCAAAAAGGTTTCCCTCCAGAATTGCCCTGTATTTAGTGCCATCCATCTTTGCTTCAGTCCTGACCAGCTTTCCTGTCCCTGCAGATGAAAAATATCCCCACAGCATGATGCTGCCACCACCATGCTTCACTGTAGGAATGGTGTTCTTAGGGTGTTGGGTTTACACCACACATGGCGTTTCCCATGATGGCCAAAAAGATCAATTTTAGTCTCATTAGACCAGAGAATCTTCTTCCATGTGTTTGGGGAGTCTGACACATGCTGTTGGGCAAACTCCAAACGTGTTTTCTTATTTTTTTTTCTTTAAGCAATGGCTTTTTTCTGGCCACTCTTCCATAAAGCCCTGCTCTGTGACGTGTACGGCTTAAAGTGGTCTTATGGACAGGTACTCCCATCTCTGCTGTGGATCTTTGCAGCTCCTTCAGTGTTATCTTTGTCGTTTTTGTTGCATCTCTGATTAATGCCCTCCTTGCCCGGTCTGTGAGTTTTGGTGGGTGGCCTTCTCTTGTCAGGTTTGTAGTAGTGCCATATTCTTTCCATTTTGCTATAATACTTTTGCAAGACACTGTATATTCAACTTGCCAGCTACAGCTTTGATATCAGTTTGGAAAAAAACACTTCATATCCTATGTATTTTCACTCACATTTACTTTATAAAACAAAAGCCAATCGACTTACCCAGGACTCATGGTACAGAACAGTGAGCAGGTACATGGCATAGTCATAGTTCTGCTGTCTCCGTGGACAACTGTGGAAATAGTCATGCGACACGTTAGACAAAAAAAAAATATATATAATAATAATAATAAATAAATAAATAGATATGAAACATTTTTACAATTAATAAGCTGATCTTAATGAAGTGTATGAGTTTAAGAGCCTAAAGGTTATGATCACTGAAGAGAACTAACTAACAAAATTACCATGCATCTACCATTTGAATGTGTTGAATAGCCAATAAAAAGTTTGCAATCAATGTTCTCAAAAATCTAAAATCCCATTTTTTCCTGCAGACAACCCCCCACCACCACAGTGTAGTGGTTAGTACTGTCTCCTCACAGCAAGAAGGTTCCAGGTTCAAGCCCAGTGGCTGACGGGGGCCTTTCTGTGAGGAGTTTGCATGCTCTCCCCGTGTCTGAGTGGGTTTCTTCTGGGTGCTCCGGTTTCCCCCACAGTCCAAAGACATGTAGTTAGGTTAACATGGGGCGGCCTTGGGCTGAAGTGCCCTTGAGCAAGGCACCGAACCTGCAACTGCTCCCTGGGCGCTTGTAGCATAGCTGCCCACTGCTCTGGATGTGTGTATTCACTGCTTCAGATGGGTTAAATGCAGAGGACGAATTTCACTGTGCTCGAGTGTGCATGTGACAAATAAAGGCTTCTTCTTCAATCTGGTGATGCATGGGTGCAAGTATAAAATTTTCCAAAACCTGAAAAGTCTGACAAAGTCAGACGTGCATGGCGCAGCCATGGGGGGGTGGGGTGGGGTGTTACAAAGGGGGTGAGCCCCCCTTAGGGCTCGAAAAAAAATTTTAAATTACAAGTTAAAATGGTCTCTCATGCAAACATTTATAATATTAATAGTTATATGATTTGCATATTCACATCAAATGTTTAATACATTTCATCAATTCATCTGAAATAACAATATTTCAAGTACAAGGCTTGATATTTCAAAACATCTAGCAACTACTAATTTAAATGTTGAAACAACCATTTTTAATATGCTTTTGCTGTGATACCTTTTTTACAATATATACACACTGGAATAGCTGTGTTGATTTGGTCGAACAACCTGCTACATGCGTGAAACATGATATCACACATGTATAACACCGTGAAACAATGGGCTAGTCAGGACTGCTCGTCGGTGAGCGGCGTATAAATTGAATGAGGTTTGTGGCGAAGACGAGATGAAAAGATTTGTCTCGTGCAGAGACTGTACCGCGGTAACCCGGTAATACGCTGGGAGTGAGACAGTGAGAGGGCCACCCCCTGAAAATCTCAACGGATTTACACGATTTGGAAAAATGACTTTTTCAGAACCGAAAAAAAACCAGAGCTTCCGGCACATGCCGGAAAACTTGCACCCATAGTGATGCTGATGAAGACCCAAACTCAGCAGCCAAGTCACAAGTCCAGAAAGCAATCAGAGTAGTTTTCTAGGTAAAGTAATGAGCAACATTTCAGGAGTTGAGACAATGCAACTCAGAGTCTTGATGTCCTTCAGTGGAGTCCTCCTAACAGCTCAATGACTCTTCATCCTCCCTGTTCCATATCTCTGATGAATCAGCGGATGTTATGTCTCCAGCCATGTCTGGAAGATTCCTCCAGACTGATCATTACCCAACTATTCTGAAATTCTCAGCCAACACTGACAGGCAACAGCGTTCCTCTTCTTTCGTCACAGCAGCTCTGACATAGGTTTATGCAACCCTCTCTAATCTATCCGGGCCTGGGACCGACACTAAATATGCACTGGCTTGTGCAACCTCAGTGGCTGGGTATTTTACCTAATCTGCATGTCTTTGAATTGTGGGGAAAACCGGAGTACCCAGAGGAAACCCGTGCAGACATGGGGACAACATGCAAACTCCACACAAAAAGGCCCCTGTCGGCCATGAGGTTTGAACCTGGAACCTTCTTGCTGTGAGGCGACAGTGCCAACCACTACAGTTGACAGTCAACGCCATTAGGTCTAAAGGAGGATTTGGACAGACGGCTCTTCCATCCCCGTTCTCCATGGCACGTGTTTTAGCCAACATGACCGGTCACATGCAGGTCAGCCTACCCCAAATGTCTGCCACTGATGCCTGTAATCATATTGCTGGTGGTCTCACCACATGAAGGCTGACACCCAGGTGTGCGCTGCCAAGTGCTGAATACAAATGACTTATGACATTCTAGAGGACTTATTGCATTGTGGTCACAATACACAAGTAATTTTAATGCTAGCTTTGGAACAATCGCTCCAATATACAGAAGCTGCTCAATCTGTGGGAACACCTTGCTCCTGGGCCAGGATATGAGGTTTAGACACACCAACAAATATAATTAACACAATCTGTACAGTTGATTGCAGTGTGTGGCTCTGTCCTGCATGCTCAAGTTGCTTTTTCAGCCTGCAAGGTGTGGTGAGGTTGTAGAACCCGCTGCTCATTGGCGTACAAGTACACTCTCATGGGCCAAGTCCAAAGAGCACCTCTACCTATGAAGGTATGGGTTGGCAATGAATGCTTTGAAGTCAAAAACAGTGCTCACAGGCACAGCATTAGGGCCTAGTCAATGTTAGACCCCAATAAACAATACTCTGACCCAAGTCATTTGTTCTTTCTTAGACAGAGGAACCACTACAGTATACTTTTTCAGTCTTCAGACAAGGGATCTACATAAAGGGTTACGAGTGTCCAGCGTAAAGGCTTTTGATTAACGTGACAGCATTTCGGACAGACTTTAGTACCACTGTACTTTGCTATAATATGGGCTCAAGAAGAACATTCAGTGGAAGCAAACAAAACTGCAATAATAATCTTACGTTTTTAATAATTTTTTAAATTATTCCATAAAATTAACTTGATGTGCATAGAACTACATTAAAAATAACAGCTGGGGGGGGAACGTCATGGCTCAGGTGGATAAGGCGCCATACCATAAATCCAGGGACCCGGGTTCGATTCCGACCCGAGGTCATTTCCCGATCCCTCCCTGTCTCTCTCTCTCTCGCTCATTTCCTGTCTCTACACTGTCCTATCCAATAAAAGGTGAAAAAAGCCCAAAAAATATCTTAAAAAAAAAAAAAAACAGCTGGTAAAAATCTCTGGTGACCACAGCGCATCTTAGGCGACTCACATGGGGTCACAACTCCAAGCTTGAGAACCAGAGCCTTACACAGACTGCTGCTGATTTAAAAAAAAGTGCTACAGGTTAAAAGGTGCGAATGTAGCATAGGCTACCTGTCAGTGGTAATGGTGAGTATGTCTGTTTCTTTGTTGTAGCGCTCTCCACTCAGTTTGATCATTTTCTTCCTGGCATGATCATCGAGATTCAAACTGGACAGCTTTACCTGAGGCAAAAAATAAATATTGGCAGATATTAGTATAAATACGCAGGCAATTTTAGAAAATTGCATATGCTGATTATTGAGAAAAAAAGTTTGAATTTCTTGACAAATCACCTCGAGCGTCTCGGCACAATGCCAACCAATCGCTTCGTCACCGTATGTGAGGAAGAATTACAAATTATGAAAGAAAATGCTGTTCCTAAAAGCATTAAGATGCTATGAAGTGTGGTCTAAAACTATTCAAAGGGAAGGTGGAATTGAGATTTATTTTATCGATTTTAAAACAAAGTATTTTATGTGTATCGGCGTAGATAAGTGACACAAATCTGCACGTTAGATATGCATGCCACTTTTGAACTTTGAAATAAATTATTTTTTAAATACTATGTTAAATAAATAAATAATCAAATCACCCGCATTTTTATACTAATACAATTATCTGCCTCAGGCTCAGTGAATAATAACCAAGTTGGTCTCGCTTATTATTCACCAATATTCACTTAGCCTTCAGCAAATAATTGTTCATTTTTATTGCAAGTCAAAGTACATGAATGCATTTACTGTACAAATGCATGGGATAAACTATGGAATAAAACACAAAGCTAGACGGCCTTTCGATTTCATAAAATCGGTGAAATTTAGTTCCCTCTGAAATGTGGTCATTGTGATATATGTTTATTTCTGTAATGTCTCACAAAATATTAGGCCATTCTGTGGCTGGGAAGTTATTTAATTTGAGGAGATTCCCGAGCAAATAATGTGCATGAAATCGCTCGCTTTGCGCAGTCAAGCAGACAGAGGAAGTCCATGTGCGCATGCGCAGGTTTATCTTCTTCCTCTTTTGGGTTTTACAGCAGCCGGCATCCACAGTGTTGCATTACTGCCATCTACAGGTTTACTTTGACCGTGCACTGACAGTTCCATCATTCTGTCGCTAAACAAACAGCTGATCACACCGAGGTGCTCGCTGACCGCCGATATTTATTAGTTTGATCCTGCATTTCCTTTCCTTCGCAACACAACGCCTTTTCTTCTTGCTTTCCGTTACTGTAGTCAGTCTTTCACGTTTCATTCGCACACTCACGTCCTCCATTTTTATCTCCTGTTTCAAAATTTGTATCCCACAATGCCTTGCGTGAACGGGGAAAGCCCACCATGTGAAGCGTAAAGTAGTATTTTGAATTGGGTCATGGTGAAGCAGGAAAAATTAGTGGAGAACTCATTAATTATTCTATTAAAAAACCCTAATAAGTCTGTGATTCGAATTCAGTAGCTTCCGGTCCACTAAACAAAAATAACTGGGTGTCAGGGAAAATTCTTTGTATGACCTACACTTGAAAAATCTCAGAGGCAGTCTATCTTTAAGCAAAGTTGAGATAATGTGTAAATATATATTTATCAAAAATAAAACCTCTAATTCAACCAGATTTACAACACAAAATGTTTCTCAGTGCATGATGTAAAAAGAAAATATTCAAGAGTAAAACAAACAAACAAACCCTCATGCTGTTATCCATGTAACACTGCCATTAAAAAGATTACACTACTGATGGGATTAGATTACACAATACTTTTGTCTTTCGCAATGGTCACCATATGGTCAATCACAGCGCCATGAATTATTTTTGTGTTTTGGTCGGGAGACTGGCAACACTACAACCTTGTTCACTACCAATCATCGTTCACGTCCTTGTGTGTCGTCGGGGAAGAGGGTCAAGAACTTGTCAGTCATGGCCATCAAGGAACACACTGTCGGAGTTATCAAACGATGAAAAAATACAAAAAGTTTCTGACATGCTAGACTTTCCGTTGGCGTGTCATGGGGCGTCCTAGACGCCGCATCGCTGTTCTTCGATTATGTCACACTACAAAACCTGTTAATTCGCATTTGGGCCCGACGCTGGTAGTCTGATCTGCAGTCTGATCCTGGCTTAACACATACCAGATTCTGCTGTCTTCTCATCGAAACTTCCTTTTCTCCACCATTTTGGCCAAGAAATCACTGGATTCATTTCAGCTCAGCTCGTTATCGAATTCAGACGCTAATCATGTTTTCAACTTTCATTGAAAAGCTAAATGACATTAAATCACAACAACTCAACTGATCAGCTGAGAACAGACGAGCGAGGTGTTAAGACTTCCCTGTTCCATAAAGCCTCGTCAGGGTCAGCCAATCAGGAGCACAGCTCATATCATGACATCATTACTCATCTAAGATCGAAGGTTCCTTTGTTGATTGAGGAAAGAGAGCGAGATTACGACCATGTGGAGTTCTACGTGTGCTCACACCCCTGTGCTGGTGATGCAGAGAGGACAGCGTCATTTCACTTGTGACATGTTTCAGCCAGTTGTTTGGTTCCTGGTCTTCTCTTTCTAATCCAGGAGGATTACGGCAGATTCCTGCATCAGGGCCTTAAAGTGCCATTCCACCATTGGATGTATTCTTTGGCATAAAATACAATATATTTTATGACAACATGACTAGACAGAGAAATCTTTTAGCTTCAAAATGATATATCAAACATAATTTTTTGACAACGACAAGTATATTAATTTTGCGACCAAAGTCACCTACCCTTTTAATTTCCGCGCGGTAGTGAAACGTGATGTCATCGGCAGGTTCCCCTTCTTGTGTACCACGTCACATGTGATGTGGCACAGATTATCAGCAATGGCGGATAGAACGCGATTTCCACTTGTCGATTGCTGTGCCGATATTCACCATCGACCGTCTCCTTTGGGCATCACTTGCTATTTTCCTTCGCTTCTTTTACGAAGCTGACAATTGCGTTCTATCCGCCATTGCTGATAATCTGTGCCACGTCACATGTGACGTGGTACACAAGAAGGGGAACCTGCCGATGACATCACGTTTCACTACCGCGCGGAAATTAAAAGGGTAGGTGACTTTGGTCGCAAAATTAATATACTTGTCGTTGTCAAAAAATTATGTTTGATATATCATTTTGAAGCTAAAAGATTTCTCTGTCTAGTCATGTTGTCATAAAATATATTCTATTTTATGCCAAAAAAAATACATCCAATGGTGGAATGGCACTTTAATCTAACATCAAGTGTCACTCAAGCAGATAGTGGGAGAGGAACTGAAAACTATGTTTTTCCTTTAATGATGAATGAAAATGTGCATTTATTATAAATATGATGTTTAAATTCAGTAAATAACACGTTTCATTTGTATATTAATTACGATATGTCACTTGGCCATAAAAAGTTATTGAACAGGTGACTTTGCATTTAAGGGTTTAATGTTAATTAGCAGTCAGTGTGCTGGTTAAGAGAAAAACTAAATTGTTACCAGTTGCTCAGGAATTATTACAAATTATTCTGGGACTTTACAATCAAATAACCTTCAAAAAGACAGAAAAGACATATGAACATGTAGACAAGACTCACTGTGAGTGTGACGATTCGAGCATCGGGGTTCCTGAGCGACGGTCCAGCAGACACGTAATCCTTAGTCTGTATCTGGATGGGGAAATGCTCCTCACACTTCGCATCAGAGTCCAGAGCGGCAGGCCACTCAGTGCAGAACGCTGCAGCGGAGAGATGAGAAGAAAACACAACCTCAGAGTCAGCATGTAACTATTCACACAATTCATGATTCAATTCGATTCACAATATTGGGTTTATGATTCAATTTTCTTACAATATTTTTGAAAAAAAAAATTAAATGAAGAAAATTTTATGACCAAAAAAAGCAACATTTATTTTCCTATTTCTTATCAACTTAAATATTCCTTTTGTTAATTTAAAAAAAAAAAAAAAAGTTTCATTTTCTTAACAGCTAACAATAATTATTTACTCACATTTGTAAATGTTGGAGTAAAATATACTAGCCTATTATCGTATTTTTTGGACTATAAGTCGCACTTTTTTTCATGGTTCGGCTAGCCATGCGACTTATACTCCGGTGCGACGTATATATGTTTTTTTTTTTTTTTCACCGCGGAATAACTGGAGCTGATGCTGAGTCTGACGACAGGCACGCAGAAGAAGAGGAAACGGCGCTTCGTCTGCCACTGGAGTTGGCAGAGTTGTTCAGAAGCGACACCGAGGATGAGGAATTCAATGGATTTGCTGATTTGGAGTGAAATCATCAGCTTGATAAACTTGATTGACCTGTGTTTTATTATTAATGATAGCCCTATAGTTATTTAAATAAGTTATGTAATGATTTTAGGCAGTGCTTAATTTGTGAAGTGGGAGGTCCCGGAACGCAGGAGGTGGGTGGGTCCGGCAACTCAAAAAAAAAAAGGCGGGGGGTGGTTTACTATAAGTTTACGCACATGCGCTTATTGTGTGTGTAAAAAAAAAAAAAATAATATCAGACATTATGATCTTAGAAAACGCTTTAGTGACGAACAGTTACAGACAGTAATATGTTGTGATATGTTATAAAATATTATTTTTATTAGGCTATATATTAAATTATATATTAAATTTATCTTCTAAAATAACAGACTACTCATATCACAACCGGTTTATTTCACCATTGGAGATCAGATCACACAAGACATGAGTTAAATGACTCTTTTTAAGGATTTAAGTAGGGGATTTAAAAGCGGTTGTTGTTGTTTTTTTTCACTAGACGGTTGTCTTTGGAGATGATATACCTATAGCCTACTTGACCTCTGATTTAATAAAATAAAATTCGACAAAAATGAAGAATGACTCTCCTCGATGATGACTACAGCTTTAATAACAAAGATGAAAGAGCCATGGGGCGATAATAAGCCCTACCGGTAAAAATAATCTAAAAGCAAACTGATTAATGCATCAGTAATAGGCTACTAATATTAGTTATAATAATAATAATAATAATATAGGCTATTAGTAATAACGATAGTGATAGTATTAAAGATAGTAGTAGATATTTAAAATAATCAGACTAGGCTACTTACAGGGCAAAGGGCGCGTTATCACTGCTCAGCTGTTCGTTTATTAAATAAACAATGCAGTCGCGCAGTAACCACGCGCCGCTTATCAGATACAATCACAGATTCTATGGATAGAATAACCCTTCAAAAAAGTGCGACTTATAGTCCGGTGCGACGTATATATGTTTTTTTCGTCTTCATAATGCATTTTTTGGCTGATGCGACTTAAACTCCGGAGCGACGTATAGTCCGGAAAATACGGTAACTAAAATATTCCTTTTATTAAAAATTAAAAAGTCATTTAAAAAAAAAAATCAGCAGCCTTTTCTTAATAAATTTTTTTGAACATTTATACAAATGTTCAATTTTTTTCAATTTGAATGTTCAATTGCATTCTCTTTTCTTTCGCAATTCTCGAAAGTTCCAATTTCTACTTAAATCTATTTGTACTTTCCCATTTTAGATCTGTTTTTTTTTTTGGTGCATTTTCGCAGCATTAGAGCTGTGTTACTTCCACCTAGGGTGAAGTCTCGTGCATTCCTACTATCTATACATTATCTGCTGACTAAAGAACGCAATTACACCTTGGAAAACCTAAGAGATTACACAGCCCAATAATAATCACGATTCATTTGTTATTTCATCGATTTGAATCATCAAAAAAATTGTATCCTGATTTATTGTTGCACGATATAGGATTACATGCCTAATTCAGAGTGTTCCTGCACAGAGAAAACAATGTGGGCATCAAAACCAATAATGCAACAGTGAACAAATACGTTAACTGTACTATCGACATGAAGGACAGAATTATAAAACACATACGTTTGAGGGCTTCACAGTGTTTCTTGATGGCAGCTGGGGTTAAGTGTAAGAAGTTCGGAATCTGTAAGATAAAGTCATGTAAGACATGATGTTGATTCTCAAAAAGAAAGAAAAAAAAAAGAAGACCATACATAGCTTAAATGCACAGAGGCTGAGCACTGCTGCTTTACATGAATCAGATTTGATCGAGAAGTGCTTGATTTTTGTGCCTCGGATAATGTCAAGTTTTTGGTAAGGAAAAAAAAAACAAAACAAAACCTTGTGCTACATTTAATCTGTAGTGATTTAGAGACTAAAACTTTTACCTACTAAGCTTTTAACCACCTGAATAGATTAACTAGCTAACAAACATCAACTGAAACGGAAATAACCTCAAGAGCTTCAGTTAATGGTCACACATGAAACATCAGACTGGGGAAACATATGATCTCAGTGACTTGGACTATTGCATCGTTTTGGTGCCACTGGATTGGCTCCAACAACAGAAGAAAAGGGAAGTGTAACCGAGTAACGGAAGAAATTATATTTTTGTCTGGTGAGTTTATTATAGGGCAGCATGGTGGTGCAGTGGTTAGCACTGCTGCCTCATTGCCTTTCTTTGCAGAGTCTACATTTTCTCTTTGTGCCTGTGAGAGTTTCAATCTGGTTTTCAATCTGGTTTCCTCTCACAGTCCAAAGACATGCAGATTGGGCCAACTGGCTACTCTAAGGGCCCATTTACATGAGGACGCTGTCGGGTAAAAACGACTAAATATTTTATCGGAAGTGCCTTTCGTCTACACGGGGACGGCATTTCCGAGGCTGAAAAACGGAAAAAATTGAAAACGCCTTCCAGAGTGGATAAGTTAAAAACAGCCCCCGTTGCATATCCGTCTAAACTACCCAATACGCGAAACTCTGCTCGGATCTGCTCACGTGGGGTACGTGTTTACGTCATATATATGTCATATACTGTACATGCCAGCCCGGGAAGTAGGAAAGTAAGTAAAAAAGTAAGAGCATGTCTGATTACATCGATCCAACGGACCTTCAAGCTGCTCTGGCAGCTTTAATAAACGTCCAGGAGTCCTTCGAACATCTATACCGAATCTGCACATATACCGTTAATCAGGCATGCAAACTGGTCAGGGGTGAAAAAGGTGAGAAGGGCGCACGGACACACGGCACGCGCGCAAAAGTACATTTCGTAGTCTACGTTACAAAAAAAAATTGCAACCAGTATTAAGCAGGCAACATTCAACATCACTCATCACTTCCCTTTCAACTGTTGTGTGTACTAACTAGGTTTTATCTGGACAGGATGTTGTGTAATATACCATACCACATATACCATACGGTCAATTTGAAGATCGAGATGGTGATTTTGAATTAAAGAACAGGCGTGTACAATGGGCATTACATATTGGATTTTTTTTTTTAAATAAAAAACTATAAAGTTCATCTCGGCCTAAAAAATTTGGGCAGACGCTCCCGCGTGGCACATGCCAGCAATTCCCCCCGTCCCCCTATGAAATGAGCAACAAGTAGGAGAATTATACACGGTATCATACCTAAAATTTTATCAGAAATATAGATACGATACTATGATTCTCCCCAACATACTACATTAGATAAGCTAACCTCATTTATAAAAGATACACACTTGTCTATGACGCATGTGTGATATATATTCATACATTGTTACTTTATGGAAATCTTCAGTAAGTTTGGTCTTTTCATGACAGCCTGTTGTAGACCTAAATATAATGCACATGAAATGACACTCCTCACCTCAACATGTCTTTTACAATCATTTAAGCCACCATGGGCAATGCTGAAACCACTGCTGCAAACAGTACATCGTGCGAAACTGTCATTATTGTTGACCCTTATTAGACAGGGAGATTATCAGACAGGGAGATTATCAGGCAGGGAGATTCTTTTGTGTAATCTGAGCTGAAGTGGGTTTTGTATTTTGGGGCGCGCGCGCGCTCTCTGCCATGCCGATCCTGTAGGCCGCACTGACTCAGCTGAAAACTTCGGTCCTCGAGAAAAGAGAAGCCCGCCCACACTGAAGGCTGATTGGCTTATTTTACTGAGTAACCCAATCAGGATGCTCTTTGTCTCGCGTGCTCCGTCATATGCGCGAGGCAGACATTAATGTTTCGATTGGGAAATTTTTTTTTTTTAATCGCGAGTCTGATTGTGTGGCGCTGCGCAACACACTGGTCTATGTATGGGAAACCCTGCATTGCTTGCGCTCTACAGCCAGAGCAAGCTAGAACAAGCGGTTGTCATGGGGATTTGAAAAGACGCTTGGTGCTTATTTTTAGGAGAAAAACACCCTGTCGGCTTTCTAGCTCTCGAAAAAAAAAACTATTTGAAAACCATCCATTGTGAAGAGGGAATTTCTCTATACCACGCCACTGAGCTGATCATGTGTTCGTTTTCATCTCTCTTATATCTGGCGACAGTAAGCTATAGCAGCTGGTATTTACATCTGTAGCCGTCTTATGGAGCAAGCTAACGTTATGTCTTAAACTTGATTTCAGCATGCATGTTAAAACATATTAGACATAGTTACATTTATGTACACATTTCTGGCACTGTAAAAGACTTGCCTCAACACGTAACAGCAACAAAATCCAACGACTTTTCCAGTTATTCACCCCCGAGCGTTTTGTGGAGTTTGCATGTGTGGTTAATGAACAGAGGCGGGTATAGTATGCTCTTACTTTTTTACTTACTTTCTTACTTACCATAGCCAGAGTAGTCAAAGTTTTCGCGGCGCAGGTCAGACAAGACGGAAGACGTTGCGCATGCGTGCAGACATAGCGGAGGTCTTTCACAGCACCACCTAGCCGCCTGGCATGCACATCCAATTGAATTCCACACATTTATGCGTCACCGTATAGACGCAGATTTCCTCCTTGAAAACGGTCGTGTAGACGCGGAAAAAAGCGAGAACGAAAACGGACTTTTGCGTTTTTGTTTCAGACTGTCCCCGTGTAAAGTGGGCCTAAACTGCCGACAGGTATGAATGTGAGTGTGAATGGCTGTCTGTCTCTGTGTTAGCCCTGCGATAGATTGGCGACCTGCCCAGGGTGTACATGTGTCTCACCACCACTTATTAAAATCACAATGTCTGGGCAGTAAAAAAAAAACCAAATAAATAAATAAAGCCACCTTTACCATTGTCCAGTGGCAACAAGCACTGTTCCAGGAGTTTTAAAGGATTTCACTGCATCTGATTTTGCTACAAGACTTTCAACAGAAATTAGAGTGGATTTGTTAGTACAAATGGACTGAATCAACTATTACTTTACAATTATCCACCTCAGGCTCAGTGAATATCAGTGAATAGTTATTATTCACCGACATTCACTGAGCCTGAGACGGATAATTGTTTTCGTATAAATACACAGGTGATTATTTGAAAAAAAATAAAACGTATTTAAAAAAAAAATCATTTTCCAAACTTCAAAAGCAGCATACAAACGTAATGCGCACAGACTTGTGTCACTTCTCTATGCCGACTCGCATAAAATACTTTGTTTTGAAACAGATAAATCACAATCCCACCTTCCCTTTTAATAGTTTTAGACCAAACTTTGTAGCATCTTTAGTGATTTTAGGAACAACACTTTCTTTCATACAGGGTTTCTGCAGGCTTGAACAAGTTCAAATTAAGACTTTTTACGACCTTTTTAAGACCATAACAGGTTAAATTTAAGACTTATGCCGCACAAAAAAAATAAAGAAAATTGGGAGAGCCTGAATTACTTTCGAAATAACAAAATTTATCATCATTCACCAATGAACTCATTACATCCCCAGGGTGCGCTCTTGCATTAATGAGGAACTAAGTTGCAGTGGAGCCAAAGACATCCCGCAAATCACTTGAGGATGAGGCATTTGATTACGTATGGTTTGTGTGTTGTAGCGTTACAGTTCGCACAGAGTTAGCTGATACACCATCTCGAGATGTGCTTGGACCTGATAACGGTGAACAAAATTGAGTGATGGCATGCGACTGCTGCAGACTTTTATGGACAGCCTGGTGCTTCTTCGCTTTCGCATGTGATTCCGGTGCCTTTACACCCAGGGTGCCGAGTTTGAGTGTTCTTTTGCATAATGTGCAGTACGCCTCAAACGGATTGTTTGGTACACGTTTTAACCAGTCTACGAAACCATTGCGTTCAAGCCAGCAGTCGTTAAACTTGCATTTGCCCATTTTGCTACAAACCGTGACAATCTCCCTCGCTTCTTTTAGGCTCTACTGTCTAAATGCGTGCATGCCATGCCCTGTGCATCACCATACCTGCCAACCTTGGAAAAAAATCCTGAGTAGCAACTTATCGCGTCGGTGCAGCGCAGCATGGCGTGAGGTCAGGCACATTTGCTGATCAGTATTGATTGTAATGAGTGAGCATGTGAACAATGTATTACTAAGCACAGAGTTCCCACTCACCACCATATCTAGTTGTGCTCCGGTTTCCCCCACAGTCCAAAGACATGCAGGTTAGGTTAACTGGTGACTCTAAATTGAGCGTAGGTGTGAATGTGAGTGTGAATGGTTGTCTGTGTCTATGTGTCAGCCCTGTGATGACCTGGCGACTTGTCCAGGGTGTACCCCGCCTTTCGCCCGTAGTCAGCTGGGATAGGCTCCAGCTTGCCTGCAACCCTGCAGAAGGATAAAGCGGCTAGAGATAATGAGATGAGATGAAGACTCCGCGGAAGCCCTGTTCATAATGTCTAATTCTTCCTCACTTACGGTGACGAAGCGATTGGCCACCATTTTGCCGAGTCACTCGAGGTGATTATCGAGAAATAGTCCGAATTTCTCGACCAATCAGCGCATGCAATTTGCTATAAATCACCTGCAAATTTATACTAAAGTACAATAGGACAGCATGAATGCACTGAAAACAGTTCACTCGCTTTGTGTTCTGCTTGCACACTTGTTTTGGCAGAAAAAAAGATCGTCTCATCTTCCTATAAAATTTGGTCCACTTGAAATAAAAACAAGGTCTTCTTCGGTTTCATTTTGAGAGATCACAAGATCAACTGTGAGCTACTGCTCACTTGCGTATCCCCCCGCTCTCACTTATCAGAATGTAAGCAGTTGAAAGAATAGGACACTTATTATGAATGTTGACTTCAACAAATAATGAACCCTGAAACAAGTAAGTAAAGAGCAGTGTCTCTCCCCAGGGATTTCAAACAGCATCCTGGTACACTGTCATTTTGAAATAGCATTTTGCTTCTTGAAATAACGTCAAAATCCACCTTAAATGTTTTGTAAATACATTCAGTCAGTAAACAGGAAGTCGATGTGCGACAGACCTGAAAATAATATACACGGTATAAAACCCCAAGCTGAAGCTTGGTACCAAATATCAAGCAGTTGTGATTTGTAGTTGCTGAGAAAAGTGTTATGAAAATTTTGTAAATCCACCCTATATGTTTGGTAAATACATTCAGTCGGTAAACAGGAAGTCGATGTGCGACAGACCTGAAAACGATATACATGATATAGAACCCCAAGCGGCTATGATTTGTGGTTGCTGAGAAAAAGGGTGCTTCGGACGGATGGAAATACGGAGATACAGACAGACAGAGGTAAACCAGTATACCCCTCTCCTTTGGAGTGGGGGTAAAATTAACCTTTGTATCCCTCAGGCTATGAAAATAATGAGATTAGAAGAAGAAGAAACCTTTGTCACATGCACACTTCAAGCACAGTGAAATTCATCCTCTTAAAATACTCCTGCAGAAAAACTTAGAGATGAAAGTGGAGCAAAGAAAAAAAATCCTGAACTTTTGAAAGTCAAACTGGGGGGGGCAACATCCCCCGAAAAAATATGAATAACATAACACGCAAAACCCTGCATTCTAGTGCATTTTAGTACTTATTTTCATGTTAATATTTAGAGGTATACAAATTCATAAATGACTCATTAAATATAGCTAACCAATTATATCCCAATAAATGGCATACTAATAAATTATAATATCACTTATATTGAGTGTGTGGTTCATTTTTTATTTTTACTAACATTAACACTTCAATACGCCGATACGGTTTACAATATCACGCACGCTCACTGATAACTACTTTTATTTGCGATCATTATCAGTCAAGTCAATAAGAATTCATTCACAATTTTCTAAATCTCAATATGGATCTCAAGTACAACAAATTAAGAATAAGAAAAAATGACTTACCACTAGGGGTGGGCAAAAATATTGATACGGTGATATATCGCGATACTTTGTCTTCCAATTTAATATCGATACTCAAAATTTGAATATCGATATTTTTTCAAATAATAAATCATGTTTCAGACGGGTTGTAAATCCAGTGCGACTTCCGCACCGCGAGGTGTCACTGTGCCGCTACCTCACTGCAAGGCACTCTTCGTCTTCTCTTTTTTCCCCCGGCGGTTGCAGTGAGGAAAAAAAAAAAATGCCGACATATTAGCTCAGCCGGAGCCGCTGAAACCCCACCTGAAGCAAACTACACTGGACAGCGCCAAAGTCCTCCCGTCTACTTCAGTGATGTGTGACTTACTGTAACTGTGAACTTAATTTTCTCATTTAAGGCCAAAGGCAAGAAGCTGCACTTTATTTTGCATTTTTAATTTTAGTGTGTGTGAGACACTGCATTTTATTTTGAGTATTTACTCTAAGTTCAGAAGAAACATGATTCACTGAGGTTTCAATTCAGTTTCAGTGTGTGGACACTGACCCACACTGCACTTTGTTTCATAATTGTGCTCAAGGAGACCAAGATGCCCACTGCATGGATTAAAGCAAAAAAAAAAAAAAATCATCTGACTGAAAAAAAAAAAAGCTCCATGTCGTTGTTGGCCCCTACCACGTCAGCGATGCGTCAAATTTTAAACGCCGTGTTGTCCATTATCCCCTAGGCCCCTACTTATAGTACATTTACATAATTTTAACAATGACTAAAGCTAAGGCAAGACTTTACCATTGTCATTACTGGCTATTCATGATGAAACATCAAGTTTTCAGCACAAAGTGCAAATTTATTTCAACAATACTTTAGTAATGCACAACAGTGGTTCAGAGAAAATTGCAAGTGCAGTCAAACTTGAACCATGCTTTCAAAAGGGTGGAACAGAAAGAAAAATAAGAAAATCTGTTGAAATAAAGCCAGGAAACAAGAAAAGTGAAAGTTCACTTTTTCTGCTTCTTTGCAGTGAAGCCAAAGGAATCTAGTTTGGCAACACCTGATGCCTGTTTTTGTTTCTTTTTCCTTGGCACAGCAGCAGGAGCTTGCCATTATCGCCCATTTCATTTCGCCAAGCCCATCTCCACTTATTCTTTACCGTTTTGTCGATGTCTGACACATCTGTGCCTTCATTTAAAAGAAGCGCATCCATGCTGGCAAAACCGAAAGTAATTTGACGCGCTCTAGTGATGGAAATCGAAGGGCCTATGTCCGGTGAAATATGGCCTTATAGCCTACATGTACTCGAGTTGAGGGGGGATGTGGGGGGAGGCATCCCCCTTCTAAAATAAAAATCTCAAATCATCCCCCTTATAAAACGGCCATCCCCCCATCACATCCCTTGGGCCATTTTACCGATTAATGTGGAAATTAGCCTACTATTATTTTAACAAATATTACTACCATTTCAACATTAGAGGCTTTGCGCAGTGATAGCCTACATGTAGCCGGATAAAAAAGACGCATATTTATTTATTCGGTTGCACCTCTCATTCACACCTATACGGAGGTTTCAGTTACTGAAAACAGCTACTTTTGCAAACTCTGGGCAGAGTGGAGATTTCTGAAAACTCCATCTTCAGACACTCGTGTAAATCGAGAAAACGAAGCAGCAGTGGGCGAGAGGGCGCGCGCGAATATAATGAGTCATAGGTGTGAATCTTTCACCGAATGCCAATTGTCCTGGTTCTTCATGAAATCACACGCACACACACAAATTCATTAGGTTAACTTTCAAATAACTGTTCTTGTGCACTTGCGACACCGGAGCCACTTTCCTGAATTTTGAGCTTTGGAGTATTCACTTCTTTATTTAATCAATGAATTTATTTGTCACATACATTAAATTACTAATGTAAAACATTAGTAGCCTATTTAAGCAATAGCTATTTTCTCCACTGTTTTCCGACCTTTTGTGCTTAGTGAATGAGACACTTCATTACACTCCACTGACCGACTTCCAATTCCAGACTTTTTTGAAAATGTAAAATATAGGCCTACGAGATGTTTTTTTGGGACTTAATTCGCGTTGGTCCTTCACTATTAATTTTTGAGACTGACGAGGCACTAAATACTGTGGAATTATTTTCTCCTTACTATGAAGTTTGGCATCTTAAACAAGTGTCGGGAAATCTTGCAGCCCGACTCTGCAGCCTCCAATGTTTAAGCGAACTGCTGAAACCATAATGTTTAAAGATTAAATCGTAGGCTAATCAAACCAAAGAAAAACACAGCCTTTCCAGAACATTGTCTGCCGAAGCCTGTTTAACCTACAAAAGGCTTAATAGCATAGATCTCGCTGCGGCTTCAACAGGGCTGTTTAGATTTTTCACCTGATCGCCTTTCAATAGGCAAATATTATTATTATTACTACAATAGGCCTAATATTAGTAGTAGGCAAGTAGTTGCCTAGTAGTAGGACAGCCAGATTGTTTCATCAGTGGAGCCGCTGTTAAAAGGAAACTGATGCGGAGCGCCGCGGCTCGCCTCAGGGTGAATCGCGTCCTGAGGTGCGGGGCTGGCCCGCCCTGGCAGCGCTGGTTCGTTGGGGAGAGGGCAGAGGTCGCTGGCTGCCAAGTTTGGAGAGGCTGGGACCTCCCCTGGCCGAGTTACGAGCGTGCAAAGTCGGGCTGGAGCCGCCGATAGAAACGAAACTCAAGCCGAGCACCGCGGCTCGCTGCCTACGCCGAGCCTCCCCAGGACTAGACAGTAGTGTAGGCTGTATTTATTTATTTAGGCCTATCTAGCGCAACAACTTATTCCTTTACATATACTCCAGTGTTTCCCGCAGAAAATTGCTTAGTCAAGGTGGTGAGTCTTCGGTGGGCATCACGCACGGCACGGATAGTGGTCGGGGGGGGGGGGGGGGGGGGGGGGGGGGGGGTAGTAGTACTACAATAATAACAAAGCTGTGTAGAACTGTAAAATAGGTATTTATTGAAATTAAATGTCACAACTACTTACAAAAACTGAGGTAAAATGGTTTCCTGGCCAATAAAAGTGCTCTCAGTACAGCAGCAAGAAAAAAGTAACAAACCGATATTTTTTGTTGTTTCCCTGCCATTTACTGCACGCAAGAAAGGAAGCAACAAGTTAGCGTCAATCATGCAATCATTGGGACAGATCGGTTTTTTTTTTAACTATTATAATTTATTTACGGCCCATCAGAGGAATGTTGGTGTGCAACGGCGAAAAATGTATGGCTTTGCCATCTAGCCTATGATTACCCTCCCCTTTTGTTGAGGAGGAAAATGCATGACCCTCTCTCATAACATCCAGACCAAATAGCTGCCCCTTCCTTCCACAAAAAAAGTTGCGTGACCATTCCCTGTTTTCCTCCGGTGGACCCAACGAGAGTAATCTCGCTGGGTGGACCAACAAAAATAACGGAAGGGTCCCACGAATGTAGCCTACAGCCATAATTTATATTGCCTACCTTAATACATTTATATTAGGCCTACTTATATTAGCACATGAACATTATATAGCATTAGGCTATATAATTATATTATTATATTATCTTACTTATATTAGTACATGAAAATTAAATTTCACTGTAACAGTGCACCGTTTAGATGAGCAGTTACAAATACAACTTACCTTCTTATTCCACCGACGATAATGGCAACGTCTCCACTTTCCCGCTGAACCGTTGAATTTAAAATTAAAATGTTTGTAAATATGGCCTCGAGGACATATGGCGTAGTAATATATCCAACCACTAGGTGCCGCAGTTTAGTCTAGCTGTCAGTCCCTGCGCTGAAATGCATTACCACTTCGGTTGTTTTTTTTTTTTTGGACGCATTTTTTTTTTCTTGGAACCTTGCTAGGGCGGGCGGTCGAGTTACCCAGGGCGGCCGCCTTGCCTGGAAAGTGCTGGGGGAAACACTGTACTCAAACATAGCACAAGAAAGGGTTCAACAACAGGCAATCACAGCAGCTTGGTGAAGTTCTAAATCACATCGGTGTCAGACCTATGGGCCTACCCCCCCTTTTTTCGTCCTCGGATCTGCATCACTCTCATTATTGACCTTTAGCGCTCCCAGTTGAAATCCGTCGTAGCGACGGAAAACTTTAATCCATGCCACTGCACTTTTCAATGTGTTCCAGACAGTGTGTTGTTCCTGCAAATATATTGTAACTTGCGCTTGTATAATAATTTGAATTACATTGTTTTGACTCAGTTTGTCCCATGAATTATCACTATCATCTGATGTACATACAACTCGGATTTTAAGATGCATAATGCATTTTACATTTTTCAGTGAACTATGTAGAATACCGCAATATATCGCAAAATTTTGATATCGCAATATCGTATCGTGACTCAAATATCGTGATGCGTATCGTATCGTGAGGTCCTTGGCAATACCCACCCCTACTTACCACGTGCATAATGCATATCCTGGCCTGTCCACTTTCCTCACATAGTCCGATAAAAAGTCATCATTTGCATCTTTCTCCTCCAGCCACGACCATTTGAACTTGTTCTTTACCTTTCCTTCTATGCTACGGATATCCGCCGACCTGTCAACTTGTTTGTACATTATTATTGCTGAATCGGTAAACGCATTTCAATAGGGAAGGCTCTTCAACTGTCTCACTCAATAGAAAAGGTACACAAAAGAAAGACTGCGTTTTCTAAAGCACGATATCGCAATAAAATCTCGTTCACATGACATAAGGTATGTATATAAGCATATAAGGTCTCATACACACCAGCAAGCATTGCGAAACTACAAAAATGGCGGCGCCCTGTCGCCGAACGTAAACAAGCCACACGATCGCAAAACTGAATTTCTATGAAACGAAACACGAAAAATCCGAAAAATAAATTTCTCCATTCAGAAAACCAGAGATTTTCAAGAGTTTTGTCAAATATCCAGATTTCCGGGTAAATCCGGAAGACTTTCATCTATAAAAATTGACACTACATTTTAACCACCATTTATAAAACCAGAACAACGAAATGAAGCTCATCAGAGCTTTTCTGGCAGTTATTCTCACCTTTATAAGTTCAAGATTGCCCTTTTTCTCAGGAGGCACCCCTCTTTTTACTGGGTAGCCCATTCGCACTGGTAGCGGCACAGCATCAGGTTTAAAAGACTTAGCAGCGGGATAAACTGCAGTCCAGTCCTGATCCACCACCATCCGCTCTGTCCGTGGTTCTCCAGCCTACATAATCACAGAGGAGGGAAAAAACCCTGTAGGTTTTCATAGCAATATCTGTAGATACTGGAAATACAGGTCCCTGGAATTCTGAAGCCCGAACTGGAACGTTCTAAGAGGCAGATTATAGTGAATAAAGAAAGAAACTCAGCACTTGCCATACGTCTTGGTTTCCTCAGACCTCGACTGCTCCCCTCTAGTAAACCTGAAAAGGAAATAGAGACAGCTGTGGAAATGGTTGAAGGGTTACTGTGTTACCACTACTAATACCACAGCCAACTTAATCTGTTGTGATTGCACTTCCATCAGTTCTGGCTAAGGTTTAAAAAAAATAAACACGTTCATTCATTTTATTTGCCTTGTTAACTGATGTTGGTGGAGGTGGTCCAGTGTGGTAAAAATGCAGGCATCAGTATGAGGAGAAGAACTGGTCCATATGATCGGGGAACAACAGGAGTGGTTTTCTGTTGTCACTATGGTTACAGATACTTCGCTAGCGTAAGATGAGAGCTGACTCCAGAGCTGTCCCTAATGGTGCCTTAAGGCGGTCCTCCTCCAATTCAACATCTTAGTGATGGAGACAAAGTGAATATGTTTCTTGAACATGTGCAATTTTTTTAATGGGCATTTGGGACACAGTATCTGTTGAATGCAGTACACAGTTCTTGATCTTGGAGTGTCCACTGTGCTGAACGTGTTAGAGTTTTCCTTGCTTTAAACCTCTTCAATTCAGGAATCCCAGTTGATTGGCTGTCGGTTGAAGCAGGTGTGTTAAAGCATGAAAAACAATTTGTAGGAAAATGTGACAGGACAGGAGAGGACAGGGCAGGAGAGGGCAAGACAGGACAAGGCAGGAGAGGGCAAGACAGGACAAGGCAGGAGAGGGCAAGACAGGACAAGGCAGGAGAGGAGAGGAGAGGGCAAGACAGGACAAGGCAGGAGAGGAGAGGAGAGGAGAGGGCAAGACAGGACAAGGCAGGAGAGGAGAGGAGAGGAGAGGGCAGGACAGGACAAGGCAGGAGAGGAGAGGAGAGGGCAGGACAGGACAAGGCAGGAGAGGAGAGGGCAAGACAGGACAAGGCAGGAGAGGAGAGGGCAAGACAGGACAAGGCAGGAGAGGAGAGGGCAAGACAGGACAAGGCAGGAGAGGAGAGGGCAAGACAGGACAAGGCAGGAGAGGAGAGGGCAAGACAGGACAAGGCAGGAGAGGAGAGGGCAGGACAGGACAAGGCAGGAGAGGAGAGGAGAGGGCAAGACAGGACAAGGCAGGAGAGGAGAGGAGAGGGCAAGACAGGACAAGGCAGGAGAGGAGAGGAGAGGGCAAGACAGGACAAGGCAGGAGAGGAGAGGGCAGGACAGGACAAGGCAGGAGAGGAGAGGAGAGGGCAAGACAGGACAAGGCAGGAGAGGAGAGGGCAGGACAGGACAAGGCAGGAGAGGAGAGGAGAGGAGAGGAGAGGGCAAGACAGGACAAGGCAGGAGAGGAGAGGAGAGGGCAAGACAGGACAAGGCAGGAGAGGAGAGGAGAGGAGAGGAGAGGAGAGGGCAAGACAGGAGAGGAGAGGAGAGGAGAGGGCAAGACAGGACAAGGCAGGAGAGGAGAGGACAAGACAGGACAGGAGAGGAGAGGGCAAGACAGGACAGGAGAGGAGAGGGCAAGACAGGACAGGAGAGGAGAGGGCAAGACAGGACAGGAGAGGAGAGGGCAAGACAGGACAGGAGAGGAGAGGGCAAGACAGGACAGGAGAGGAGAGGGCAAGACAGGACAGGAGAGGAGAGGGCAAGACAGGACAGGAGAGGAGAGGGCAAGACAGGACAGGAGAGGAGAGGGCAAGACAGGACAGGAGAGGAGAGGGCAAGACAGGACAAGGCAGGAGAGGAGAGGAGAGGAGAGGGCAGGACAGGACAGGACAAGGCAGGAGAGGAGAGGGCAGGGCATTTTCTAGGATCAAGGTGAGAGAACTTGTGTCCTTACATTACATTAACAGTTATGACGATCAGTCCTAAACAGTGTACGCATATTTATGAGCCTGTGGTAGATGAGAAACTAACTAACAATCTACTAACCTACACCATGAGTCTTCCTTTTTAATTCAGACTCGACCAACAGTTTGTATGGACCCCATTTCTCTCACTTGGGAAAAAAAAATGGAGTTACATATGTCATAATAACGAGAACGTATCTCATAATTACAACTTGTGTCATAACAATGAGAAAATTTTCTCAAAATTATGACTTAATAGCTTACATTACATTACATGGCATTTAGCAGACGCTCTTATCCAGAGCAACGTACAACAAGTGTAAAAGTCAGGTACACGAAGTGCTGAACTTCTAGACAAGAAAGTTCTTGTGCCAACTGAACAAGTGACAGCAAGACCGAGTGTAATATTCTGTTGATGTACCAATACTTAAACAGCCAAGGGAACACACCAACAATATAAAGTCCAACTAAATAGAGAACTCAAACAGCTAACCCCAGGCTAGACAGTACACAGCCTGGGTTGGTTGCTCGTTATTGAGATACCTAATCATTACAATGAGATTCTATCTCAGAATGAGATAATAATATGATATTGATATATTATAGGAGACCGCTAATTCAATATTGAAGAGATCTTTATCATCAATACATCCATATACAAGTATACAGTGCATCGAAATATTTTCTCTCAGGCTCCCTATGGTGCATTTACAGAGAAAAACAGATTACAAAATAGGGTATGACTAAATAAACAAACAAACAAACAAACAATATAAATGACAAAACAAAGACAGGTGCAAAGTGGCGTTGTGCGTGTGCGCAAATGTTCATTTTAGTGCAAAAATACAAGAGAATAAGTTCAGTTTGAAGAGTTCAAGTTTTCCCAGGATATTACAAGACAAGACAAGTGCAAATTGAGCACTGTGCATGTGCATGAAATGGATTAGAAGTGGATGAGAAAACTAGAGCGGCAGCTACAATTACTGATAGTCCATAATTATCGACACCTTTTCAGATCTACCAATAAAAAACAAAGGTGAGTTTCAGTTACAACAGTTATTATTGGTTAATTAATCAACCGGAAGACACCGCCCCGCCCCACCCTTTGATCTTGTCGTCTGATGACACAGCTCGTTACCCGAGATGGAATTTTTTTTAGCACGATCAGCAAGTTGAGGAAAACCTGGATGTCATCATCACAGGTAAGCATGGTGGAAAGATCACAGACATGTTTTTACTGATCAAATTAACCAATATTTCATGATGATCTTGTCAAAACCTACTTTGTTTCTAACTCTTTCATTTGACAGTCGCCATTTTGGATCTAAATGCTTGTTTGAGAAGTCACGTGAGGTGTCGATAATAGTAATCACTTTCACCGGTGTCCACCATTATCGACACCCTGTGGAATTAAAGCTGTGTTCACATACGCTACCGTTCAAAAGTTTGGGGTCACTTTGAAATGTCCTTATTTTTGAAAGAAAAGCACTGTTCTTTTCAACGAAGATCACTTTAAACTAATCAGAAATCCACTCGATACACTGGTAATGTGGTAAATGACTATTCTAGCTGCAAATGTCTGGTTTTTGGTGCAATATCTCCATAGGTGTATAGAGGCCCATTTCCAGCAACTGCCCTGGTGCAAATCCTGGCCAGGATCCTACCAGGATCCTAACAGGATCTTGTACAGGATCTGAAATATAATCCTAAAGGATACTGTACAAGATCCTACAGGATCCTGTACAAGATCCTGTAGGATCCTACAGGATCCTGTAGGATCTTGGACAAGATCCTTTAGGATCCTAACCAGGATCTTGTACAGGATCCTACAAGATCTTGTACAGGATCCTGTAGGATCTTGGACAAGATCCTTTAGGATTATATTTCAGATCCTGTACAAGATCCTGGTTAGGATCCTGGTAAGATCCTGCTAGGATCCTGGCCAGGATTTGCACCAGGGTATTGTAAGACCTGACTTCTTTTTTGGTAGAAAAGGTTAAAGCCTATTCAAATGGTGTTCTGAATAGCCATTATTGTTTTAATCAACATTTAAGAGGGTGCTTGCATTCATTTTCATAAAGAATCAGCTGTGACCCAGGTATATGCATACTTTTAGATGAATCACATTATTATGGTTATTTTTCAACCAAACATGCTGTTGATTGTACTAGGTTTCATAGTTGAATAAATATGGAACACTGCTCTTTATAACTTTATTCAAGCAAACTAATGAAAACTGTAACTCTGAAATATTATCATGGAATAGTTAAAATTGTCTTCCATATTCACATTATTATGGTTTGTTGAAAAAAAGGTCATCATATTTAGCTATATTTAAACCCTAAATCACATATAGTATGTGTGAGCCCTCTTCTGCTCTTGTACAGAAGGATATTTATTTAAGTTTAAAAAAACCTCGCAAAAAAACTTTAAATTCACTATCTATTCAAGAATTTAGGGCTAGCAAGCCTTGTTTCTATGCTACCCTGAATTTGCTGAATCAGAGTATTGGGAATTCGTTCGGCAAGAACCTACTCAGCATCCTGTTGGTATCCAGTTAGGATCTTATTCAGGATCCTACTTAGGATCTTGTTAAGATCCTACAAGAACATACCCAGGATCCTGTTGGTATCCAGTTAGGATCCTGTTCAAGATCTTGTTTAAGATCCTACAAGATCCTACACAGGATCCTGCTGCAATTGAGTTAGGATCTTATTCAGGATTCTGTTCAAGATCTTGTTTAAGATCCTACAAGATCCTACTCAGGATCCTGTTGGTATCCAGTTAAGATCTTATTCAGGAAACTGTTCAAGATCTTGTTTAAGATCATACAAGATCCTACTCAGGATCCTGAAGCATTTGAGTTAGGATCTTATTCAGGATCCCACTCAAGATCTTGTTTAAGATCCTACAAGATCCTACTTAGGATCCTGAAGCATATGAGCTAGGATCTTATTCAGGATCCTACTCAAGATCTTGTTTAAGATCCTACAAGATCATACTCAGGATCCTGAAGCATTTGAGTTAGGATCTTATTCAGGATCCCACTCAAGATCTTGTTTAAGATCCTACAAGAGCCTACTTAGGATCCTGAAGCATATGAGCTAGGATCTTATTCAGGATCCTACTTAGGATCTTTTACAGGATCCTGATACTTTTTCAAGATCTTATACAGGATCCTGTTCAAGATCCTATCACTTCCAAGATTTTGGCTCCTTCTAGGATCCTATTTAGGATCCTGCACAGGATCTTATATAGGATCCTATTTCTACTTAGGATCTTAAATAGGAATGTAATCCTGTGCAGGATCCTATTTCTACATAGGATCCTATTCAGGATCTTAAATAGGATCCTGTTCCTATGTAGGATCTTATTCAGGATCCCATTCCTAAATAAGATCCTATAGGATCCTACAGGATCTTACAAGATCCTACAGGATCCTGTGTAGGATTTGCACCAGGGTATCACTCCAGTGTTCTAATGGTACAGTGTGTTTGCTCATTGCCTCAGAAGGCTAATGGATGATTAGAAAACCCTTGTACAATCATGTTAGCACAGCTGAAAACAGTTGAGCTCTTTAGAGAAGCTATAAAACTGACCTTCCTTTGAGCAGATTGAGTTTCTGGAGCATCACATTTGTGGGGTCGATTAAATGCTCAAAATGGCCAGAAAAATGTCTTGACTATATTTTCTATTCATTTTACAACTTATGGTGGTAAATAAAAGTGTGACTTTTCATGGAAAACACAAAATTGTCTGGGTGACCCCAAACTTTTGAACGGTAGTGTATATACCGGTACGATAGTGGTATAACTGTATCGATACAAAGTATACCGGTACAGTTTAGTGCATCTGTCCACACTAGCGAGAAATGTTTGCGCTTTTCTTTCACGGTAGTTGAAATGCGCGTGCATGAAATGTTTCCGTGGTTACCGAGTAACTTCCTTCCGAGAATATGGCGGATGAAACAACGCGTGTGTGCTTTTTGTTGTCAATGTACAGTCTGTATTTCTGGTGGTCATTTATTCAGTCAAATTGCATAAAATATGCGAGGCAGTTGAGAAAGACTCGTACGTGTACCCCTCAAATGTTCCTGGCATCGCTCGTCTCCCCAAAGCTCCAACAAACACACAACTTCGTCTTTGCTCCATGTAGCTCCACGGTCGTTTTGAGCCATTTTGATGTTTTATTTACAGCTGGAAAGCACGTGCGTATTGTATTGTATGAATAACCCGGAAGTAGGAGGAATGGTTCATTGTGCATGCGCATTATATTTGTATCGATACAGAACCGCTTCATCTGTCCACACTACAGCAAAGCGCTACAGTACCGATACTGTACCGGTACGAAACCCATACATTTGTGGGTTTCATACTGATACAGTTATACCGCTACAGTACCGGTATAGTTGCTAGTGTGGACAGGTGTTGCGGTACGAAAGTAGTATCGTATCGGTACAAAATCCCTAGTGTGGACAGGGTATAAAAGTGACATTTACAACTGTTACGTATCAATCTTTGTGTAACATTGTTGAAGTAGATGAAGTACTTTAAAAAAATAAAAGTGCTGTGATTTATAATAATTTTTTTCTGATTCATAACAGAATGGAATGATTATAGAGTATTTGGAATCCTATTGCAATAAATAGAATTACAGCAGAATTAAATTCTTAGCATATAAAAAATTACATGCTTGAAATATCCAGATTTTTTTCTTCCATTCAGATTTTTTTTTTTTTTGCAATTTGTTGTAAATATCAACCACATATTACACTATCAGTAGACATTTTATATTTTGGTTCGAGGAATGACATGCGACCTTTGACTTGGATTTTCATGTGGTTACAATGCCAATTGTCTGTTGAGATTTATTGGTAAACTACAAAACTAGAAATTAATACAAACAACAACGAATGATTAACAAAATGTGATCTATGAAAATACTTCGAAAGTGGGTAGAAAGTGGAACAAAAAGATTTTCCGACACAGGTTCAACAGTTCATTTGTTTACAAACATTAGAATTACTTCCTCATTTACGTAAATACTGACATCGATATATTTATATAAAAGATATTTTGTACTAAATACAAGTCTATATAAAACATCCATCCATTATCTCTAGCCACTTATCCTTCTACAGGGTCGCAGGCAAGCTGGAGCCTATCCCAGCTGACTACGGGTGAAAGGCGGGGTACACCCTGGACAAGTCGCCAGGTCATCACAGGGCTGACACATAGACACAGACAACCATTCACACTCACATTCACACCTACGCTCAATTTAGAGTCACCAGTTAACCTAACCTGCATGTCTTTGGACTGTGGGGGAAACCGGAGCACCCGGAGGAAACCGATGCAGACATGGGGAGAACATGCAAACTCCACACAGAAAGGCCCTCGCCGGCAGCTGGGCTCGAACCCAGGACCTTCTTGCTGTGAGTTGACAGTGCTAACCACTATACCACCATGCCACCCCAATGTAAAACAAATTTTAAATAAAAACTATATGTTTTGTTAACTTAATATTACATACCGATTATTTTTTAAAATAAATAATCATCTGGGTGTCGATAATTGTAGATAAAGCTGTCGATAATTGTGGAATGGTGTCGATAACTAACTGTGGGCGAAGGGCGTCGATAACTAACTGTGGGTGAAGGGGGTCACGTGATCTGGCATGCTAAGGGCCTCTGCATGCTCTTGCGACAAGGCTTTTGCAGATAGCTTTTCGCAGACAGTTGTAATTTATCGTTGAGCGGGGAGTAATAGGCGTGCGCGATGTTATTCACCGCTACAACGCAAGGGGGCGCGAAGTCGCTAGGAGTAGTTGGTGGGTGTGGTTAGTGGAGTGTTTATCCTCCGGTTACTTATAATGACTAGAACTGGAGTCGTATAGATGTCCGTACTTCCTCACTTCCTCGATCAACCGCTCTTCGTGCTGCTCCATCTTCGCTCGTGTTTTTAAAAATAGCGGTCGTGAAAACAAACCAAACAGGGAAAGTAGGGAAGCGGAAGTGCATGTACAGCGGATGTAGAGTGGACCAATCAGAGCCCTCTTGTCTGCGACGCTGTCTGCGAGGCTTCTGCGGTGGTCACAATTTTTGGGAGGTGCGCGCAGAGTGTCTGCGAAGGTGGGGGGGTGCTGCGCAGAGCGTCTGCGAAGGTGGGGGGGCTGCGCAGAGCGTCTGCGAAGGTGGGGGGGCTGCGCAGACGCTATCTGCAACACCGTCTGCGAGGACTGCGTTGTCAGCATAAATTGGCCTTAAGTCATCAGGAATCAACTCATTTTTTCCCAGTGGAAGTTTGAATCATTATTCATGCACAACTTACCTCCTGAAAGTCTTTTCTACTTTTGCAACGGCCAAAAGATCGTTAAGGTGTCGATAATTGTAGCCGCCGCTCTAGTTTATGATCATAATCACTGAGATATTAAATCATGATGATATTATTATGGTCGGAGAAACAAGCTTACAGTGTTTTATATTCCCACATGCACACTCCTGAGCTAAACTGTGTTCTTGTGTGAATATAAAAACACTGTGTGCTCTGCATGGGAACACCATCGCTAACTCTACTGATTATCTGCTGCATGTCTGATCTGAAACCTGCATGGATCAGAAATAAACAGTGGACTGAAGCACGAGTGCGGTCACTCAAACCGCGTCACAGCTCAGACATCACACAGAGATGAAGACCCGAACTCACCCCGGCTCTCAGAGCCACTGCTCGTCGCTAGTCCTATGGAGTATGCGGCTCTTTGCCGAGATACAGAAAGTGTGTAAAATCCGGAATGTTTACAGTTTAACCTCGGTAAGGCCGACAGCACGGGGCTGAGCGCGGCCGCCGCCATGATGCGCGGATCCAGGAGCAGCACGTCACGTTAGAGGGCGTGCAAATGCACTGAGCTTCAAGTCATTTCCACAGCCAGTCCAGTGGAGTAAATGCGATACAGAACTGCACTTTGCGGAGCGAAGGAGCGGACTAACGGACGACGGTGGCCCAGACGGCACATTTCCTCAGCGAAGCCGCCATCTTACCACTCACACCGCGTGTATTTTGGCTGATGTGTTAAACCGTTGTATCCGATCAAACTTGCTCCAAAAAAACTATCTCCTGACTTTTTATCCCATTACCTACGGAAAAGCGATAGTTCCATTAAGAAATACATTTATTTTTTAAATTTCTGAGAAAAAAAAACTCAGAATATTTTGTCTCATTTGTTTAACTGGGTTCTCTTTATCTACTTTTTGGACTTGTGTGAAAATCTGATGATGTTTAAGGTCATATTTATGCAGAAATATAGAAAATTCTATCTATCTATCAATCATACCAACACAAAGGCTGTACAATACTTCCTTTCTATTTAAACAGGATTAATTTATCATGTTATTTGCCATTTTTACTTCATTCTCACAGTCACGTCTTCACAGTATTTATTGGTCACATAATTCACATCACACATGAATCGATCCTGATAGAGTTCAATAACTTACAGATTATTCCTCGGTGCTCACACAACATGGCCTTGTCCCAACTTTTTTGAGATGTGTTGTTGTCATGAAATTTAAAATCACCTAATTTTTCTCTTTAAATGATACATTTTCTCAGTTTAAACATTTGATATGTCATCTATGTTCTATTCTGAATAAAATATGGAATTTTGAAACTTCCACATCATTGCATTCCGTTTTTATTTACAATTTGTACTTTGTCCCAACTTTTTTGGAATCGGGGTTGTATATTTTATTATTATATCATATTATGAAGATAAAAATGATGGCTTTCTCCAATATTTTAATATATAATGATTTAATCTCGTGTGTGTGAGAGAAAGAGAGAAAGCACATTCGGGATATTTTCGGTTAAATGAATGAATAAATGAAGGACTTGAGGAGGGGATAATAGTCTGAGGGGAAAAAACTCCGACTTTCCGAGATTAAAGTTGTACATTTACAAGAAAAATAATCAAATATTCTAAGATGAAAATATAAGAAAATACATTATTAAGAGGTCACAAATTTACGAGAAAATAATAATAAAAAACCTCTCGTGCTTCCCTGCTTCCTGTCTCAGTGCATTCTGGGAAATGCAGGCGAAACGCTCTCAGCGCTTCATCCTTTTATGTCGCGCTATCGAGGAGGAAAGACTACATTTCCCATAACTCTCAGCTCAGCCTTTTCAAAGTCACGCAGATTTGGACAGATGAGAAGAATCCATGCACTGAAAGTAACGGGAAACTGCTAGGCAAACTAGGACACAGATAAACAACCCTGTGCGGTTTATACATTCATCTTCTGTTCCATCCAAGAAGTGCAACAATCACATGCTTCCTGATTGCAGTGCATTATGGGAAATGAAGTATCACGCTATGAAGGTGTTAAAACTACATTTCCTGTAACTCTCAGCTCAGTGGTGGGGTCTGTGCTGCTGTGATGATGTTGATCCATGCAAAGTGAAGGGATCGGGTTCCTTGACAAAAAAACAAATATCTATCTATCTATCTATCTATCTATCTATCTATCTATCTAAAATCTGTAAGTATTTTTTCTCAGAATATGATCCCAACTCTACAAATCTACAATGACCTTAATACACTGTCGTATGTATACATATAAACACAGTGTGTAGAGAGAGTTTAGTTTTTCTTTTTAAACAAGTTAATAAAAATTAATAATAATTTGATTCATAAAATTAATAATTAATATTTGAATTAGGGCGGCACGATGGTGTAGTGGTTAGCGCTGTCGCCTCACAGCAAGAAGGTCCGGGTTCGAGCCCCATGGCCGGCGAGGGCCTTTCTGTGCGGAGTTTGCATGTTGTCCGCGTGGGTTTCCTCCGGGTGCTCCGGTTTCCCCCACAGTCCAAAGACATGCAGGTTAGGTTAACTGGTGACTCTAAATTGGCCGTAGGTGTGAATGTGAGTGTGAATGGTTGTCTGTGTCTATGTGTCAGCCCTGTGATGACCTGGCGACTTGTCCAGGGTGTACCCCGCCTTTCACCCGTAGTCAGCTGAGATAGGCTCCAGCTTGCCTGCGACCCTGTAGAAGGATAAAGCGGCTAGAGATAATGAGATGAGACAATTCTGATTAATTTTTGCAACGCCATGTTTATAAATAATTTGTATTTACTTGTTTTATATTGTTTTTCTTTTCCTCTTTTCTATGTTTATATGCTGATGTTTATGTGTTCTATTTACTATTTTTTAATCAATCTGATCCAAAATGTTTATGTTTATTACTCCTGTGAATGTGTCCACATTACACACACACACACACACACACACAGTGTATTGATGGTTCGAGCTGTCAGGAAGGATATAGTAACTCATATAATCACTCTTTACAACCGTGGTGCGCAGAAAATCATTTCAGCAGCAGAAGACCACATTCGGTTCCACTCCTGTAGCTAAGAACAGGAGTCTTTGAATCAAGAACAAGTTCCTATTAAAGTGGCCATATAGTATGTATGGTGTGGCTTACCATGGTACAGTATAGTATCGTATATTATGGTATGATGGGCGGCACGGTGGTGTAGTGGTTAGCGCTGTCGCCTCACAGCAAGAAGGTCCGGGTTCGAGCCCCGTGGCCGATGAGGGCCTTTCTGTGTGGAGTTTGCATGTTCTCCCTGTGTCCGCGTGGGTTTCCTCCGGGTGCTCCGGTTTCCCCCACAGTCCAAAGACATGCAGGTTAGGTTAACTGGTGACTCTAAATTGACCGTAGGTGTGAATAGACCCCGAAGCCGCCGCCAGGCGCCGCTAAAACCGCCATTTAGAATCTGAGCCGCCGCCAGCCAATAATTTTGTAAGCCAATTTGAGCCGCTATCTAATAAAATTTGGCTGAGCCACTAAGAATTGTGTACATCAAATAATGGGTTTATCCACATCATGAGCTACAAGAAAAGTGACACAAACATGATCAACTGTACACACTAGTAGTAACACAATAGAGACATATAGGCATACACTGTAGAGATTTAGAACTGATATCACAGTACAGAGAGCCACCACAAGCTTGCCGTTGTGACTACCTGTCTGGCTTCCCGCCCCTCACACCGTTACCACGATACACTGGGGAACCCGGGAACCCACCCAGAGCATCAATCGACTCCGATATCGACGAGATGGCTGCATTCTTTGCCGCTGCTGAGGGAAAGTGTAAAGGTTTTTTTTTGTTTGTTTGTTTCACATACTTCGAGATTGATAAAAAAAAAAAGTACTCCACCACTCTACTTTCATCATAGTAAGATAGCTGCCAGTCCTTCACTGGTCATTGCTAGTGAGAGTAGATAGCTAGATGCCTTCCTCGAACAATCCAGATTAGCTTATTATTAGCATTGAACTACAATCTTGCTAGATTTATATTTACAATGAAGTAAGAGACCAGGGGACCTGTGGTAATTTGCTATTTATTCCCCCCATTTGTTTGATCCGTTCGCCCGGATATATGCCACACAGTGACGTCCAGTATCAGCCATTTGTAGCCATAAACATTTTGGTGGCTGCAGCAGCCATTAAGGTTTTGGCTGAGTCAGCTAGCCAGCCAATAATTTCATCAGTCAGCCATTATCCTGAAAACAAACGGCTTCGGGGTCTAGGTGTGAATATGAGTGTGAATGGTTGTCTGTGTCTATGTGTCAGCCTTGTGATGACCTGGCGACGTATCCAGGGTGTACCCCGCCTTTCGCCCATAGTCAGCTGGGATAGGCTAGAGATGATGAGATATTATGGTATGACATGGTAAAGTACAGTATAGTATAATATGATACAGTATGGTTTACTTACTTGCTTAAGGATGTCCGTCGTATCTGATGATGACAATCCTGCCTCTGCTACTTGTGAGTTCTCATGTGACTATAAAGTCCAATCCGTGAGCCACACTGCCTGACGCAGACACAACAGTTAAGGGCACTGACTGGGGGTATGGGTGTGGAACTGGCTTCATGTCTCTTCAAGCATCTCCTAGTCCGTCGGTCTCCTTGAGCTTCTGCACCCCTTGCTGACAGAGCTGCCGCCAGATGGAGCGTTGGGTGGCAATGTCCTCCAGCTGGCTTGGGTTCAAACCACACTTTTTCATAGTCGTCTTCAGTTGGTCTTTGTAACAGTATGGTATAGCACAGCATAGTACAGCATGGAATAATACAGTGGTGTATAATAATAATAAGTTAAATTTATATAGTGCCTTTCTCATCACCCAAGGTCGCTTTACAATTAGGGAAGGAAGGAAAGAAGAAAAAAAGTCCACCAAAAGAGGGTCAGGATGTAATTCCAATGGTGTAGCTACCACAGTCCCACCAAAAGGCGCATGAAGATAAATCCCATACCGCCTGCACAGCTGCTGCGACACTGCCGGGCAACATCACTCAGAACACCGCACCAAGCACAGAAGCACCGCCACACAGAGCACTGGACAACCCTGATGTTAAAAGAGCAACGAGCTCACTGCAGTCCATAGCGAGGAGCATAGGCATCACCCACAGTGGATCAAGGCCTGAAGGGAACCGACACCCAAAACTGGGTCCGGAGCTACACCACAACCGGTGGACAAAACATTCAAACAAAAAACAAACATCAAACTATACAAACACAAAAAGAAAGACAAAGGGAAGAAAAATAAATAAATAAAAAGCTCGGGTGAGAAGCGGCAGCCAAAATGCGCACGGCGTACTCTCAGCCGGAAATGGAACTTCATTCTCATCATCTCTAGCCGCTTTATCCTGTTCTACAGGGTCGCAGGCAAGCTGGAGCCTATCCCAGCTGACTACGGGCGAAAGGCGGGGTACACCCTGGACAAGTCGCCAGGTCATCACAGGGCTGACACATAGACACAGACAACCATTCACACTCACATTCACACCTACGGTCAATTTAGAGCCACCAGTTAACCTAACCTGCATGTCTTTGGACTGTGGGGGAAACCGGAGCACCCGGAGGAAACCCACGCGGACACGGGGAGAACATGCAAACTCCGCACAGAAAGGCCCTCGCTGGCCACGGGGCTCGAACCCGGACCTTCTTGCTGTGAGGCGACAGCGCTAACCACTACACCACCGTGCCGCCGAAACGGAACTTATGATAATTATTATTAGTATAGTACCCTACTTTTTTTTTTATTTAAATAGTATAATCCTGTTTCTCTACTCTTTCAATATTGCTGTTTGTGTTATCAGACGTCCAATTCTAGTATCATACCTAAAGGAAGCACTTAATCAGTTTTAATCTACTCTAGAAGGCAACACAGACACCTACCTCCCTCCCTCCCTCTCTCTCTCTCTCTCTCTCTCTCTCTCTCACCACGTGTATCACTGCTCAGAGTCCCAGAGTCTGTACCTCAATAGCACATGGTTTTCTCTCTCCATGGTATTTGGATCTCCTTATCTAAGGTAATTATACCTTTTGTTAATTTTATTTGATTGAATAGAACAGAGTCACTTGAGTTTAGTAAAATTATGAAATTAAGATTTTTAACGCCATCTAAAGAATCAGAAGTAATTGTGCATGCTGACTGTTATTGAGTCATGGACACAGTGTTGTTTTAACACGTTTTTATCGGCTTACCTTTCTTGCCAAGAATATAATCTCTGCAAAAACAGGATTTCACATTTTACTGACATTATTAATGATGTTACCTTTGCCACCATTTTTCAAAATTTTTACATATATTAGTAACTGTAAATGAAGTCTTTGAAACAGGCTGGTGGGTGATGGGGCACTGAAGACTAACCGGTTCTCCTCAGGATAAACCGATTCTCTACACAATGATATGAAAAATAAAGAGAAGCTATTTATCCTTCAGAGACCCGGACTATCCTGTAGTGTTTCCCCCGCCATGCTCTCCTAGCACATGATGATTATGGAAATTAAACATTGTATTACAACGGATATTCTGTGAAAATATATTCTTTAAGGCCCTGTCCACACGGCAACGGATTCAGGTGAATCTGATAAAATTTTTTATCGTTTCGGCCTGGCGTCCACACGGCACCGGCGTTTTGGGTGCCCCAAAACGATATTTTTTGAGAACGGGTTCCAGTGTGGAAAAATCTGGCAACAGCGCCGTTGCGAAGTCGTCTGGATGAGTAGAACGGATTTGTTTACGATGACGTCACAACCACATGACTAGAACAAGCAGCACTCTCGCGCGCATCATTCGTAACAACAGCAGCAACAATGGATAAGAATCTTTATTATTGAATAAGAATCTTCTGAAATTGTTTACACATTAACCTGACTGACCTGCCAGACAGACAATTTACACCTGCTTTGATGAACAGAAAGTACAGCCTTTCACACAAAGCAACAGTTACCTGACTATTGAGGTATTTCACCCACGTGACCAAGTCATGTGATGCTGCCATTTTGGACGGCACGGCTCGAATCAGTTTGAATGCGAGGAAGGCAACAAATGAAAAACAAAAGAAAAAGGAGCGAGATGCAGAAAACACCTTCACTATCCAGCGATGTAGGGCATTTACAGGGTGAGCAGAGGGAGAGGTATTTGCAAAAATTGAGGTTAGCAGGCTTAGAGAACGAAGTTTACCTGCTTCCACCAGGATTGTTCACTGACCCATCGCCATACACAGGTTTGGGCGATTAGAATAGAATATTATTTTCCTTTTGATGAATAAAGTTTATAAATACTACTTATATCATGTCATAGCCGGAGCGCGCTAGCGAGCTCCCCCGGCGCGCTAGCGAGCTCGCTGGCACGCCGGGGGAGCTCGCTAGCGTGCCGGGGGAGCTCGCTAGCGCGCTCGGGTGCCGGAGCTCCCCTGGCGCGCCAGCGAGCTCCCCCGGCGCGCCAGCGAGCTCCGGCGCCCGAGCGCGCCAGCGAGCTCCCCCGGCGCGCCAGCGAGCTCCCCAGGTGCGCCAGTGAGCTCCCCCGGCACGCCAGTGAGCCAGCGAGCTCCCCCGGCGCGCCAGCGAGCTCCCCCGGCGCGCCAGTGAGCCAGCGAGCTCCCCCGGCGCGCCAGCGAGCGGCTAGCGAGCTCCCCGGCGCGCTAGCGAGCTCCGGCTATGACATGATATAAGTAGTATTTATAAACTTTATTCATCAAAAGGAAAATAATACATGACAAACAGGAGAACAAAATGTCTGCTACATGCAACCCTAGACAAATTAACACTGCCTTGTTTCACTGCTCAGATGGGTTAACAAACACTGACCCATTTACTTTTTGCTATATATTTTATCAAAATTGCGTTGACTGATAAACTAACCTGAAATTAAATGATCATTGCAAAGTCTGGAGTACTCTGTTGGCTCCCAATCGTGTCTTTTCACAGCTGCAATCCATTTGGCCCTCTTGTCTGGGTCAGTAGGAAACCGGTAAAAGGAGCGTCCTGCACGCTGTCCCTGTCCGTTGTGGCAGCCCACAGCACAACAAGCAAACACCATGGTTATTTATAGAGTGCTTACTGACAAATTAATCTATTCTAGGTGTCTGTAACACGTTTTTTTCCAAGCTGGTTCTCCCTCTCTGTCTGCAGCGTTAGTATGTAGCTTGCCGTCCAAAATGGCGGACACCGGGGCGTCATGTGACCCTGTGACGTCAGGTGAAATACCTCAATAATGGAGGCAGAGGGGAAAAGGGTCAGAACACCCTTCAACAGACTGTTTTGTATGAACCACTGCATTGCATTCACTTTTGTATACAGCTTTTCTTTTAAATAAACAAGTAACTGAACCATTTCTTGAATTTCTTTTTTTATTGGATAAGACTGCTTTTCAAAATGTTCACACACAATATAAAAAGTTATATAAATTATATAGAAATGCTTTTCAAAATGTTCACACACAATAAGAAAATTAAGTTATATAAAACTATGCACACTAATAAAACTAATTTGTACACACAGAAGGCACGATTTCCTCGTGTAGTCGCAGCCATCTTCTTCTTGTTGTTGTGTGTTTGTTCCTGTGAGTGCTTCACGCCGGGTAGAAGAAGGGGTTTATGCGCATGCGTCCTACTTCTTCTATTGTTCTGGTGTCTCCGATGGGACCGTCTTACAGCGCACGTAGAGGTGTGGCATGTGTATTGCATCGTTTTCAGCAAGCGTTGCGTTGCCATATGGACCTGATATTTTACTGATCCGTTGCCCATGTGGACGCGATATTTTTTTTTACCCGCTAAAAAAAAAATCTCGTTGCCGTTGTTGTGTGGATGTAGCCTAAGACTCAGAAGTAGTGAGGATGCTGCTTTAAAGCAACGACAACTGTTATCTAATGTTCATGACTTGCTGACTGCACTAATGTACAGCACATTTAAATGTTTTCTGTTTTCCCCCTGTAATAGTTTCTCTGTGAAATTCAGTTTCCAGATTGATAAGATAGAGAGATATTTTTATGCCCACTGCCTTTATACAGCCACCAATCTCTTTCATGCTCTCTGAACAGCTTTTGGATCTTCTTAGTTGTAAAATCCCACCCTCGCTTTCATTCTTGACATATTGTAACCCTGCCAGATGTTGTTCCCAGTGATCCTCAGATCAGTTCTGGCATCCTTGAGGGTTTTGAAAAAACTGTGCATTCTTGTTTTTTTTGTTCTTTTCAAATTATTATTTTTTTCTGCTGTCTTTCCTTTTTGTCATTATACACTCACATTTCATTTTTAAGTCCTTTGGGATTTCTTTTGTCAAGAAATTATAAAACATTTTCCTGTTTTTCTACCCAGAAACTACTGTACATGTTGCACTCAGGTGCGTTTTATTTTCAGTAGTCATCCTGATGTAGCTAGTGATATGCAGTATACAGCATCAATCAGTATGTTTTATGGGTCTTAAACAGAAAATAACAGCTGAGTATTCGTAGTGGATGATCATCAAGCTTAATGTCTAATCCCTAGAAAATCTGAAAAGACAACTGTACAAACTGTAACCTGCTTTCAGCTAGCTTTAATGGCAAAGACTGGGATTCTCATTTCCTTTCAGGCTGTAATCCTTAAGTGGTTTTTTATTTAGTTGAACTAACTGAACAATGCTTGTGAGTCTGCAGGATCCTGTCACTGCACTTCTGTGACACAGTGTACTGTACATTACAGGTAGACTGCCTTTCAGATTTTTCAAGTTTACACCCAATTATTTTTGTTTAGTGAACCGAAAGCTACTGATTTAGAACCACAGACTTCCAATTTTATTATTTTTTTTTAAATAGAACAATTAATGAATTTAGGGCCATGTAACCCAAATTCTCCACTATTTTTTCCTGCTTCACCATGACCCAATTCAAGATACTACGTCATGCATCACGTCGTGGGCTTTCCCTGTTTGCACAAGGCATTGTGGGATACAAATTTGAAACAGGAGAGAAAAAGGGAGGATGTGAGTGTGTATAATGAAAGACCGACTACAGTAACGGAAAGCGAGAAGAAAAGACGTTATGTTGCGAAGGAAAGGAAGCGCAAGACCAAACTAATAAATATCGGCGGTCAGCGAGCACCTCGGTGTGATCAGCTGTTCGTTTAGCGACAGAATGATGTAACTGTCAGTGCACGGTCAAGGTAAACCTGTAGATGGCAGTAATGCAACACTGTGGATGCCAGCTGCTGTAAAACCCAAAAGAAGAAGAATAAGGTAAACCTGCACATGCGCACACAGACTTCCTCTGTCTGCTTGACTGCGTGAAGTGAGCAATTTCATGTTGTCAGTAATGCTGTCGAGAGCGCCAGTCTGAACCCAACTACAAACATGGTTACTCAGAACTACAACACCCATGAACCACAGCGCCCTCTATCACCTGTTTATTAAATACACCTGTCACTTGTTTCCTGGTTTATCAGTCCCTGCTATATAAACACTTCTCCCACTCCCTCACTCGATGCGAAGTATCATTCAGTGTTCATTCCTGTCATACCAAGCCTTTATTCTACTGCCTGCTTTATTGTGTTCTCGACCCTCGCTCTCGTATCTTTCTTGTTATTCTCTAGCCCTGTCCGCATTGCCCCGTCTACCGATCGATTGACCCTCGCCTGTCCCACGACCTTGATTCTAGTCTCGCCTTTTAGCTTTGTTTCCAGTTTGCTTTCCCTGCTCTCCCCTGCGCATACATCCATAAGTGCCTGCACCCTGACACATGCACGTTAGTTACTCAGGAATCCCCTCAAATTAAATAACTTCCCAGCCACAGAATGACCTGATATTTTGTGAGATATTACAGAAATAAACATACATCACAATGATCAAATTTCAGAGGGAACTAAATTTCACTGATTTTATGAAATTGAAAGGTCGTCTAGCTTTAACTCTCTCCAGTACACATGCCCAGACTGATTAATCTGTACATCTGGGGTCCACAAGGACCCCAACGCTATTTCATTGACTTTGTATCTATATTCAGTATACAACTGCCTCAAAATTTGTTTGAATGATGTGTGAACTTGTAAGTCCAAAGCAAAAACAGAATTTTTTTTTTTTTTTTTTTGCTGGTTATAGTGGTTTTATTCAAGGAAAAACGAAATACACAATATTTTCACATTTTTTACTTTTTCCACAAATTTTTGTGCCACATCAAGTCTAAAGAAGGGTGTTGTCACATCCTAGTGCTACTTTGATAATAAGGTAGAAGAAAATATAATAAAGATGTACAGGTAAAGCATATATTTGGCTGATTTATCAAAATTACCCTATTGAGCACTGGGGTCCAGGTGGACCTCATGATAATAGCATGAAACTTAAGGTGGCAGCAAACATCGGATACAAAGGGATGCCGCCGGGGCGCACGGACAATGGAACGCAGCGGGATCTAGCAGGGCAACACAAAGGCGCGCGGCAGGTGCTAATTGCGAGCTCTCTCCTTTTTTTTTTTTAACCTCCATGGTATCTGCAACAAACTGTACAAAAATAGTGTTATCCTGTTAATGTTGGTAAGTATATTGTTTGAATAAAGTGTGGCTGAAAATAGCTGAAAATTAGAGAATCCGGCTGGGGTTCACATGGACCCCAAATGAAAATCTATTATAAAAATTCTATAAATGCGTGCAATGCAATAATCTGTAGTGTGTAGAGTGACAACCTGGTGAGTGACAACTACCTAATATAGCAGACAAAAAAATTTGGTAACATAAAAAATATTACAAAATACATACTGCTGGGTCCAAGCGGACCCCAAGTGTACTGATTAGGGTTAAAGCTAACATAAGGTAAAGTGTTATTTTGCATTATAGGTGTGTCAGGATGGGGATGGTAGTAATGTTTTAAGAAATTTGTTCATTCCATCTTAGATCACGGTGCACTTTTTTCTGGCATGGAGCAGGATAACATTAATGAAAAGGTCAATACATTGTTTGTTTTGTGGAGACAACTGTCATGTCAAGAATAGGGCTATAAAATTCTTGTCTCACTAAACGATTTAAAGTAGAAGCGTTTACCATCTATACGAGTTTAATTTCTTTCACCACACCAACTTCGAGTTGATATTAAATGCACTTGGAAGAATGATCTGTGTTCATCCGTATCTGTTCCAATATGTCTTGAACCATTTCAAACCCACCTGTTCTGGGCTTCTGCATCTCTGGTTCCACTAGTTGTCCAGGTGAATTTGGAGGACTGCGAAACTCAATCCAGATGAGGACAGTAGTGTGGTGGAGTCTGTCAGCACATCTGCTGTCCTGCATGACAGGGGTATAAGTGGACACAAGGCTCCTGTTTCCAGCCTCTTAAACATACAAAGACTGGTTTCCAGAGGCCAAATGTCCAGCCACTGCTCATCATGCAAAGATTGATGGTTGCCTTGAGGAATAGACTGACCTTTTAAATTAGGCTGCTTGACTCATATTTCTTTTTTTGTTTGTTTGTTTGTTCCGAGACTGATTGCCATGGTCTGTTAAATAGGCAAGGAATAGACATTAGGCAAGTGCCGGGGGGAATCACAGTAGACAGAGCTTTTATATGACGCCATGCCAAAGAAACACCACATTTTTTCTCCCAAATATTGCATCTGTTTGACCAAGATTGATACACTTTTACTGACTGTAACTAGTTAACAGGTTCTTAATTCTGTTACAAATGCAGAGCACACGAGAGGAACTCCGTCTGACTGGCAAGTCACATGAACACCTTAGATATTTTATCTCCATGTAATGTGTGGTCCAGTAACCACTGTTAATCTTGTTCATGCAATATGCAGAACAGAATGCCACTATTTATAATTTCAGGCTCCTTATTTAAATGGTCTGCTATATACGTAGATTCATTTTCCAGTTTCGTCAAATGAATAAGCCTTGAAATAGCAAAAGCCTTAAGTTTAAACTGAAAGATAACAAATGATAATGATAAATTACATCCATCCATCCATTATCTGTAACCGCTTATCCTGTGCAGGGTCGTGGGCAAGCTGGAGCCTATCCCAGCTGATGATGGGTGAGAGGCGGGGTACACCCTGGACAAGTCACCAGATCATCGCAGGGCTGATACATAGAGACAAACAACCATTCACACTCACATTCACACCGACGGTCAATTTAGAGCAGTGGCGGCTGGTAGTCTTTCAAACAGGGGAGGCTGGTCGGTTACGATATTTCCAGATTTTAAAAGAAAAAAGAAAAAACACATCAATTTTGCCCATACTCTTGCCTCTGACCTGGCTGATTGTTGGCAGGGTCACAAACTGTGAAATAACAGGTTCTTTTGGCCCATTAGCCTACTGTCCAATATACATTGTGTTGGGGGGGTATATTTTAACATTTTATATTTTAAAATTGTGGCATGTTGTTTAAAAATTGATCATTATTGAAAGCAGCTCTTTGTCAGGAACCTCAGCAGTAACAGCAGAGTGTTCTGGAATAGGCACAAGCACTGACCTTGGGGAGCCAAACATAGAGCTGGGTGCCACACATTTCATTCAATGACACTTTCCCTATATTTTACTTATTTTGACTGAGAAATGTTTTATTGAGGGCGGCACGGTGGTGTAGTGGTTAGCGCTGTCGCCTCACAGCAAGAAGGTCCGGGTTTGAGCCCCGTGGCCGGCAAGGGCCTTTCTGTGCGGAGTTTGCATGTTCTCCCCGTGTCCGCGTGGGTTTCCTCCGGGTGCTCCGGTTTCCCCCACAGTCCCTGCAGGTTAGGTTAACTGGTGGCTCTAAATTGACCGTAGGTGTGAATGTGAGTGTGAATGGTTGTCTGTGTCTATGTGTCAGCCCTGTGATGACCTGGCGACTTGTCCAGGGTGTACCCCGCCTTTCGCCCGTAGTCAGCTGGGATAGGCTCCAGCTTGCCTGCGACCCTGTAGAACAGGATAAAGCGGCTAGAGATAATGAGATGAGATGAGATGTTTTATTGACAATTTTGATAACCCTTCACTTTTAATCCAGGTCTGTAGTGTGAAATGTTCTCGGCTGTGTTTTTGTTTAAAAATGTTTTCCAAATTGTAGCTGTGTTTAATTCATATCCAGAAAAATATATATTCCAATATAATATACTCAGCATAAACATTTTAAATAGATTCTATATTTTTGGTCCATCCATGACATATTACTAAAGTAGCCTATTTACTGTTGTTGATGTGGGTCACTTGCTGTTAGCCAATTCACTTTCTCGTACCAGGAGAGCTGAAAGGAACGAGTATTATTCCCTACCTTTTTCACCAAGTCAATTTGAGGCGTTGGTCTACCCTGCTCTTTAATTTAAATTTTTTCCTCGAAAGGAAGACTGGCAAATGGCTTCGCCAAAATTAAATCAGCAATGCTTGGCATCTGTGCGCAGCTTTCTTGCTAGCTGACTAGCCCCCTCAAGTTCAAGTTCAGTCACTCAAATAAATGAAATTTCTGGAACTAAGATAGCAAACTTGACAACACTATATTTACACTTTATTTACAATGAAAATATATACAAACTAAAAAAGCTGGTAGAAACCGTATGTAATGAATGAAATCGAAATGTAAGCCGATCTCTTACAATACACCACAGCACTTGCGAATCCGCATGGGACTGAACTGAAATTCACCACTGCCTGTCTATATTTGAAACGAGCTGTCAATCAAAGAGAATATCTGGCCGCTTTCACCAATCACCAGTCTCCTCGCGGAAAGCTTTGCCATGTCCTTCCCACTGTGAGGCTCGGAGTCCATGGGCGTGCGTTTTCGCAGTATTTGTCCAATAACCGTCTTGCATTTTGAGATTGAAAAGCGCATAGCTCCCAAATGCCATTGAAGTCCACTGAGGCTGGGAGTCCGTGGGACTCCGTGGGGCGGGCGTTTTCGCAGTATTTGTCCAATAATCGTCTTGCATTTTGAGATTGAAAAGCACATAGCTCCCAAATGCCATTGAAATCCACTGAGGCTGGGCTGCATCGCGCTGTCACGAGGGGGAAAAACTTACGCACACATTAGGCGAACTGGGGAAAGTTATAAGGGAATGATTTCGCACTGTAGTGGGTTGAGCACATATATTTCTATGATTCTTGATCTGAAATAGCAATGTTATAAGGTCGGCTATAACATAAGCCTAGCGCAATTCATCCTACACGATGTTCGTCATTTTTAGAGGAGGCTGAGCCTCCCTCGTTGTCTTAGAGCAATCGCCCGTGATTTAGAGCCACCAGTTAGCCTAACCTGCATGTCTTTGGACTGTGGGGGAAACCAGAGCACCCGGAGGAAACCCACACAGACATGGGGAGAACATGCAAACTCCACACAGAAAGGCCGCATTGGTCACTGGGCTTGAACCCAGAACCTTCTTGCTGTGAGGTCTCATCTCATCTCATTATCTCTAGCCGCTTTATCCTTCTACAGGGTCGCAGGCAAGCTGGAGCCTATCCCAGCTGACTATGGGCGAAAGGCGGGGTACACCATGGACAAGTCGCCAGGTCATCACAGGGCCGACACATAGACACAGACAATCATTCACACTCACATTCACACCTACGGTCAATTTAGAGCCACCAATTAGCCTAACCTGCATGTCTTTGGACTGTGGGGGAAACCGGAGCACCCGGAGGAAACCCACGCGGACACGGGGAGAACATGCAAACTCCACACAGAAAGGCCCTCGCCGGCCATGGGGCTCGAACCCAGGACCTTCTTGCTGTGAGGTGACAGTGCTAATCACTACACCACCGTACCACCTGATAAATTACAGTGTTAGTAAAATAACTATTTAAAAAACTGTTTATAAGACCATAGACATTCAATTACCCTAAAATTACAGTAGAAAGTGACAGACCTCTTAAATGGCATGAAAATTGCTTGTGGGGAAGCATTACACTAAATGCTAGAGAAAGGGAAATGCAGCAGGCTTAAAGCACTGGCGGCTACAGCAAAGTCAGATCAGATACAGTATGCTGTTACTTAAAGGTATACTGCCATTCAGATTTTTCAAGTGTAGGGCATAAAAAGAATTTTCCCTGACACCCAATTATTTTTGTTTAGTGGACCGAAAGCTACTGAATTCGAATCACAGCCTTCCAATTTTATTGTTTTTATTTTTTTTTTTAATAGAACAGTTAATGAATTTAGGGTCATGTGGCCCTAAATTTTCTACTATTTTTTCTTGCTTCACCATGACCCAATTCAAGATACTACATCATGCATCATGTGGTGGACTTTCCCCATTCGCGCAAGGCATTGTGGGATACAAATTTGAAACAGGAGAGAAAAATGGAGGACGTGAGTGTGCGAATGAATCGTGAAAGACCGACTACAGTAACGGAAAGTAAGAAAAAAGACATTATGTTGTGAAAGAAAGGAAATGCAGGACCAAACTAATAAATATCGGTGGTCAGCGAGCACCTTGGTCTGATCAGCTGTTCGTTTAGCGACAGAATGATGTAACTGTCAGTGCACGGTCAAGGTAAACCTGCGCATGCACACATGGACTTCCTCCGTCTGCTTGACTGCGTGAAGCGAGCGATTTCATGTGCATTATTTGCTCGGGAATCCCCTCAACTTAAATAACTTCCCAGCCACAGAATGGCCTGATATTTTGTGAGATATTACAGAAATAAACATATATCACAATGATCAAATTTCAGAGGGAATTAAATTTCACCGATTTTCTGAAATTGAAAGGCTGTCTAGCTTTAATTGTTTAATAGCACTATTCTAATTTTAATGGTCTAAAAAATGAAATGAAGGTTTTATATTTTGACCAAATTCTTGGTTCTGGATTAAGATAGATATGGACTAACTAATAATCTGTCTATGCTAGCTATAATCAACATTGCTGACATTTTCAATTGAGATTTTAATAGATTTTTAATATAGCAGGATTCTCTTATGTAGATTTTAGATAGCTGTTTCGTGTGCTACTTATTAACCTCCTGTTGAAGCTTTGAGTTACCTCAAGAGTAGGAAAGCATGCCAAGCGCTAGACAACTTACCAGAGAATACTGTAAACACAATGGGTCTCATTTATCAATCTTTTAGTAAAGTTGTATGTAAAATGTAGGCTACGCCATATGAAAAATGCTGCAGGATTTACAAAAGTTTTAATAATGTCAAAATGACAGCTAAAGTGCACCTCCTAATCATGTCTCCCAATAATGTAGCTCAGCCACTGCAGCGTGTTCATACTCGGAAAATAAAGTACATCATTGTACCAGTAGGAGTACAATGGCTTGTCACTGAGGCACATTCTAAGATACTTATTTGTATCCTTTATATACTCCTTGGGAAAATATATGTGCATTTTGAGGTCCAATAATGAGCCCTAGGTGGTACATTAGTGTAGACTGTATCTTGGGGGACAGAAATGGGCTCCTACTGTACCCCTACAGTGGCTACAAAAAGTCTCTAAAATGGCAGGTTTTTTGTGATTAAAAAAAAATGAAACCAAGATAATTCCTGTCAGAACTTATTCCATGTTTACTGCAAAATTAAAATCTATACAAAGAAGGTGAAAACAAAGCAGAAACCATTTAGGATAAAACATGAAAATAAAAACCATACACCCCTCCTAGAACTGCCACTTTATTGTGGTGGAGGGGTTTGTGTGCTTGAATGATCCTAGAAGCTATGTTGTTGGGGGCATTATGCCCCTGTCAGGGTTTCCCAAGGCAGACAGGTCCTAGGTGACAGGCCAGACCAAGAGCAGTTCACCAAAACCCGTATGGAGAAAAAATCAAGGACCGTGACGTCGCCCGGTATGACGCAGCCGGGGCCCCACCCTGGAGCCAGGCCCGGGGTTGGGGCTCATATGCGAGCGCTTGGTGGCCGGGCCTTTGCCCATGGGGCCCGGCCGGGCTCAGCCCGAAGAGGTGACGTGGGCCCGACCTCCTGTGGGTTCACCACCCACAGAGGTAGCAGTAGGGGATTGGTGCAGCGTGGATTGGGCGGCAGTCGAAGATAGGGGCCTCGACGACCTGATCCCCGGACACAGCGGCTGGCTGTTGGGACATGGAATGTCACTTCGCTGGGGGGAAAGAGCCTGAGCTTGTGCAGGAGATTGAGAGGTACCGGCTAGAGATAGTCGGGCTCACCTCCACGCACAGCTTGGGCTCTGGAACCCAGCTCCTCGAGAGGGGCTGGACTCTCCACTTCTCTGGAGTTGCCCGTGGTGAGCGGTGGCGGGCTGGTGTGGGCTTGCTTATAGCTCCCCAGCTCAGCCGCCATGTGTTGGAGTTTACCCCAGTGAATGAGAGGGTCGCCTCTCTGCGCCTTCGGATTGGGGAGAGGGCTCTTGCTGTTGTTTGTGCCTACGGGCCAAATAGCAGTATAGAGTATCCGGCCTTCTTGGAGTCCCTGGGAGAGGTACTGAGGGGTGCTCAGACTGGGGACTCCATTGTGCTACTGGGGGACTTCAATGCTCATGTGGGCGACGACAGTGACACCTGGAGGGGCATGGTTGGGAGGAACAGCCTCCCCGATCTGAACCCGAGTGGTGTTTTGTTTTTGGACTTCTGTGCTAGTCACGGTTTGTCCATAACAAACACCATGTTCGAGCATAGGGGTGTCCATAAGTGCACGTGGCACCAGGACACCTTAGGTCGGAGGTCGATGATCGACTTTGTAGTCGTTTCATCTGATCTCCGGCCCTATGTCTTGGACACTCGGGTGAAGAGAGGGGATGAGCTATCAACTGATCACCACCTGGTGGTGAGTTGGATCCGCTGGCAGAGGAGGAAGCTGGACAGACCTGGCAGGCCCAAACGTATGGTGAGGGTCTGCTGGGAACGTCTGCCCGAGCACTCTGTTGGGGAGGTCTTTAACTCCCACCTCTGGGAGAGCTTTTCCCAGCTTCCGAGGGAGGCGGGGGACATCGAGTCTGAGTGTAACATGTTCTCTACCTCCATTGTGGACGCAGCTGTTCGGAGCTGTGGCCGCAAGGTCTCCGGTGCCTGTCGTGGCGGCAATCCTCGAACCCGGTGGTGGACACCGGAAGTAAGGGATGCCATCAAGCTGAAGAAGGAGTCCTATCAGGCCATGTTGACTCCTGAGGCAGCTCCTGAGGCAGCTGACGGGTATCGGCAGGCCAGGCGTGCTGCAGCTCGGGCAGTTGCGGAGGCAAAAACTCGGAACTGGGAGGAGTTTGGGGAGGCCATGGAGAAGGACTATCGGTCGGCCTCGAAGAAATTCTGGCAAACCGTCCGGCGCCTCAGGAGGGGGAAGCAGTACTCTGCCAACACTGTTTACAGTGCGGGTGGGGAGCTGTTGACCTCGACTGGGGACATTGTCGGGCGGTGGAAGGAATACTTTGAGGATCTCCTCAATCCCACCGTCATGTCTTCCACTGAGGAGGCTGAGGCTGATGACTCAGAGGTGGATTCGTCCATTACCCAAGCCAAAGTCACTGAGGTGGTTTGCAAGCTCCTCGGTGGCAAGGCACCAGGGGTGGATGAGATCCACCCTGAGTATCTCAAGTCTCTGGATGTTGTGGGGCTGTCTTGGTTGACATGCCTCTGCAACATCGTGTGGCGGTCGGGGACAGTGCCTCTGGAGTGGCAGACTGGGGTGGTGGTCCCTCTTTTTAAGAAAGGGGACCGGAGAGTGTGCTCCAATTATAGGGGAATCACACTTCTCAGCCTCCCAGGGAAGGTTTACTCCAGGGTACTGGGGAGGAGAATTCGACCAATAGTCGAACCTCAGATCCAGGAGGAACAATGTGGTTTTCGTCCTGGTCGTGGAACACTGGACCAGCTCTATACCCTTCATAGGGTGCTTGAGGGTTCATGGGAGTTTGCCCAACCATTCCACATGTGCTTTGTGGATCTGGAGAAGGCATTCGACCGTGTCCCTCATGGTATTCTGCCGAAATGAGTTTCCTTCGCAGGGTGGCTGGGCGCTCCCTTAGAGATAGGGTGAGAAGCACAGTCACTCGGGAGGAGCTCGGAGTAGAGCCGCTGCTCCTCCACATCGAGAGGAATCAGCTGAGGTGGCTCGGGCATCTTTTTCGGATGCCTCCTGGACGCCTCCCTGGGGAGGTGTTCCAGGCATGTCCCCCCGGGAGGAGGCCCCGGGGAAGACCCAGGACACGCTGGAGGGACTATGTCTCTCGGCTTGCCTGGGAACGCCTTGGTGTTCTTCCCGAGGAGCTGGCCGAGGTGTCTGGGGAAAGGGAAGTTTGGACTTCCATGCTTAGACTGCTGCCTCCGCGACCCAGTCCCGGATAAATGGAAGAAGACGAGACGAAAAACCATACAAAAACCTGGCTGCATTAGTGTGCACACCCTTTCATAATCAAGGATTTGGCTGTGTTCAGAATCAACCAATCACATTCAGTCTCATATTAAATAGTCATTAGTATACACCCGGCGGCACGGTGGTGTAGTGGTTAGTGCTGTCGCCTCACAGCAAGAAGGTCCTGGGTTTGAGCCCAGTGGACAGCGAGGGCCTTTCTGTGTGGAGTTTGCGTGTTCTCCCCGTGTCTGCGTGGGTTTCCTCCAGGTGCTCCGGTTTCTCCCACAGTCCAAAGACATGCAAGTTAGGTTAATTGGTGGCTCTAAAGTGAGTGTGAATGGTTGTTTGTCTTTATGTGTCAGCCCTGCGATGACCTGGCGACTTGTCCAGGATGTACCCTGTCCAGGGGCGGACTGGCAATTTGTGCGTTCTGGAAAAGTCCAGAACAGCTGTCCGGTCTACGGCCGTCAGCCCTGTTCAATAACCAAAATTTTCAGTCTATCAACTAACAACAGGTGGCGCTAAGATGATAATTTATCCGTCAATCATTATTCCATAGGCCTAAAAGCCAACAAAGAAGAGTAATGTTAGTGTCTGTCAACAGAAAGATGGCAAACATAAAACATAAGGAGAAAGGTGGATGAGAAAAGTTAAAACAAAAGAAAGTGAAGTCACTTGAAGAAGATGCTTCAAAATGTAGAAAGCTCACAGAGCTTTTTGGCAGCAGTGCAACTGCAAGCAGCAGCAGTAACGTTCATGTCACGTTATCACCGAGCGAGACTGAGAACCAGGTGGACATCCAACCTGACCAACCACATGCTGATGATGATAGTCATGATGAGGGGCAGGCAGCTGAGGGAATTTCACCGGAGGAGGAGGTACCGGTAAGTGACAACGACATAAAACCATAGCATAAAACAGGTTACGTAAAGGCCACTCATAGACCTGTCTCATAGTAGGCCAATCTTCTATTGACTGGATATGCGGTGTGATGATGAGAAATATGTGGTTTATTGCTGTCAAAACAAACACATAACTACCAAGCAAGCCAATTCTAAATAGATAGGCAAGCACAAATGGCTGCGATTTCATATGTTCACCTCTGCATAATTCATGCAGATTAGGCTCTTTACGTTCAAGAGAACCAAAGCTCTAGCCTATCGTTAACCAAAAGTTTGAGGGGGAGAAGTGTTTTCCATTTTGGCACTATTTATCTTTGTCTTCTCTTTCGAGGTGCGTGGTGGAATGTCTGTGGAATAGGCTACAAATGTTGTTTGAAGGATGATTGGTTGAACGGTATCATAACTAATCACAGCAGCATTGCATTGTGCAATTTGTTAATAGCCTAATTTTAGATCTGTTTGTCAGGCTTACCTACCAAAAAATCAGCATAATATTAAAACTATAAAATGTGTCAAGCAGGCTAATTCTTACACAGAATAGACCTAAAAGGCTAAAAATGTAATTGGGATTTAGGAAAAACCTCCAAATCTGTTTTATTCTTCTTGTCTGTAGCCTAGGTATCAAATGCTATGTTTATCCAAAGTTTTGGCTGGTTTTTAAAAATAGAATTTTGAGGTCTAAGTACAGGTTTAAAGGCTGTCATTCCAAATAATACCTTGAGGCCTTCATGTTAATGGCTACTGAAAAAGACATCCTCATGTCCCTGGATAGTGACTTGACAGAGTGGCAGAAAACAGTGACCTTCTGAGGAAACTTCTTCTCTCTCAGCACTAATTGTACCAACCTTTAATAGCCAACATTCAGAATGACTGCTCAGTGTAATTATTGTTGGCAAAGTCAGTTACAAATATCAATGATACAGATGTTTTTTCTCTTTAAAGTGCAAGCATAGAAGTGACTGTAAAATAGCAGTATAAAAGACAATCTCTATGTTCATTTTTGTTTAGGAGATGCAAGTGATGTTTAGTCATTCTTGAATATTAGGTGTTCTTGAGTTCTTGAATAAACAATCATAAATAGTTCATTTGTGTGGGTTTTGTTATAACAGACAATATACCACTATAGTACTTTACTATAGTATAGTGGGCCTATTTGGGGGGAAAGTCCAGGGCCGTTTTTTTGGTCCCAGTCCGTCCCTGACCCTGTCTCTCGCCTATAGTCAGCTGGGATAGGCTCCAGCTTGCCTGTGACCCTGCAAAGGATAAGCGGTTACAGATAATGGATGGATGGATAGTATACACCTGAAATCAATTAAAGTGGCTCTAATTGTCCTCAGGTAAAGTTTGGCTGTTCCTGTAGAATTATTCTGATATCCTCTTGGTTGCATCATACTCCAAAAGCCATGGTCCACAAAGAGCTTTCAAAACATGAACAGGATCTTATCACTGAAAAATATCAATTAGGGCAGGGGTACAAAATTATTCAAAGCATTAAACATCTAATGGAACACAGTTAAGACAGTCACCAGCAAGTGGAGAAAATATGGTTCAACAGTAACCCTACCAGGATCAAGACGTCCCTTCAAGACTGATGAGAAGACAAGGGGGAAACTGGTCAGGGAGGCCACCAAGAGGCCTCCAGCAACATTAAAGGAGCTACAGGATTTCCTGGAAAGTACTGGTTGCTCCCTACATGTAACAACAATCAGTCATATTCTTCAGATGTCTGGGTTGTAGGGTAGGGTAGCAAGATGAAAGCCTTTACTCACAAAGAAAAACATCCAAGCCTAACTAAACTTTGCAAAAAGGTATCTCCAGTCTCCCACAACCATGTGGAAAAAATGTATTATGGTCTGATGAGACCAAGGTTGAACATCATCTTCTTTCAGCTGCTCCCATTAGGAGTTGCCACACTGCATCTGTTCCACATATTTGGTTTGGCATAAGTTTTATGCCAGATGCCCTTCCTGATGCAATCCTCCCCAAATGAGACCAAGGTTGAACTATTTGGCCACAATTCCAAAAGATATGTTTGGCACAGGGCGGCACAGTGGTGTAGTGGTTAGCGCTGTTGCCTCACAGCAAGAAGGTCCGGGTTTGAGCCCCGTGGCCGGCGAGGGCCTTTCTGTGCGGAGTTTGCATGTTCTCCCCGTGTCCGCGTGGGTTTCCTCCGGGTGCTCCGGTTTCCCCCACAGTCCAAAGACATGCAGGTTAGGTTAACTGGTGACTCTAAATTGACCGTAGGTGTGAATGTGAGTGTGAATGGTTGTCTGTGTCTATGTGTCAGCCCTGTGATGACCTGGTGACTTGTCCATGGTGTACCCCGCCTTTCGCCCGTAGTCAGCTGGGATAGGCTCCAGCTTGCCTGCGACCCTGTAGAACAGGATAAAGCGGCTAGAGATAATGAGATGAGATGAGAAGTTTGGCACAAAAAGAACACAGCACATCATCAAAAGAACACCATACCCACAGTGAAGCATGGTGGAGGCAGCATCATGCTTAGGGCTGCTTTCCTTCAGCTGGAACTGGGATTTTAATCAAGGTTGATGGAATCATGACTAGCTCCAAATATCAATCTATTTTGGCACAAAACCTTCAAGCATCTGCTAGGAAGCTGAAGAGGAATTTCACCTTTCAGCACGACAACAACCCAAAGCATACATCTAAATCAACAATGCATTGGCTTCAACAAAAGAGAATCAATGTTCTGGAATGGCCCAGCCAGAGCCCAGATCCTAATCCAATTGAAATTCTGTGGAGTGATCTGAAGAGAGCTGTGCACAGGAGATGTCCTCACAATTTGACAGATCTGGTAAATTTTTAAAAGGAGGAGTGGGCAAAAATTGCCAAGTCGAGATATGCCAAACTGATAGACCCTTACCCCAAAGACTGAGTGCTGTAATAAAATCAAAAGGTGCTTCAGCTAAGTATTAGTTTAGAGGTGTGCACACTAATGCAACCAGGTTTTAGTAAGATTTTCTTTTTTTTCGCTAAACAGTTTCTGGTTTGGGGCGGCACGGTGGTGTAGTGGTTAGTGCTGTTGCCTCGCAGCAAGAAGGTCCGGGTTTGAGCCCCGTGGCCGGTGAGGGCCTTTCTGTGCAGAGTTTGCATGTTCTCCCCGTGTCCGCGTGGGCTTCCTCCGGGTGCTCCGGTTTCCCCCACAGTCCAAAGACATGCAGGTTAGGTTAACTGGTGACTCTAATGCCGCTTTTCCACTACAAACGCGGCTGAGCCGTGCCGTGCTGAGTCGAGCTGAGTCGAGCTGAGCGGGGCTGTTGGAGTTGCATTTCGACTACAACCGCGCTGAACCGTGCTGGCTGGAAGTGGGTGGACACATTGGGTGGAGTTAGTGAAAGTGGGTGGACGTCACATGATGTCGTTAAGCAGCGCAAACAGTGACATCAGTGACAGTGGCGGAACAAGTCAGAGCCGGGCCGGGGGCGGGGCAAATGACCGGGCCCTTTATTAAAGCTTATCATAACATCATTTTAGGCTACAAAATGTCCGCAACTGCGGTGTTTACCAATTTCAACACTACCGGGTGCAACTATATGTTATTTAGTACATCAAGTCCTTCAAACGAACATGTAACTCAGAAACAAAAAACATTAGGATACTGTACATGGCTCATAATAAAACATCACTGCGCACATTATTTGAAGGGCATACGAATGAGCACTCAGAGTGGTGACAGGAAGAGTCAGAAATAAAAGGAGGGCGGTGCAAACCTCACTGAATGCACTGTGTTTACCAATTTCAACACTACGGTGTAGGTATCATGCCGCCATCTTGTGTCAGAACTACAATTCCCAGTCCACTTCCGTGTGACCTACGTCACGCGTGGGCGGGATCATCTACGTCATCATACAAGGAAACATAAAACAATGGGACAACGCTTCCATCTTGGTCTCTCGCGGCTAGCTTCCGATGAATCTGGACGTATAAAGAGGCGCTCTCCACCCAAACAGATGTCTTCTTTCTTGCAAGATCCATCACTCAGCGCGATTTTCTTACTTACCCTTGGCAAAGGTAAGCTCTAGAGTCGCGCGATCTTTAAACTCAACCTGAGTTATAACCGGTTTACTTGCATTAGAAGTGACGTCACGACTGCAGCCCAGGCAGTTAAAAGTTAAGAAGCGATTGAATCCTTTTTAACTCAAAAGCGCTGTGCATCTTATTCTGATCAGAGACTTTTCCTCACGAACGCTGAGGTTCGGACCAAGAATCCTCTGCTTTCCACGGGAACCACCCAAGTGCTCCGCTGGACCCGAAAGTTTTCTCCGCCTCCATCACGAGCGGCTCACGTGCTCCCACGGCGAGGCCCGAAACTACACCGGCGAATAGTTCTTCATATCTTGCTAAAGGCAGGATTAAGTAAGATTTTGGCATTTGGGCATAATTAGGATAGTCTTAGGAATTTGCTTTTATTTGAAATAGTGTGAATTTAAACCCAGGTTTATCTGTTACACTGTTAGACACGCAGCGTGTTGATTTATTTTGGTTCTATGTTCTCTCAATTGTTTAATAGATAGGCTGCGCATGCTTCTCTCTCTTTTATTCTTACTAACATTATAATTTCATTATTATACATCTTGATCTCAAGATTTCAGTGGATTCAGTATGGTTATGAGCTAGTGGGTTAGCTACAGCTTCCCTTTTGTCTGCTTAGCAACACAAAGCTAATCAAGGCCTACCATGTGCTCAGCAGGCCATCAGGCCTGATAAACCACACCTCAGCTAGAAATCCACAAGCTAGCTTTTAGTTAGCTACGGCTAATACCCCTGTCTTTAGCAACACGTGCTCAGTAGGCCTCACCAGGCCTAACAAACACACTTTAGCTAGGCCATAGGGCCTTTAGCAAACTCTCACTAGCAACACAAGGCTAAACACAGAGCTAATCCTTTGTTCTGTTTAGATAACATTCTTTTGTTTAGCTACCAACAAGCTAGGCCTCCACCACGTGTAGTTAGCTACACGAGGCTAAACACATGGTTAAGTCCTACACACACACACACACCTCACTGCTTGTATATATTGATTTATTATTTTTATCTTTTATCTTTGTATAATAAATTCATTTATTAAACAAACTGTTTATTTGTGAACAATATCTGAAGTCCCCAATCTTCTCAAAGAATTCAAAAAGGGTGCAAATGTTATATAATATGGTAAGTGATCTTAATAATTTGGAAATGTACCATAATTTAGCTGTTTGGTAATTTATTAAGCACCAGGATTAATGGTATGATTCATTGAACGATTCACTAAATGATTCATTGAACGATTCACTAAATGATTCACTGAATGAGACTGATTCTATGGTATGATTCACTTCAAGTGAGTCAAAGTAAATGATTCAATGGGATTGATTCATTTTAATTATTAACCTTCAAAATTTAATGAGACTGATTTAACGAGATTGATCACTTAATTTCAATAATTAACTGATTGCACCCACAACAGGGTGCAACTATGTTATTTTGTACATTAAGTCCTTCAAACGAACATGTAACTCAGAAACAAAAAAACATTAGGCGACATACTGTACATGGCTCATAATAAAACATCAATAGCCTACTGCGCGCATTATTTGAAGGGCATACGACGAGCCTTGCGCTCCGCGAACTCGTCCACGATGCTCTGTATGTCACTGATTCAGTGAGCTTTTAAGCGGTAGTCTCACGACCCGGATAGTAAACAATAAACATGGAGGACATGGAGTCGTTAGTGTTGCTGGTCTTGGTGCTGTGGCTTGTTGTCACCGACAACGCCAACAGATACTGGCAAGAGCGTATAGATGAGGCGAGGCGCATAAGGCTTCAGAAATTCTCGCAATTTGTAATTCTTCTTCTTCCGGGTTTGCGGTGTTTACAGATCCCAGCGCGCTCGCGGGGTGTGTGTGGGCATGTGAGGACACTCCTCCTCACCAATCAGTGCACAGGGGAGTGTCTGCTCACGCCCCCAACCTCACTCGGCACGGCTTGGCTCGCTTCAGCCCCACTCCAAAACGGTGCGAGTTTTAGGGGCTAAGCAGGGCTGAAACGAGCTGAGTCGTGCTGGTTTTTGGTAGTCGAAACGCGAGCCGTGTCGGGCTGGAGTGAGCTGAAGCGAGCTGAAGTGAGCTGAAAAAGGGTAGTGGAAAAGGGCCATATATTGACCATAGGTGTGAATGTGAGTGTGAATGGTTGTCTGTGTCTAATGGCCCTTTTCCACTACCCTTTTTCAGCTCACTTCAGCTCGCTTCAGCTCACTTCAGCCCGACACGGCTCGCGTTTCGACTACCAAAAACCAGCACGACTCGGCTCGTTTCAGCCCTGCTTAGCCCCTAAAACTCGCACCGTTTTGGAGTGGGGCTGAAGCGAGCCAAGCCGTGCCGAGTGAGGTTGGGGGCGTGAGCAGACACTCCCCTGTGCACTGATTGGTGAGGAGGAGTGTCCTCACATGCCCACACACGCCCCACGAGCGCGCTGGGATCTGTAAACACCGCAAACCCGGAAGGAGAAGAATTACGAATTACGAGAATTTCTGAAGCCTTATGCGCCTCACCTCATCTATATGCTCTTGCCAGTATCTGTCCGCGTTGTTGGTGACAACAAGCCACAGCACCAAGACCAGAAACACTAACGACTCCATGTCCTCCATGTTTATTGTTTACTATTCGGGTCGTGAGACTACCGCTTAAAAGCTCACTGATGTCACTGTTTGCGCTGCTTAACGACATCACCTGACGTCCACCCACTTTCGCTAACTCCACCCAATGTGTCCACCCACTTCCAGCCAGCACGGTTCAGCGCGGTTGTAGTCAAAATGCAACTCCAACAGCCCCGCTCAGCCCGACTCAGCACGGCACGGCTCAGCCCGACTCAGCCGCGTTTGTAGTGGAAAAGCGGCATATGTGTCAGCCCTGTGATGACCTGGCGACTTGTCCAGGGTGTACCCCGCCTTTCGCCCATAGTCAGCTGGGATAGGCTCCAGCTTGCCTGCGACCCTGTAGAACAGGATAAAGCGGCTAGAGATAATGAGATGAGATGAGTTTCTGGTTTGTTTTCACCTTCTTTGCATAGATTGCAATTTTGCAATGAAGGTGGAATAAGTTCTGACAGGATTTATCTTTGTTTAATTTTTTTTTATCACCAAAAAACCTGCCATTTTAGTAGTGGTGTGTAGACTTTTATATCCACTGTTTGTAGACAGTGGTGTACTGTCTACAGCCTGCAGTGTGAGACGCGCACTGACGGTATTCACTGATTTAGTTGCTCCAGTTGCTGGTAATTTACCGTTACCTGTAAATTTGACTTTTGAAATGGGATGTTATCATTTCACACATTTCTGTAGTAAACATTACTGCATTTCATCACTTTTTTCACTATACTTTGAAATGCACCTTTATGAGTTTGCTTTTTTGCCTGCCCTCCAAGCCAGCAGGTCATTGGGATGACAGAAATCTAACACTAATGCATCAGTCTCACATAGCCAGAATCACTTCATGGTAGACGATTTTGAGCCTTCCAGGGGTCAGTCGGCACGTGTTCCAGGCCCTTCTTTCAGAATATGTGAGAGCCAGGGAGTTATAATGACAACCGGAAGGGCATGGCTTCCATCCCTGGAAAGTTTGGTCATGTTGAAAATTGCTGTGGGTCAAGCGCCAGATGAATTAATAATGAGACTGTATTTTCAGAAGGTTAATAACCAATTTAGCTCACGCAAATCTTACACTGGGCCTTCTGTCTATCCAGGCTTGGGACCGGCACTAAGCGTGCACTGTCTTGTACAGCCCTAGTGGCTGGGTATTTTACCGAATCTGCATGTCTTTGAATTCATCCGTCGCAACCGTGAAGGCATCTGTGAGCATTCTTGAGGCATACTTGAGGCTATGTGAGCTACCAGGCAGTACTGTAGCATTCCGTCGCAACCATCAAGCTCAAAATGTTCCCAGAACAATATTCTGCAGAAAGTGAAACGTTTGCCTGGGGGCGTGGCTTATTTCGTCTTGCTGTAACTATGCCATACTGCAGCCGTGAAAAACGTACACACTTCCATCATTGTTGTAAGGCCATACATCGCTGCCACCATTGGTTTACCGGCATCTTCTGTCACTACTGTTGCGGTTACTGTGGCTTCATTTGCATATTTACTTCTCCCAAATGTATGCAACGGATCACCTCCAAAATCTGTCAGAATGGTCACGGTAACCCCAGCCACAGTTCTCACGGATCAATCAGCTATGTGTGACCTGAGCATAACAGTGGAAGAGCTCTCCCTCAGACCAGTGAGCTGCCACACCGCCTTGAGTTACTTAGCTAGGTTTGAGAAGATGCTATGGATTCAACCACGGCTGAACAAACTAGTGACATTAGATTGCTGAAACTTGTTGAGAAACAAGCCTCTCTGAGCGAGATATGGCGATATTTTACTTTTCGAGCAAGTGATAGTGGAGCAGTGGAGTCCCCTTCTACACCTGTGTGGAAACAGTGCATCAGGCCATGTGTGGCAGGAGGAGGCAATACAACGAAACGTCTGATGCACGTATATACCAATGTGTATAAAGAATTCCAGGAATGGAAGGTGCACATGATGATCACAAAAATACATTGAAAATAAGATTGTTTTTGTTCTTGTCTATGCTGTTTGTAGATCACCCAATGCTTGTTTGTTTATGACCACGTTTCTGCCTGCCGTATTGGATCTGTTTGCCTGTATTAATAATCTCTTCCTGCACATGTATCCTGCCTCAACCAGCCCTTTCATCACAGTGCATATAACCTTCTCACAGAAACAATTATTTCTTACACTTTAAGGATGGCCGTTCATTAGATGAACATTGATTTTATAGAATCAGTAAACAACGCTCTTATTTCAACAACTTACTTCTTTTTGTATTGACATGATGTGATGTAAATAAAACTTTTCTTTTTTTCTGAACAGATATTTTTGTAGTCTGTATTTTTGTATTACTGATTTTGAGTTTCCTGCTAAGCCATGCGTTGCCTATATACATGATGCCCTACAAAGTTATATACATTATGCCTACTTTAAACTAACTAACTACTATACTTAGAAATTTCAAGGCAAACAGTTTCCTGATTTTTGTCTGAGACAACTTATTACAGTGTACAGAGTATCACTGAAGGATACAATCTACTGGAGAATTTTATTTTATAGAAAATTTAGCCTTCCTTGCATGTCTGTGAAATGGCTATTTACTGTATATACAGTATGTCTTAAATATATGTAGACCTTAACTGAATAAATGGTGTATTTATAAGTATAATATAAGTGATTTCTTAAAGTAAATTGTGAATTACACTTTTCGTTCCATCACTTATTCTAAAGTGAAATACAGTAAGTGATGTTCCTTTCCGTTTGTATTTTCACAGGTGTAGAGGATCGAGTAACACTTCCCAGTGTAGTCATCGATGAACTTCGGTGGTCACACCATCATCAATTCCATCTTCTCTTCTTTTGTTTGAACACTAAACCTCTCCCAAGAGCCATGGAAGAGCGTCGAGGACGTCCCATTCCTCTCATGTGTCACACACAACATTTTGACTGATCTGGGAGCAGCGACACTGTTGTAACCAAAATCGACACTCCAAATGAGCATACTCTGAAAAGCCTAAACTCCAAGCGCAGCTTAGAAGAAGCTCCAGTAGCCATGCCGGAGGCACCAGTAGACAGCCCGTGCTGCTCTCCTGTTTCAGTGGAACTTAAATCCATGGTGAATAATGGATCAGACGTACTAGATGGAAACACAAAAGAGTTAACGACGCAGGGAGAAGACAGGGAGCCATACTCATGCTCCCCTGCCTCACTTTCAAGCAGCCCCGCTCCCCCTCACTTCAAATGCAAACCCTATCGCACCAAGACTAGCATGCAGGGCGATGTCTACAATTTCCTAGAGAGACCCGCAGGCCTAAAATGCTTCCTCTATCACTTCCTGGTGTGAGTAGATTTGTTTGTCAGCTGATTTTTCATAGTTTCTGGTAACAACATCTACAATTGTAAGTGTCTGCTTTATAATTTAGTATATTTTATAATGGTATCTTTCAGTCTGTAAATCGGAAATTGTGTCAGAGTGCATTGTGGTGATCCTTTTTCTGATTGGCTGGAAAAACAATTAAATCAGGACTGCTAAAAGTCACATGACCAGAAGCCATCTAATGGATGCTTTTGGAAATGAAAAGGAAGTCAATTTATTATTATTATTATTATTATTATTATTATTATTAATTTATTTTTCTTTTTGCAAATTGTGATTTACAAGCACAAATTGTCTGATGTTTACAATTACGAATATATAATTTGCATAGTTTTTTTCATAATGTTATTTCTACAGATCAGGGGTCTCATATACAGTTGTGGTCAGAACTTTATATACAGTGACATGAATGTCATGGCAATATTTGGGGTTTCAGTAATTTCTTTGAACTGTTCTTTTTCTGTGGCAGAATGTACAGCATACAACTTTAATTAAAAAAAAACACTAGAATTTGGTACACAAGTTTTAATTTTCTTTGGGTTTTCTGAAATCAACACAGGGCCAAAAGTATACATACAGGGTCAAAGATATACATACAGCATACCTAATATTTGTGTAAAATGTCTCTGTGCAAGATTCACCTTGACCAAATATTTTTGTTTACCATGAACAAGCTTCTGGCAGAATTAGGGTTGGAAATTTCACGACTCTTCATAGTAGAAATTGGTAGAGTTCAATTAAATTTTTTTTTTCTTGGCATGGACTCGACTTATAAGCATGGTCCATATATTTTCAATAGGGTTGAAGTCAGGACTTGTTTTAAGCTTAATGTTAGCCTGCTTTATCCTCCACAACCAGCTCTGATGCGTGTTTGGGTTCATTGTCTTGTTGTAACTCCCAAGCCCCAAGTCATGTTCAAGTTTGATGGTTTATGCGGAAGAATTCTGAGATAGTCCTCCTTCTTCATTATTCCATCCACTTTATGCAGTGAACCAGTTCCACTGGCAGCAAAACAGCCCCAGAGCATGATGATCCTACCACCACCACCAGCTGGTATAGTGTTCCTCTGTACATGGTGGTCTTTTTGGCCAAACAACTCAATCTTTGTCTCATCTGACCATACAGCTTTCCTCCAGAAGGCTTTTTCTTTGTCCGTGTGGTCAGCTTCAAACTAAAGTTCTGAAGAGTATGTAGTCCACCTGTGTAGATCTTCCTCCACTCTTAAACATCACTCTGTGCTGCTCTTTCTTCTCGAAATATGTATTGACTTTTGTCAAATTCATCCTCTTTGAAAAATCAACCACCATTTGCCCTTCCACATTTCTCTCTCTTACACCATATCTGCCCATCACGTCCTCATCTCCTCTGTTTCCCTCGCCAACATGTCCATTGAAATCTGCTCCTATCAGTACGCGCTCCTCCCTCAGTATACTTTCTACCACTTCATCCATCTTTTCCCAGGAAGACTCTTTCTCTTCATTCTCACATCCAACCTGTGGGGCATATGCACACACAATGTTGATTACCACTCCTTGAATCTCCAACTTCATGCCTATTACTCTATCTGCCACCCTCTTCACATCAGTCACACTGTTGACCAACTCTCCCCTCAAAACACTACCAACACCATTTCTCTTTCCATCCACTCCATAGTAAAACAACTTGCATCCATCTCCAATGTTCTTGGCCTTGCTTCCTTTCCACCTCGTCTCCTGCACACACAAAATGTCCAACTTCCTTCTTTCCATCATACCTGCTAACTCTCTTGCTCTGCCAGTCAGTGTTCCCACATTCAGTGTTCCTACCCTCAATTCTAAGCTCCTTCCCTTCCATCTTTCACACTCTCTCCTAACACGCCTCCCCCTTCTCCGTTTTGGCGCAACAGTAGCACACTTTCCACCGGCACCCTGTTGACCAACAGTACCAGAGGTGGTTGTTGTTAACCCGGGCCGATCCGGTATGGTATTTCTCTTTTCATTCCGCATGTTAGATTTGGCACAGTTTTACGCTGGATGCCCTTCCTGACGCAACCCTCTCCAATTTATCTGGGCTTGGGACTGGCGTCAAGAGTACGCTTATGCACCCCCAGTGGCTGGATTTTTTTTTATATATGTGGAAAGGATATTTTAAAAATCAAGTTATTTTAAGCTGTTTATTCCAATTAGATTTTATATCTAGTTGGAAGAAACAGCTTAAAATAACTTGATTTTTAAAATATCCTTTCCACATATATTTTTCATATGTCTGAAATGTACTGTAATGTTTCTTCCCTATCAATTTTGTTCTTTAAACATATCTTTGTGTATGCTGATGAACACTTTTGGGGTTTTTTGTTCACGGACATTATTTAGCAGCACTGCTGCTTCCTGGATGCACCTGCCCTAAGTTCTACAGGGTTAACATGACCCCTCCCAGTGGCATGGTTTCAAACCATGCAGTAATTACAGCTGCAGTAATTACAGAGGAATAAAATTGATGAGCCACACCATGAAGTTATGGGAAAGGGTATTGGAGGCGAGATTGAGAAGAGAGGTAGCAATCTGTGAACAGCAGTACAGGTTTATGCCAAGGAAGAGCATGTCGGATGCAATTTTTGCTTTAAGAATGTTAATGGAGAAGTACAGAGAAGGCTAGAGAAAGCTACATTGTGTGTTTGTAGACCTGGAGAAGGCATACGATAGAGTGCCGAGAGATGAGTTATGGTATTGTATGAGAAAGTGTGGAGTGAATGAGAAGTATATCAGAGTGGTGCAAAACATGTATGAGAACAGTGAAACAGCAGTGAGGTGTGCAGTTGGAACGACTGAATGGTTCAAGGTGAAGGTGGGACTCCATCAAGGATCTACTTTGAGTCCTTTTTTGTTTGCCATAGTAATGGATAGCTTGACGGACAAAGTGAGGCAAGAATCACCATGGAACATGATTGTGGATGATATTGTGATATGTGGTGAAAGTAGAAAGGAGGTTGAGTTGGGTTTGGAGAGATGGAGGTATGCATTGGAACGAAGAGGAATGAAGGTGAGCAGTAGCAAAATAGAATACATGTGCATCAATGAGAATGGGGATGAGAGTGTAGTGAAGATGCAAGGAGTAGACGTAAAGAAAGTTGGTGAATTCAAGTACCTGGGGTCAACTGTGCAGGAAAATGGGGGCTGCGATAGTGCGGTGAGAAAGAGAGTGCAGGCAGGGTGGAGCAGTTGGAGAAGGATTTCGGGAGTCATTTGTGATAGATAAGTCCCAGCAAAAGTGAAAGGTAAGATGTATACGACAGTAGTGAGACCAGCTGTGATGTATGGATTGGAGACCGTACCCTTAACGAAGAGACAGGAGGCAAAGTTGGAGGTGGCGGAGTTGAGAATGTTAAGGTTTGCGATGGGAGTGACAAGGTTGGACAGGATAAGGAACGAGCACATCAGAGGGACAGCACATGTGGAGAGCTTGGGAATTAAGCTAAAAGAGATGAGACTGAGATGGTATGGGCACATCCTGAGAAGAGATGCAGAGCATGTGGGAAGGAGAATGTTGAGGATGGAGCTGCCAGGCAAACGAAAATGAGGAAGGCCAAAGAGGAGATACATGGATGTGGTGAGAGAGGGCATGAAAGTGGCAGGTGTGGTAGAGAAGGATGTGGAAGACAGGGAGCAATGGAGACGAAAGATCCGCTGTGGCGACCCCTAATCGGGAGCAGCCAAAAGAAGAAGAAGATTCCAATTAGATATAAAAGCTGCAAAAAATGTTCTCATGCAAATTGCATATGGTGTCATTATAAAATATGTTGCCATTGGTTGGGAATATTTCACGCAGCAATTAGCAATCATGGTGCAAATTGCATATGGTGCAAATTGCATATGGTGTCATTATAAAATATGTTGCCATTGGTTGGGAATATTTCACGCAGCAATTAGCAATCATGGTGAAGAACCTCCTAAAGTTCTCAGGGACAACATTTATTAAACAAATCTTGCTCCCGAGTGGCACAACAGAAACTTGTCCACCCTATCATTTGGAGATCGTGAATTTAATTCCCGATGCTGCCACAGCCATCTGTGGCCAGGAGCCCAAGACAGCAAAATTGGGCTGCGCTCTCAGCAAAGGAGGGGTGGCATAGTCACTCTCCCCTGTCAATTACAGCAGCACTAGCCAATCATGGGCATCCATGAGCTCATGCATGCGGGAGTGGGTGAATAGCACTTTCCTCCGAGTGCCTGATGTTGCACATGGAGCAGTTTGAAAAGATGCAATCAGCTGGCATCATGTGCCTCGGAGGAAGCATGTGGTAGCTTTCGCCCTCCTTGGGTAGTAGCTGTCATGTGTGTCTGGTGGTGGGAATTGGCCATGAATTAAGTTAGGAAAAGTCTTGGAAAAATCTAGAATTGAAAAGCCTATAGAGACAAAGAAGATATCTGTTGGTACAAATGGTTTGATAATATACAGGTGGAAAGTTCATGGAACCACAACAAATCATCCCTGGACAGGTATGCAGTGCAAGATTTCAAAATACGCTCTCAGACAAATGATAAGGAAGGTAACTGGAAAAGAGTTGATGACCTGAAAGCAGCAGGAACAACTGTTACATAAAGAACCATAAGCAATAAACTGCACCACAATCAGGCGGCATGGTGGTGTAGTGGTTAGCACTGTTGCCTCACAGCAAGAAGGTTCTGGGTTCAAGCCCAGTGGCCTTTCTGTGTGGAGTTTGCATGTTCTCCCTGTGTCTGCGTGGGTTTCCTCCGGGTGCTCCGGTTTCCCCCACAGTCTAAAGACATGCAGGTTAGGCTAATTGGTGGCTATAAATTGACCATCGGTGTGAATGGTTGTGTGTCTCTATGTGTCAGCCCAGGGATGATCTGTTGACTTGTCCAGGGTGTACCCCACCTCTCACCCATAGTCAGCTGGGATAGGCTCCAGCTTGCCCACAACCCTGCACAGGATAAGTGGCTACGGATAATGGATGGATGGATGGGTGGATGCACCACAGTCATCTCTGTTTCTATACCCCATGCAAAGTCCAATCTGCTTCCTTGAATCCCTTTGAAAATTTATGGATTTTGAAATTGCAAGTCTAAGCAGGGACGCTCTAACTTGGAATGGGAAAAATTGAATCCCAATGCGACAAAATCTAATTCCTTCTTACCATAGTAAGAGATGTTTCAATGCTGCAATTTCTAACAATAGTTTTGCAAGAAAGTAGAAGTAGTGTTTTGGTCACCTGCCAAAGTATGTTGTTAATTTGTGGTGACTGAATACTTTTTCCCAACCAATTTTGTTTTTTAAATGTATATTTGCTTACGTTTATGAATACCTACTGGTAAATTGTTCATAATATCAAGAGACATTCAAATTCCTTCCCATGCCACAAGGCACATTGGGTGACACCAATCTCTATTTCAGGAGCCCTCGGCCTCTTACCTATTACATAGCTTGGGTTACAGTGGAGGGCTGGTCCTCTGGTAACCGCGAGAGTTTGACTCCCTACTCGCATCTGTGTTGTGGCGTACCTTGCTGGATGGCAGTAGGTACCATTTTTATGATGGTCTTTGGTATGACTGGACCATAAGAAGAACTTAAAATCTCCTCGTCAAGAGGCGGACACATCAACCACAAGGCCAACTTGCTATTCTCAAAGGACATTATGTGTGTGCATAAATTTGAAAGTGGAAGTATATTAAATAACAAAAATAAGTGTCCAAATACCTATTTCCCCTCAGTGTAAATACATATGTTACATAAAAAACATAAAATATAAAGTACCAGTACACATACACTTGGTTAGAGAAACCAACCAGAATATAGCACAGCTGCTCAATTTCAACATGATGATATCCCAAAACATAGCAGGAATTTGATAAATGTTAATGCTACTTTTCACTTATACTATCTTGAATATGTATAATACAATATAACTACCTGAAATATCCAATAGGTGGTGACATTACTCTGTGTTACTTACCCAGTGCCATGCCTGTAATAATAAAAGAAAAGCACAATAGCGATGCGTAATTATTCAGTGCACATTTGAGAGCATTTGTTTTATGTTTTTATTACATGCGCATTAGTCATGATTGGAGCTCTAGCCATTTAACTATGTGAAGAAGAACACCACTAAATCCACCTTCCATGACTGCCCATGTGCACAAAGCATACTTGGAGAATTAACCGTGACCAAAGGAGTTCAATTAGGGTTAGAATTACCAAGGACTGTCATAAAAACACTTTGAGTGGCTATTTATTAAGTATTGCCTTACTTTGATAAAGGTAACTCACATGTAGCTAAATCTACCTGGGTTTACATGTCAACCTTTAGTTACCCATGCCCTTACAAAATCTGTACTATTCCCTTACATACACCCATGAGCCCTTATACATGAGAAAAAAATTCCAATATCCAAAGCACCAATTGTTTTATTCCACATTATACACTCCTATTGTAATAGGCATATTTATCACACTGCATCAAGTTAAAGGGATCAAATAAGCATGTACTGAATGAAAAAAAAATTTTGATCCCAGAGAAAACAACTGAATTAAAAAGGACTATATGTACAGTCAAGTAAATGATTATCTACTAAAGAGAATGACTGAACTCTAAACTTAATTATTTAATATACATTGTATCAGTAATACCAGAATTATTTATGTAAATTTTGCAAATAAAATGTATTAATATTAAATCAATATTAAGTCAACTAAAGATGACTAAACCACATCAAGTATATTATCTAAACAAGGATAAGTGAAAATATTAATAAGTAATGAAGTTAAATTGAAAATCTTCCCAGTAATTTATAATAAGAATTCCTTTTTATTCCTTTTTGGAGTGTTCTTTGTTGTACAAAGATGTTGCAGATTTGGCACTAGCTATAATATCACTGCTTGGGCAGCAGTTGTAGCTCCTCATCACAGCTCATTTTAATTTGCAGATATGCAGTTAATGTGTCTGCAGCCATCTTTTTTTTTTTTGTACTCCGTATGAATTCTCCTAACCAATGAAAAAGCCCTCTCACTATCTGCATTGCTATGTGGGAGGCACAGCAAAGCAGTAAAAAGTTGTTTCAGCACTGGAAATCTGGCAACACCCAGAGCAGTTTTTACATCGGAGACCTTTCGCCAATATACATCTATTGGTACTTTTTGGCCATCATTTGCTCTGCATGGCACATCGTCTGGCATAAGCTGAAAGTCCTCCCACTCCTCCTTCAACTGGTCCAGGTCAAAGCCAAAAGAGGAAGTTAAATTGACAACACCACTATAGTCCAGGTCATCCTTTTTAGATGGATTTAACACTGCAAGATTGGCCAACACTTCATTGTCAAATGGAAATTTATCCATCATCTTCCTGGCAGCAGCCTCATAAAATCCTCTGACAGAGGAGAAGAAAACCTGGACAGTTTTTGCGTCCAGCTCTTCCTCTAGCTCCACCAGGTGAGATCTGACTGCAGGCCCCACTGCCAGCTTGTCATCGGACTGCTGCAGCTCCTGGTTGCCCACATCAAGTTCCCTAAGGTTCCTGCAGGACTTGACATGCTTCAGCTCCAAGAACTTCACAGCAAACTTCCGTAGAAGCCTGTCCATCTCGGGGAGGAGACTGCCAACCATGCAATCCTCCCCTTGAAAAAGGATGTTAAACTGATTGAGCACTGGCATAATGTACTGCAGGAACAACAGTATCAGCTCAGTCAGGGGTTCCTGTAGCCTGTCATTTATCGACTTGACTTTGTCCGGTTTCTCAACATCTTTATGACTGGCAAAGTAGCTTCACAAGGTTGGCAGTTGGCTCAGCAGGCGGTTGCAGACTTTCTCTAGGGATAGCCAATGGGTAGGACAGTGCTTCAAGAGCTGCTGCTCCTCTACCTAGAATTTAATGTAGAACAATTAATTGAGGAAAAGCTGGAAGACTACCAGAAGAGAACCTCAAAGACTCCTTATGTTTTAGTGATACAATAGGTCTGTTAGCTAACCTCTGTAAACTGCTGAAATTCTTTGAAGTCCTGAATGCGCTTTGAGCTGTGGTGGAAAAAGTAGAACACATCCACCAGAAGGTCATCTACTTTAAATGGCAGCGCCTTCACACTGGCCTTCACACAAAGATTTGCCAAGTGGCAAATGCAGCCAATGCTGAAACAGAAATAACAGTAGAATAAGTACAGTACTGGAGTACTATTCTGATAAAATTTTGGTGCATATTATTATATATACATATATTATATATATAAAATATATCAACTTATGACACATGAAAAATACCTAAATCTGGAGACTTTTTGCTTGGAGCCTGGTCAAAACAGAATCTTTTCTGCCAATCATGGTGTTGCAATTGTCACCTGCAAACCCAATTGGCCCAGGGGATGTCATTTTCACTGAAAATATGCATTATGCATTAGTGCTCATTTTGTAATTATAAAAGTTACAAAGGTATTATATATATATATATATATATATATATATATATATATATATATATATATATATATATATATATATATACTAGTGCGTCTCAAAAAATTAGAATATTGTGAAAAAGTTCAATATTTTCCATCAAGAACGTGAAAATGTTATATATTATAGACTCATTACACATAAACTAAAATGTTTCAAGCATTTTTCTATTTTAATTTTAATCAGTATGGCATACAGTACAAAAACATAAAAAAAACCCATCTCAAAATATTAGAATATTTCATTTCGAGTTTGAGTAAAACAGTATGAACACAGTGTATCTCTCGGTCTAGTTCAGTACACACAACCACAATCATGGGGAAGATTGCTGACTTGACTGTTGTCCAGAAGATGATCACTGATGCCCTGCACAAGGAGGGTAAGCCACAAAAGGTCATTGCTGAAAAGGGTGGCTGGAAAAGGTTCACAAGCAACAGGAATGGCCGCAGTCTTGAGAGGATTGTCAAGAAAAGTTGATTCAAGAACTTGGGAGAGCTTCACAAGGAGTGGACTGAAGCTGGTGTCAGTGTATCAAGACCCATCATGAACAGACATCTTCAAGAAAGGGGATACAACTTTCGCATTCCTAATATCAAGGTACTCCTGAGCCAGAGACAATGTCAGAAGTGTCTTATCTGGGCTAAGGAGAGAAAGAAATGGACTGTTGCTCAGTGGTCCAAAGTCCTCTTTTCAAATGAAAGTACATTTTGCATTTAATTTGGAAATCACGGTTCTAGAGTCTGGAGGAAGAGTGGAGAGGCACAGAATCCAAGGTGTTTGAAGCCCAGTGTGAAGTTTCCACAGTCTGTGATTATTTGGGGTGCCATGTCATCTGCTGGTGTTGGTCCACTGTATTTTATCAAGTCCAAAGTCAACACAGCCATCTACCAGGAGATTTTAGAGCACTTCATGCTTTCATCTGCTGATGAGCTTTTTGGAGATGCTGATTTCCTTTTCCAGCAGGACTTAGCACCTACCCACAGTGCCAAAACTACTACCAAATGGTTTGCTGACCATGATATTACTGTGTTTGATTGGCCAGCCAACTTGCCTGACCTGAACCCCATAGAGAATCTATGGGGTATTGTCAAGAGGAAGATGAGAAGCACCCGACCCAAAAATACAGATACGCTGAAGGCCACTATCAAAGCAACCTGGGCTTCAATAACACCTCAGCAGTGCCACAGACTGATCACCTCCATGCCACACCGCATTGATACAGTAATTCATGGTAAAGGAACCCCAACCAAGTATTGAGTGTATAAATGAATATACTTTTCAGAAGTTGGACATTTCTGTATTGTAAATACTTTTTTTGATTGATCTTAGGGAATATTCTAATAATTTGAGATACTGGATTTCTGATTTTCATGAGCTATAAGCCATAATCATCAAAATTAAAACAAAAAAGGCTTTAAATATTTCACTTTACATGTAATGAATATAGAATATATGAAAGTTTACCTTTTTGAATTAAATTATGAAAAAAAGGAACTTTTTCATGGTATTCTAATTTTTTGAGATGCACTAGTGTGTATATGTGTATGTATGTATGTATGTATATATATATATATATATATATATATATATATATATATATATATATATATATATATATATGAGTGATTCCACGCTTATGGGTACTGAAATGGGGACATGAACTTATTTTTAAAAATTCACCTAAAACCATTTCTTTTTTTTACCATCAGGTCACAAAACATGTAATCTTTAATGAATGATATGTTAAAAGATAACTTTAATTTTCTGAGATGTAATAAAAACATATTTATATGCCAAAGTCAGAACGTAACAGAAGTGTTGTGGACATATATATTTTCAATTTTAACAATGTAGAATTACTTTTTGAAACATAGGAAGGTGATGTTTTAGCAAATATAATTAATAAACATGTGTAGTAGAATAAACATACACATTCTTTCAATAAGATTAACATGGTATATAGCTAGATTGTAATTAATTTGTAACAGACGTGAGATGGACAATCGTAACAGAAGTAATGTAACAGACATCATTTTGGAACTCATAGGCTTGACTTTGGCATATAAATATGTTTTTATTACATCTCAGAAAATTAAAGTTATCTTTTAACATATCATTCATTAAAGATTACGTGTTTTGTGACCTGATGGTAAAAAAAGAAATGGTTTTAGGTGAATAAGTTCATGTCCCCATTTCAGTACCCATAAGCGTGGAATCACTCATATATAAAATTACTATACACTTCCAGTCTAGATTGTTAAACAATTACTACACACTTCCAGTCTAGATTGTTAAACAGGTATACAGATTCAGCAAACTGGCACATCGTATTACAATTTAAAGAATAAATTCTTACCTCATGAAGCTGTCAACAGCTTCAAATATCGCTGAAGCTTTACCAGAAGCAAGTTCTGGTAAATCCAGCATTCTAGTTTTTACACAGACATCTTCAAAAATGTGTGCCAGAATGACCAAGCGCTTGGTGCTGTTTCTGTCGTTGCTCTCATCTATCATAAGGCTAAATGGCTGCTGGCGCATTTTTTCAACGACAGGATTTGTATAAGCAGGGGCTAAACTTCCTTTGATGACCATGGTCGTCTTCGTTCGTTTGCGTGCAAAATCCTGGGTGAACAACAAATGAATAAAAGGTTAGGTCTACGTACATAACTGGCAAGTACAGATTATTTTCCTGGTCAATAAAAGAAAATCAGAGCACAGCAAACATGTAGATGGTGTTAAATTGCTTCCATCCCCTACTACACATTTAAGAGACAGGTTACCAACGGTCATTACCACCATTACTCTTCATTCAATACTTTTCCAATTTACTGACGACTGATGGTAGTAACGAGTGTTGGTCATCTGTGTCTACATATCCTCCTGGGAACCAAGAAAAAAATGTGTCTCAATTTCTCTTTTGTTGTGATTTCCTTACTAGGTAGGGTTAAAAAAAACAACTTACAATTTAGATTTTTTTTTAAAAAAAAAAGGATGCACTCTTTACAAGACACCAGGATTCAAGTGAATAGCTTGAAAGAGTAAGAGGGTGTGCACGTAAAACAAATGTCAACTACAGAGGACACAAGTCTATGGATTGGTTCTCAGGAGGACAAAATGTCTATCAGCAATTAAAATGTTTAGGGAAGCAAAATCACTGGGTAACTACAGTTGCTGTTGTATAAACGGTGCCTCCCAGTATTGCCTCCCTAAATTATCATGATAATGGAGGAAGCTTTCCTACATGCAAACCAGTAAAAACTTTTTCATCTCATCTCATTATCTCTAGCCGCTTTATCCTGTTCTACAGGGTCGCAGGCAAGCCGGAGCCCATCCCAGCTGACTACGGGCGAAAGGCGGGGTACACCCTGGACAAGTCGCCAGGTCATCACAGGGCTGACACATAGACGCAGACAGCCATTCACACTCACATTCACACCTACGGTCAATTTAGAGTCACCAGTTAACCTAACCTGCATGTCTTTGGACTGTGGGAGAAACCGGAGCACCCGGAGGAAACCCACGCGGACACGGGGAGAACATGCAAACTCCACACAGAAAGGCCCTCGCCAGCCACAGGGCTCGAACCTGGACCTTCTTGCTGTGAGGCGACAGCGCTAACCACTACACCACCGTGCCATCCCGTAAAAACTTTAAAAAAAATACATTTAAAAAACCCACAAATGCTTACCTGTACAGTCTTTGAATCGAGAAACTTTTTTTTTGCTAGCTCTGAAAAATGGTCTGCCACAGTCGGGGGATGTTGTGTTCCACAAGAAATTGGCAGAACGTAACTTCTGCAGTCGTCACAGAAGTCTGGACAGTCTGAGCCGATGGACTTGCGCCAAAATGCTGCTCCATATACTTGAAGGTCCTGCATTTAACGACGCAGTCTTTATGTGCCTTGGTTTGGAAATGCAATTTCAGGTCATAAAAACTGAAGCTGCCACTTTAATGTGCTTTCTGCATGGAACACAAAACAAATATTGGGGGCCATTCGAAGATGCCTGGATCCATCCTTTGTACTCTCCATCCAGAGTTTCCCATTCCTTCAGATGTTTTTCGGTTCCAGCACATTTTCTCTTTGCCATTGCGTTTCCAGATGCCATTTTTAAAAGATAAAACTTGTCAAATTTGATGTGCACATGAGGACTGCTCAACTACAAATGACCGAGAAAACCACGTGCAACTAGAAAACCACAAACTGAATATAGTTCCGTTTCACTGGGCATGTGTGTCAGGACTGCTCAACCACAAATCAATGACCAAGAAAACCACGTGCAACTAGAAAACCACAAATCGAAAATAGTTACTTTTCATTGGGCATGCGTGTTTGAAAAAATAAATGGGGGATGCTAAGAAAATTTTCTCGGAGTAATGGAAAAAATCTCGGATGATACGAAATGTAATTTTCCCGTATGAAAATCAGTGTACGCCGTATTAGCCAAAAAATTGCATTTTCCCGTACGAAATACAGGGAAACCGTATACGTTGACATGTAGGGGTTTATGATAATTTGCTTGATAAATACTAAATCCCCTATATAGCCTACATCTCAATAAAACACACTGAATGATTTGCGCAGTGTTTTGTAGAGAATCTCATCTCATCTCTCATCTCATTATCTCTAGCCGCTTTATCCTTCTACAGGGTCGCAGGCAAGCTGGAGCCTATCCCAGCTGACTACGGGCGAAAGGCGGGGTACACCCTGGACAAGTCGCCAGGTCATCACAGGGCGTTTTGTAGAGAATCATGTCACCAAAATACACTACTTTGTACAGCATCCTTTTTCCAGATCAGGCATCAAACTCCTGTGTCTACTTAAATCCTGTTTATATTTTTCACACAGAAAAGGTTTCTGATTTCTCTGTACACAGCTCATTACCAATGAACTCTAGACTGAACACAATACTGGAACACCGTATTACACTTACTCACGTTCAGCAACTGCTTTTTCCTGATCAGGGTTACGGGGATCCAGAACCCATTCCAGGAAGACTTGGTGTAAGGTGGGATTTCACCCTGGATGGACCACCTGTCTACTGCAGAGGACTGTGTACACATGTTCACACCTAGGGGCAATTTATCTGAGTCAATCCCCCTACTGGTTTGTCTTGGGGGGTGGAAGAAAGCCAGAGAACATAGAAGAAACCTACATGGACACAGGGAGAACATGCAAAGAAACTCCACATGGAGAGTAACCCCAGCTCAGGATCGAGCCCAGGACTCTGGAGCAATGAGATGGACAAGCTCATTACTGCAATTTCATTTGTAAAAAAAAAAACATGGTACCTTTTCCATCCATCTGTTATCCATCTGTGTATCCATCAGGCTCAAATCCGAAGCTGGAGCCAATCCCAGCTGAACTTGGGTAAGAGGCGGGGTACATCCTGGATAGGGTGCCAGTCTATCGCAGGTCTCACATAGAGACGAACGATCATTAACACTCTCACACCTATGTACAATTTAGAGTAGCCAGTTGATCAGGGTGCTTTGATAGCAGTCTTCAGCTCGTCTGTATTTTTGGGTCGGATGTTTCTCATCTTCCTCTTGACAATACCCCACAGATTCTCTATGGGGTTCAGGTCAGGCAAGTTAGCTGGCCAATCAAGCACAACAATATCATGGTCAACAAACCATTTAGTAGCACTTTTGACACTGTGTGCAGGTGCTAAGTCCTGCTGGTAAAGGAAATCGCCATCTCCATAAAGCTTGTCAGCAGATGGAAGCATGAATTGTTCTAAAATCTCCTGGTAGATGACTATGTTGATTTTGGACTTAATAAAACACAATGGACCAACACCAGCAGATGACATGGCACCCCAAATCATCACAGACTGCAGAAAACTTTACAAGGGACTTCAAACACCTTGGATTCTGTGCCTCTCCACTCTTCCTCTAGACTCTAGGACCTTGATTTCCAAATAAAATGCAAAATTTACTTTCATTTGAAAAGAGGACTTTGGACCACTGAACAACAGTTCAGTTCTTTCTCTTCTTAGCCCAGGTAAGACGCTTTTGACGCTGTCTCTGGTTCAGGAGTGGCTTGATATTAGGAATGCAACAGTTGTAGCCCCTTTCCTGAAGACATCTGTGTGTGGTGGCTCTTGATGCACTGACACCAGCCTCAGTCCACTCCTTGTGAAGCTCTCCCAAGTTCTTGAATTGACTTTTCTTGACAATCCTCTCAAGACTGTGGTCATCTCTGTTGCTTGTGCACCTTTTCCAGCCAGCCTTTTCAGCAAAAACCTCCTGTGGCTTCCCCTCCTTGTGGAGAGTGTCGATGATTGATTGATTTATCATCTTCTGGACAGCTGTCAAGTCAGCAGGCTTCTCTATGAATGTAGTTGCGTGTACTGAACTAGAAAGAGAGATAGACAGTATTTATACTGTTTTACTCAAACTCGAAATGAAATATTCTCTTTCATGATAGGCCATAATTATCAAAATTAAAATAGAAAAATGCTTGAAATGCTTTATTTTACGCGTAATGAGTCTAGAATATATTAATTTTTCACTTTTTTAAATAACTGTGTGGCAGCGGGGGCATGGTCAAGCGTCAGTCTGTGACCGGAGGGCGGAGTCAGGGAAGGTAAGTGGCAGAATCACTGCACCTGATGTCAGTTAACGTGTGTTTGTGTGTCTTCCCCAGTGACCGCGCCCTATATAAGGAGAGAGAGAGCAGAGGAAGAGAGCTCTCTCCCCAACCAGACGACCTGTGTGTGTGCATGCGTGGCTGGGAGAATAATGTCACTGTAAAGTGTTCAAATAAAGAGATTTTGTTGAGCTCAGTTCTGGCCTGCCGTCCTTCTGTGCTCCACCCACCCGTCCGAATTGCAACAAACTGATATCATGATATTCTAATTCTAGTTGTTTTGAGATGCACTAGTACTATATACCTCACTATTATGCTACACTGAACAGTCAGTATTGCCATCTTGGTTTAGGCATTGAACAAGTGTAATATTTCAGGTTGGTGAGAATCAAACTCAGTTAAACAGGAGCACTAGTTTAAGCATTTCACTACAAGATGGTTTCTTCTGCCTTTTTTGCTTTGCTGAGATCATGATCTGACCTTGGCAATGATTAAGGTTCATGTACATTCTTCATAATCTCCCAGTCTTCCCAGTAAATATTACCTGTGACATAGATCAGGAAATTTTAATTGCATGATGAGTAATAGAGCATATTAAATGACATCCTTTTGGTAAGGGCTAATGGTAAAGAATACAAATGTAAAAAAAAAAAATCTTTAAAATTTGTTTTCTATGAGTGAGTATGACATGGCTTATTTTATGGAAACTAGGAAACCTTGTGCTCTGTATGTGTCCACGTTTGTGTGATCTGGGTGTCTGATAAGCATCTGTCTTTGTAACTGAACCTCCACTATGGCAGCATGTTTAGTAGAACCTGATATCAGCCTGTTACAAAATTAAACTCTTTTAATTGACAATCTACAGTGTTCCTTTAACTAACCTACTTACTTGTTGATGGTTATCAACTCCAAGCCCTTGTTCTTTGTTCTTGCTCTGGTTGCCTGGTCTAAAGTGTGTCTATAAAGACCTCAGTGCATCAGCCTTGACAACATAATGACCTGTCTGTTTACTTGGATGGCCAGTGAATATGTGCTATTGTGTCTAATGAGCAAGGCACAATGCATTAATACTCTGTTTAGAGTGAAAACACTCTTTTATACAATTGATTGAAGATCACTGCCTTTCATTCTTTTTCTTCTTCTTTGATAACCGCATGGCTTAAGTGTATTATTCCACTTATACTACAGCAACTTGCCAACAATTATTATTATTTTCATTTAATTTCATTTCATTGAATGACACCTTGTGCTTTTTAACAGTTTATATTTCATATTACATTTAATGTTGTGGAATGTCTGCAAAATAAGTTAGGTCCTGTTATCACTTACATTATGGCAGCAATAAGCATTTACTCATGTGCCTTTCCTGTATTAATTTGATGTGACAAAAAAGTTGCCTTGCCATGTTATTGAGGAGTTGGAGAGTGCTAAGTCCTCTATCCTGAAAATTCCTGAAGACTTAAAAAGCATGGACACCTGAGACTTTCTCTGTAAATGTTACATTAACATTTTCTAACAGAAAACTTAACCATATCAGCAATCAAATATTTTTCTTTGCTAAAGAACATGGTGGTGTAGTGGTTAGCACTGTCACCTCACAGCAAGAAAGTTCTGGGTTCGAGCCCAGTGGCCGGTGAGGGCCTTTCTGTGTGGAGTTTGCATGTTCTCCCCGTGTCTGCGTGGGTTTCCTCCGGGTGCTCTGGTTTCCCCCACAGTCCAAAGACATGCAGTTAGGTTAACATATGCCGCTTTTCCACTACCAACGCGGCTGAGTTGGGCTGAGCCGTGCCGTGCTGAGTTGGGCTGAGTCGAGCTGAGTGGGGCTGTTGGAGTTGCATTTCGACTACAACCGCACTGAACCGTGCTGGCTGGAAGTGGGTGGACACATTGGGTGGAGTTAGCGAAAGTGGGTGGACGTCAGGTGATGTCGTTAGGTGGCGCAAACAGTGACATCAGTGACCTTTTAAGCGGTAGTCTCACAACCTGGATAGTAAACAATACACATGGAGGACATGGAGTCGTTAGTGTTGCTGGTCTTGGTGCTGTGGCTTGTTGTCACCGACAACGCCAACAGATACTGGCAAGAGCGTATAGATGAGGCGAGGCGCATAAGGCTTCATAATTCTCGTAATTCGTAATTCTTCTTCTTCCGGATTTACGGTGTTTACAGATCCCAGCGTGCTCGCGGGGCGTGTGGGGGCATGTGAGGACATGCCTCCTCACCAATCAGTGCACAGGGGAGTGTCTCCTCACACCCCTAGCCTCACTCAGCTCGGTTTGGCTCGCTTCAGCCCCACTCCAAAACCGTGCGAGTTTTGGGGGCTGAGCAGGGCTGAAGCGAGCTGAGTCGTGCTGTTCTTAGATAGTCGAAACGCGAGCCGTGTCGGGCTGAAGTGAGCTGAAGCGAGCTGAAGTGAGCTGAAAAAGGGTAGTGGAAAAGGGCCAATAGGGTGGCCTTGGGCTGAAGTGCCCTTAAAGGACATGGGACATGGATTTTTTTCTGGGTATAATTATGTATAAAGGACATAAGAAATGCCATCTAAATCACTGCAGGGCGTCAAAAATGTGAAACTCATCACATTATTCAACTTTTTTATACATCAGCGTAAAACATTCATTATCTCTAGCCGCTTTATCCTTCTACAGGGTCGCAGGCAAGCTGGAGCCTATCCCAGCTGACTACGGGCGAAAGGCGGGGTACACCCTGGACAAATCGCCAGGTCATCACAGGGCTGACACATAGACACAGACAACCATTCACACTCACATTCACACCTACGCTCAATTTAGAGTCACCAGTTAACCTAACCTGCATGTCTTTGGACTGTGGGGGAAACCGGAGCACCCGGATGAAACCCACGCGGACACGGGGAGAACATGCAAACTCCGCACAGAAAGGCCCTCGCCGGCCCCGGGGCTCGAACCCAGGACCTTCTTGCTGTGAGGCGACAGCGCTAACCACTACACCACCGTGCCGCCCAGCGTAAAACAATGATTCGTTAATTAGCTAAGCGGTCACGTGACCCGTGACGTCACAAAAACTTTTCAAGGAGCCAGCACTTGGGTATCTAATGTAAACAGGTTACCGAAATGGACACCATCGACAGTGACATTCCCGATGTTTCACAGAGATGTGAAGTTAGACCCTATCAATTCGAACCGATAACTGGAAATTCACATGAACATGGATCTTGTCTTTACTCTGACGGGTCAGCTGATTCTGAGAGTGAGAGTTCATTCAATCCCCATGAAACTGAAAGCGGTCGGCTCGATAACACATCCTGGTAAGTTAAAAACAATTCTGCTCAAAGGCTAATGATTTGTTGAAAGAAGTATTATTTTTGTATCATACATTGAAAGTTCATCATAGATCTAGCTAAAGTCTGTTGCAAGCTAGTTTTTTTTTGCTGATATTTTTCGAGATTGATTGAGATACAATGCTTCCAGAGTCCGAGATGAAAACATTCAAAATGGCAAAACGAGTCAGAATTATGATAATCAATAATTGATACACCCAAAATTATAATACCAATCCTTACCGCATGAGGCCCATGGTAAAACCACACTTCCAGGAGGGGCTGCCATCTGCCTCCCAAGCCGGCCAAGAGCGCTCCTCGTCGGGCACGGCCAGGCGGGCGAATGCCCTGGTCCGTCCGCCCTGTCTAAAAAATAATGGTACAACTCCGAGTGAAGGTATCAATGCGCTGTTGAAGCTCGCAGAAGGTGTTAGTACACCTGTCATTATAGTGCGGACTTTCCATAGCATAGAAAATCGCCACGTTTCAATTTGTGTAACTGAACTTTGTTTCATGTCACTGGTCATATAAACCTATGTAAACAGGAAAAACGCGGAAGAGTTTGGTTGCATCTAACTACAGCCCCAAAAAATACCATTGGCCATACTGAGCCTAGCTACATTGCTAACAGGAGTAACAGCGCGTCTGACTGACTGGGAGGTCGCAATACACCATGATGTTCAATGTACGTTAAACACTCTAAAAACGAAACAATTTTCTTGTCATCCAAGACACAAAAACTATTTTGTTGCATTCGTCATCATCACGATTCACACTACTCCATATTCATCTACCCGCTTGTGCTGTACCCGAAAGTTTTTGTGACGTATGATCACGTGACAGCGGCTCGTCCGGTTGTAAAATATGCATATCGGAGCTCGAGCAGAAATGCCATATAATCATCACGAATATAACGATTTTGCTGAATTTAATAGATAATTTTGTATTTGTTGATGCAATTATTTCATATTTTTAATGGAAAGAAACTGATATAGCGTGCATTTATGTTTCATGTCCCATGTCCTTTAAGCAAGGTACCTAACCCCTAACTGCTCCCCGGGTGCTGTCATGTGGCTGCCCACTGCTCTGTGTGTGTGTGCATGTGTTCACTGCTTCAGATGGGTTAAATGCAGTGGATGAATTTCACTGTGCTTGAAGTGTGCATCTCGTCTCATCTTGTCTTCATCCGCTTATCCGGGGCTGGGTTGCGGAGGCAGCAGTCTGAGCATGGAAGCCCAAACTTCTCTTTCCCCAGACACCTCGGCCAGCTCCTCAGGAAGAACACTGAGGCGTTCCCAGGCCAGCCGAGAGACATAGTCCCTCCAGCGTGTCCTGGGTCTTCCCTGGGGCCTCTTCCCAGGGGGACATGCCTGGAACACCTCCCCAGGGAGGCGTTCAGGAGGCATCCAAAAGAGATGCCCGAGCCACCTCAGCTGATTCCTCTCGATGTGGAGAAGCAGCGGCTCTACTCCGAGCTCCTCCCAAGTGACTGTGCTTCTCACCCTATCTCTAAGGGAGCGCCCAGCCACCCTGCAAAAGAAACTCATTTCGGCCGCTTGTATCCGCGATCTTGTTCTTTTGGTCATTACCCCAAAGCTCATGACCATAGGTGAGAGTCGGAACGTAGATCAACCGGTAAATCGAGAGCTTTGCCTTTTGGCTCAGCTCCTTCTTCACCACAACGGACCAGTAAAGCGACCGCATCACTGTGGAGGCTGCACTGATCCGCCTGTCAATCTCGCGCTCTATCCTTCCCTCACTCATGAACAAGATCCCGAGATACTTAAACTCCTCCACTTGAGGCAGGACTTCTCCACCAACCTGGAGAGGGCAAGCCACCCTTTTCCGGTTGAGAACCTTGGACTTGGAGGTGCTGATTCTCATCCCAGCCACTTCACACTCGACTGCAAACCACCCCAGTGCATGCTGAAGGTCCTGGTTTGAAGAAGCCAACAGGACAACATCATCCACAAAAAGCAGAGATGAAATCCTGTGGTTCCCAAACAGGATTCCTTCCGGCCCCTGGCTGCGCCTAGAATTTCTGTCCATAAAAATTATGAACAGAACTGGTGACAAAGGGCAGCCCTGCCGGAGTCCAACATGCACTGGGAACAGGTCTAACTTACTGCCAGCAATGTGAACCAGACTCCTGCTCCATTCGTACAGGGACCAGACAGCCCTTAGCAAAGAGCCCCGAACCCCATACTCCCGAAGCACCCCCCACAGAATACCACGAGGGACACGGTCGAATGCCTTCTCCAGATCCACAAAGCACATGTGGACTGGTTGGGCAAACTCCCATGAACCCTCAAGCACCCTATGAAGGGTATAGAGCTGGTCCAGTGTTCCACGACCAGGACGAAAACCACATTGTTCCTCCTGGATCTGAGGTTCAGCTATTGGCCTAATTCTCCTCTCCAGTACCCTGGAGTAAACCTTCCTGGGGAGGCTGAAAATTGTGATTCCTCTATAATTGGAGCACACTCTTCGGTCCCCTTTCTTAAAAAGAGGGACCACCACCCCAGTCTGCCATTCCAGAGGCACTGTCCCCAACCACCATGCAATGTTGCAGAGGTGTGTCAGCCAAGACAGCCCCACAACATCCAGAGACTTGAGATACTCAGGGCGGATCTCATCCACCCCCGGTGCCTTGCCACTGAGGAGCTTGCAAACCACTTCAGTGACTTCGGCTTGGGTAATGGACGAGTCCACCTCTGAGTCATCAGCCTCCGCTTCCTGAATGGAAGACATGATGGTGGGATTGAGGAGATCCTCAAAGTATTCCTTCCACCGCCCGACAATGTCACCAGTCGAGGTCAACAGCTCCCCACCCACACTGTAAAGAGTGTTGGCAGAGTACTGCTTCCCCCTCCTGAGGCGCTGGACGGTTTGCCAGAATTTCTTCGAGGCTGACCGATAATCCTCCTCCATGGCCTCACCGAATTCCTCCCAGTTCCGAGTTTTTGCCTCCGCAACTGCCCGAGCTGCGGCACGCCTGGCCTGCCGATACCCGTCAGCTGGCTCAGGAGTCCCAGAGGCCAACATGGCCCGATAGGACTCCTTCTTCAGCTTGACGGCATCCCTTACTTCCGGTGTCCACCACCGGGTTCGGGGATTGCCGCCACAACAGGCACCAGAGACCTTGCGGCCACAGCTCCGAACAGCTGCGTCTACAATGGAGGCAGAGAACATGCTCCACTCAGACTCAATGTCCCCCGCCTCCCTCGGAAGCTGGGAGAAGCTCTCCCGGAGGTGGGAGTTAAAGACCTCCCCAACAGAGTGCTCGGCCAGATGTTCCCAGCAGACCCTCACCATACGTTTGGGCCTGCCAGGTCTGTCTGGCTTCCTCCTCCGCTAGCAGATCCAACTCACCACCAGGTGGTGATCAGTTGACAGCTCAGCCCCTCTCTTCACCTGAGTGTCCAAGACATAGGGCCGGAGATCAGATGAAATGACAACAAAGTCGATCATCGACCTCCGATCTAAGGTGTTCTGGTGCCACGTGCACTTACAGACACTCCTATGCTCAAACATGGTGTTCATTATGGACAAACCGTGACTAGCACAGAAGTCCAATAACAAAACACCACTCAGGTTCAGATTGGGGAAGCCGTTCCTCCCAATCACGCCCCTCCAGGTGTCACTGTCGTCGCCCATGTGAGCGTTGAAGTCCCCCAATAGAACAATGGAGTCCCCAGTCTGAGCACCTCTCAGTACCTCTCCCAGGGAGTCCAAGAAGGCCAGATACTCTATACTGCTATTCGGCCCGTAGGCACAAACAACAGCAAGAGCCCTCTCCCCAATCCGAAAGCGCAGAGAGGCGACCCTCTCATTCACTGGGGTAAACTCCAACACATGGTGGCTGAGCTGAGCTATAAGCAAGCCCACACCAGCCCGCCGCCGTTTACCATGGGTGACTCCAGAGAAGTGGAGAGTGGAGAGTCCAGCTCCTCCCGAGGAGCTGGGTTCCGGAGCCCAAGCTGTGCGTGGAGGTGAGCCCAACTATCTCTAGCCGGTACCTCTCAACCTCCCGCACAAGCTCAGGCTCTTCCCCCCCCTGCAAAGTGACATTCCATGTCCCAACAGCTAGCCGCTGTGTTCGGGGATCAGGTCGTCGAGGCCCCTGCCTTCGACTGACGCCCAATCCACACTGCACTGGCCCCCTACGGCTACCTCTGTGGGTGGTGAACCCACAGGAGGTCGGGCCCACGTCACTGCTTCGGGCTGAGCCTGGCTGGGCCCCATGGGCAAAGGCCCGGCCACCAAGCGCTCACATACGAGCCCCAACCCCGGGCCTGGCTCCAGGGTAGGGCCCTGGCTGCGCCATACCGGGCGACGTCACGGTCCTTGATCTTTTATTATCCATAAGGGTTTTGGTGAACTGCTCTTGGTCTGGCCTGTCACCTAGGACCTATCTGCCTTGGGAGACCCTAACAGGGGCGTAATGCCCCCGACAACATAGCTCCTAGGATCATTCAAGCACACAAACCCCTCCACCACAGTAAGGTGGCAGTTCTAGGAGGGGTGAAGTGTGTATGTGACAAATAAAGGTTTCTTCTTCTTCAAACATGCTTTATATTATGCCTTAGGGGGAGGCATGGTGGTGCAGTGGTTAGTACTGTTGCCTCATATCAAGCAGGTTTTGAGTTCAAACCTAGCAGCCGACTAGAGCCTTTCTCATACATGTCAACTCCAAATTGGTGTCACCTGTACTACAGTGTCTCAAAATCCTTACTTACTATAAAAATCCATAGTAACTACTAACATAACCATGCATGAAATAAGGTAATCTTGCCTCCATTTGTTCCAGCAATAACTATTAAACTATGATGTGCTGCACAATGCATTTAATCCAAAATGATGTGCGATAAAATTGCAGAACACAACTTTGGATTTCACTGCATACCAACTTTACTAGGTTATTTCTGAGCAAAAAAAAATATTGGTCGCTGATTCCTTCTCTCAGTTACATTTGGCTGATGAAGCTTCGATTTCATATGTTCATTTAGGCCAAGTTTACATTAGACCGTATCTGTCTCGTTTTCTTCGTGGATGCACTGTCCGTTTACATTAAACTGCCTGGAAACGCCGGGAAACGGGAATCCGCCAGCGTCCACGTATTCAATCTAGATCGTGTCTGGTCCGGTGCTGTGTAAACATTGAGAATACGCGGATACGCTGTGCTGAGCTCTAGCTGGCGTCGTCATTGGACAACGTCACTGTGACATCCACCTTCCTGATTCGCTGGCGTTGGTCATGTGACGCGACTGCTGAAAAACGGCGCAGACTTCCGCCTTGTATCACCTTTCATTAAAGAGTATAAAAGTATGAAAATACTGCAAATACTGATGCAAATACTGCCCATTGTGTAGTTATGCTTGTCTTTAGGCTTGCCATCCTTCCACTTGCAAGTGGTAAGTGATATGCGCTGGGATCACACACACAGCGGCTCAGTCCCGAATCACCGCTTGTGCACTTCACTCGCGCGCTCTGTGAGCTGCGCAGGGCCGGAGTGCGCACCCTCCAGAGGGCACTCGCTGTTCAGGGCGGAGTGATTTGGAGCGCAGGATGCCTGCGGAGCCGAGTGTATCCGTGTATTGGTGTTGCTATGTGCACGCGAATCGTGTATTGGTGTTGCTGTGTGCACACTAATCGTTTTAAAAATGTTAATCTGATGATCTGCTGATACGGTCTAATGTAAACCCCACCTTAGATCATACAACCCCGATGCCACAACCTTAACATCCCGATTACAAAGTGAACAATTGGCGTAATCACGTCCTTGTTTCGATGGAAGAATAATGCCATCAAACATTTCCATCCATTCTGGAAGAAAATGACTCCGTGATTTTGTCTTCAATCATTTCTTTGGTGGAACCTCTGCCATGACTCGCCTCGTGTGCTTGAAAAATTCACACTCAGCTGGAAGGTGACTACTTGCGCAACTGAGCATGTGTGGACATTCAGATCAATTTGTGTTATTCCGGAAATGCAGATTGAGTAATTCCAAATGTAAATTAAGGCGTCTTCTGTGATTGTTTGTGTACTAAAACTTTGAAAATAATTTTTCTCGGGTAAAAGCATAATTTCCGTATTATTTTACCAATATGCCCATATTAATTTCAAATGCCCAAAATCCATACTAAATACGGATAAACTGTAGGGGTTGACATGTATGCTTTCTGTGTGGAGTTTGAATGTTCCCCTCAGGCCTGTGTGGGTTTCCTCCCATAGTCCAAAGACATGTGGATTAGATCAACTGGCTACACTCAGGCCCTGTTTACATTATTTCGAATCAGCGGATCATCAGATTAACGTTTTTAAAATGATTCGCGTACACACACAAAATTTCTGTGCCCGCAACAAAACCATTCCCCGTGCACACAGCAACGCCAGTACACGGATACGCTAATCACATGACTAATTAGACGGCCCGTCACATGATCCCAGTGCATATCGGGCATGCGCAAGTCACTCACCACTTGCAAGCACATAAAGTGTGTGAGAGATTGAGTGAGCGAGTGAGGGAGAGAGAGTGAGCAAGAGAGTGTGAGAGAGAGGAGAGAGAGAGAAAGAGAGAGCGAGCGAGAGAGTGTGAGAGAGTGAGGGAGCATAAGAATCAAAATTTGAAGTTCTTTATGGAAATCAGGGACGCCGGGTCATTGGGACTAAAGAGGAGAAGGTTTTTCAGCAGTCGCATCACATAACCAACGTGGCATGACCAACGCCAGCGAATCAGGAAGGTGGATGTCACAGTAACGTTGTCCAATGACGACGTCAGCTAGAGCTCAGCACTGTGTATCCTCGTTCCTCAATGTTTACACAGCACCGGATCAGATACGTACTGGGTTGAATACATGGGCCCTGGCGGATTCAAACTGTTCCGCCTGTGGAGTCGTTTCCTGGTGTTTTAATGTGCACGGACAGTGCATCCGCAACGACAACAATACGGATACGGTCTAATGTAAACACCACCTAAGTTGCCCATAGGTGTGAATGTGAGTGGTTGTTTGTCTCTGTGTTAGCCCGTGATAGATTGATAACCTGGTCAGGGTGTACCCTCCTGTCACCCAAAGTCAACTGGGATTGGCTCCAGCTTCCCCCATGATCTCAGTGGACAAGCACTATAGATAATGGATGGAGATCATGTGTTAGGATATGTTTTAGCCTTAGATTATGTGGCACATCCTCCATACAAGTGTTTACGCTGTTACTACACTATAGGAACACTGTATTAGATGTATTAGTAAACATGCATTAATATACAACTAGCCAGAATGGCCAGAACTACTATCAGAGCTGCTGATGTAGAAAATTAATCCACACCTTCTGATTTGAGAATTCAACCATGCTGTGATGTACAAGAGAAAGTATTGACCTTTTGCTGAACTATTCAAGGATGCCATGACCAATAATAAAACTATACTTTAAAAATGAAATAAACAGACAACCACAGAGGGGGGAAAACTTTTAAAGGTCTGTAGAGGTGAATAGAAAAAAATTGCTATATTGATCACATTCAGAAATATTATTTTGATTTTTCAGATATGAATAGTGAAACATACTAAGGAGGAAACATCTGTTAAACTTGCATTAATGACATTATTGATTATAGTGGACCCAACACCCAACCCCCCCAAAAAGGCCTGCTTTATTTCTTGGGGGCAAGACTGCTGGACCCACTGTCCCCTGCTGTTGTGCCCTTGAGCCAGACACTTCCCTTTAAGAGTAGGCTCACAGTGACCTAATTAGAGATAAATAAAGGTGAAAATGTTCCTTCTTTCCATGAGAGTTCTTCCAGATATACACAGTGAATATTCTGCTGTAGTCATCAGGATGTGACTGATGTGGATAATGCAAGATAAACAACCAGCTGTTTTGTTTTAATCAGGTCTCTACATTTTGTCCTTCTAAAGCAGTGTCTCACAAAGACGACCCCCATTTGACCTTCATGGAAGGGTCTTATGCATTTCTCCAAACAACAAGAGTTTGATTAAAATAGTTTGATTAAATTGGACACAGTTATATTAAATTAGATAAGCCTAGTAGTCATCATAGTAACTGTTCTGCTTTCTGTTCTTTCTTTCTTTCTTTCTGTTCTTTCTTTCTGTTCTTTCTTTCTTTCTTTCTTTCTTTCTTTCTTTCTTTCTTTCTTTCTTTCTTTCTTTCTTTCTTTCTTTCTTTCTTTCTTTCTTTCTTTTACCCTTTGTGTCATCGGTTAAAAGGTCAGAGTAATATTATCCCCCTAATTTCATTGCATTTTTACTATATTCTTTTTATTTATCTATAATATTAAATATTATCCAAATAATACAAACTCTGACAATGTTCTTTTCTGATTTTCATAAGAAAACATGATTAAAAGCTTCTTTTATTTTTTTAATCCCTCTAAAATACTAACACATTTTATCCAGATGTTGAACACTGAAAACATTGAAAAAAAAAGTATGTTATTTCCTGTCGCATGCTCTACTTGGAACACACAGGATATTATCTAACTCATGAAACATCATTTTGGTCATTTGTATTTTTGCTAGCTTGGCTGGAGGCTGATCCAAATTAGAACAAATAATGGTGGTGGAGCGATCCCATATGGCTGTTGTGTTTTGTGGCTGCTGATACTGCAATTTCATGATACATTTTTGGAAAGGATTATTTTTCTTATTAAATGTAGCATTTTTGCATGAGTTCAAGTTGAGATGCATCTCATTTAATGAGAACGAGCTGTGTATACTCACCGGCCACTTTGTTAGGAACACCCATACACCTGCTGTTTTATGCCGTTATCTAATCAGCCAATCCGTTGACAGCAGCACAATGCATAAAATCATGCAGCTATAAATCAAGAACTTCAGCTAATTAATGTTCACTTCAAACATCAGAATGGGAAAAATTGTGATCTCTGTGACTTTCACTGTGGCGTGGGTGTTGGTTTGAGCCAGATGGACTGGTCTGAGTGTTTCAGAAACTGCTGATTTCCTGGGCTTTTCACATGCAATAGTCTTTAGAGTTTACACAGAATGTTTGTTTTCCGCACCAATATTGAGTGAGCGACAGTTCTGTGGGTGGAAACATCTTGCTCATAAGAGAGGTCAGAGGAAAATGGCCAGATTGGTTTGAGCTGCCAGGATAGATATAGCAACTCATAGCAACCCTTTACAACCGTGGTGAGCAGAAAGGCATCTCAGCATGCAACAGCAGAAGACCACATTAGGTTCCGCTCCTGCCAGCCAAGAACAGGAGTCTTAGAATCAATAACAAGTTAAACAATTAAAGTGGCCAGTGAGTGTATGTGGTACACAAAGCAAGTTATTGTACACTAGATAGCTAAAAGAACAGTATGTGGATACCTGGCCATCATAGCTCATATTCGGTTCTTGCCCTGTTACCATGAAGTTGAAAGCACATCGTTCTCTACAATGTCTTTGTGTGCTACAGCTTTAAGATTTCCCTTTACTGGAACTAAGCGGCTCAAACCTGTTCCAGCATGACAATGTTCCTGTGCACAAAGACATGGTTTGCCAAGATTGGTGTGGAAGAACTTGAGTGTCCTGCACAGCACCCTGACCTCAACCCCAGTGAACACTTTTGGGAACCCAGGCCTCCTCGTCTGACATCAGTACTTGACCTCACTCATGCTGTTGTAGCTGAATGAACATAAATCCCCACAGCCACACTCCAATCTAGGGGAAATCCTTCTCAGAAGAGTGGATGTTATTACAACATCTGGAATGGGATGTTCAACAAGCACATATGGGCTTGATGGTCAGGTGTGCAGATACTTTTGTCCATATAGTGTATAAAAGCTGTGCATGAATTTGATGTTAGAAAATGTGCAAAAAGAGAGTGAAATGTAGCTCTGCATGGTAAAAGTCAAGGGCAGTTCAGCAGGTTGTCCACAATAAATCTTATTCTTTTGAATTGCATAATATCTGGGCTAGATTTTGGATTTAAAATTGAATAGGGCAATTGATTGGGACTGCTTCAAAGAGGGGTCTGAGTATCCCTGAACAGTGACGGGTCTTAAACTGTTCCATATAATTAATCAATACTACCATGCTAGCGGATCACCATCTGGCTTCCTGGTAGAATATAAAAAAATCTAGGTTAAAAAACCTAAACCAAAGATCAAGGGACATGCGTTACAGTTACAAGTGGGAATATCTTATTTATTTTCCAAACAAACCTTAATCTTGCGGTGCTATTTGCAGTTAAAAACGAAAAAAAGGGGGGAAAAAAAGGATATTTTGATCAGTCTGTGTGTGTGTGTGTGTGGTCTCGTCTCTCTCCCATCTGGAGAGGAAATCCTTGATATGATTTCAGTGAGGCTGTGCTTAGTAGTAAGCGTATCAACATGAAATGTATACACACCTCATATCCTGACTCTCATATCTAAATGATCAACACTTTGTTGTCTTATTTGTGTATGTGCATAGTGGATAGGTGGAAATGTACAGGCAAAAAATATAGAAATTTTGAAAAATCGTACTAAATCAATTGTTCAATTAATTGTTCTGTGGATGCAGCTCCTGTTTTTTGAAACGGTTTGCTGGGAGAGGCTCATTGCTTCCATGTTTTTTCACTGTGAAGAATTTCCCCACTTTTCTTTCTATTTTTTATCAGATACTTTATCGTTGTTGTTGTTGTTGTTGTTGTTGTTGTTGTTTTTTCTTTCCCAGAAAATGGAGACTTTGCCAACAAACAGATGTGCCCAAAATCAGTAAAAAAAGAGATGGGAAAATATGGCCCAGGTTTAAAATAAAATAAATAAATAAAAAATCCAGAGCTTTCCTTAAGTTAGTAATGTAGGGTTCTGCAAGTTCTGTCATTATGAAAGCTGAAGTAAGGCCACAGGTTTATGGTTATTTAGCACAAAAGTCTTTTAGCACAAAAACAAAGTATTTTAGCACAAGTTCTAAAGTCTCTTAGCACAACTCTGTTCTTTTCACCATCTGTCCCATTGTTATTACAACAGCAGTTGTAGATCGCTCGGCTTGGGGATACCACTAAAAACCAGTGTCTGAAAATGTCTGTAAATGTCCTGAAATTTGTAAAAAAAATAGGTAACATCAGGAAGAAAGAAAATAATGAAGATGAAGAATACTGATAGAGAAAAGGAAATGAACTTTTCCAAGAATTGAATGTACATGCCAATAAGTTGAGAAAAATGATTTTTGTTTGTGAAGGTGAAATTTATCATGAGAAAAACGTCACATTACAAGTAATAGACGCGACAGGTAATTAAAACTGTTAACTTTGGCACATGAAACTGATGTTTTGATGTCGTGAAAGCAGGTTTTTAGACATTTGTGCTAATTTATTAAAAATCAAAATGTAAAATAACATATATACACAAGTCTGCACACCCTTTGATATGACACCCAAAAGTGTCCTGAGGTGCATTTTGTTTCCACTGATACTGCTTGAGCTGTTTCTACAACTTAATTGGAGTCCATCTGTGGTAAATTCAATTGATTGGACATGATTGGGGATGGCCAACACCTGCCTATATAAGGTCCCACAGTTGACAGTGCATGTCAGAGCAAACTCCAAGCCATGGGGTCAAAGGAATTATCTGCAGACCTCAGAAACAGGATTGTGTCAAGGCATAGATCTGGAGAAGGGTACAGAAAAATTGCTGTAGCTGTACAGGTCCCAAACAGCACAGTGGCCACCATCATTCATAAATGGAAGAAGTTTGGAACAACCAAGAATCTTCCTAGACCTGGCCACCTGGCCAAACTGAGCGATCAGGAAAGACGGGCCTTGGCCAGGGAGGTGAGCAGGAACCTGAGGGTCACTCTGACAGAGCTCCAGCGTATCCTTGTGGAGATGGGACAACCTTTCAGAAGATCAGCGATCCAGGCAGCACGCCACAAAACAGGCCTTTATGGTAGAGTGGCCAGACTGAAGCCACTCCTTAGTAAAAGCACATGACAGTCCACTTGAAGTTTGCCAAAAGGCACCTAGAGGACTCTCAAACTATGAGAAACAAGATTCTCTGGTCTGATGAAACCAAAATTGAACTTTTTGGCCTGAATACCAAGCAGCATGTCTGGAGGAAACCAGGCACCGCTCATCACCTGGCTAATGCCATCCCTACAGTGAAGCATGGCAGTGGAAGCATCATGATGTGGGGATGTTTTTCAGCAGCAGGAACGGGGCGACTAGTCCTGATAGAGGGAAAGATTAATGCAGCTAAGTACACCGGGATCCTTGAAGAAAACCTGCTCCAGAGTGCTCTGGACCAGACTGGAGTGAAAGTTTACTTTTCAACATGACAATGACCCAAAGCACACAGTCAAGAGAACAAAGGAGTGGCTTTGGAGAAAGTCTGTGAATGTCCTTGAGTGGCCCAGCCAAAGCCCAAACCTGAATCCAATTGAACATCTGTGGAAGGAGCTGAAAATGGCTGTGTACTGATGCTCCCCATCCAACCTGACAGAGCTTGCAAGGATATGCCAAGAGGAATGGGGAAAAAATGTCCGGAAACAAGTGTGCCAAGCTCATAGCTTCTTTCCCAAGACGCCTTGAAGCTGTAATTGCTGCCAAAGGTGCATCAACCAAGTATTAGGTGAAGGGTGTGTACAGATATGTAACCCCTAAATAACCTATTTTTGTCAGTAAAATAAAATTGCATATTTTCTAAAAAGCTGCTTTCACTTTGTCATTATGGGCTATTTTATATAGAATTTTGTGACAAAAAATGAACTCAATCTATTGTAGAATAATGGCCCTTTTCCACTACCCTTTTTCAGCTCACTTCAGCTCGCTTCAGCTCACTTCAGCCCGACACGGCTCGCGTTTCGACTACCAAAAACCAGCACGACTCAGCTCGTTTCAGCCCTGCTTAGCCCCTAAAACTCGCACCGTTTTGGAGTGGGGCTGAAGCGAGCCAAACCGAGCTGAGTGAGGCTGGGGGCGTGAGCAGACACTCCCCTGTGCACTGATTGGTGAGGAGGAGTGTCCTCACATGCCCACACACGCCCCGCGAGCGCGCTGGGATCTGTAAACACCGCAAACCCGGAAGGAGAAGAATTACGAATTACGAGAATTTCTGAAGCCTTATGCGCCTCGCCTCATCTATACGCTCTTGCCAGTATCTGTTGGCGTTGTAGGTGACAACAAGCCACAGCACCAAGACCAGCAACACTAACAACTCCATGTCCTCCATGTTTATTGTTTACTATTCGGGTTGTGAGACTACCGCTTAAAAGCTCACTGATGTCACTGTTTGCGCTGCTTAACGACATCACCTGATGTCCACCCACTTTCGCTAACTCCACCCAGTGTGTCCACCCACTTCCAGCCAGCACGGTTCAGCGCGGTTGTAGTCGAAATGCAATTCCAACAGCCCCGCTCAGCCTGACTCAGCTGCGTTTGTAGTGGAAAAGCGGCATTAGTCTGTAATGTAATAAAACCTGGAGAAGATGAAAGGGGTGCGCAGACTTTCCAGCTTGACTGTACATCCATTTCTGTTCACTGAGTGCTCAATTAAAAGAAGACAATAGGATTAGAGAAGTGAAAATGTTTGCCATCTATCCCATTGTTATTTCAACGACAGGTTTAACGAACGATGCAAAAACACAATAGACTTTATTATTATTCAAATAAAGTGCAAGTTATTCTTGATCGACTTGTGTGAATTGCCTGTAATCTGTGCATTGTGGGGTTGTTGTTTTTTTGCACAATCTACAAATGAGTGTTTGTGGTTTACTGATTTGATAATTTAGGCCCTGTCCACACGGCAACGGATTCAGGTGAATCTGATAAAATTGTTTATCGTTTCGGCCTGGCGGCCACACGGCACCGGCATTTTGGGTGCCCCAAAACGATATTTTTTGAGAACGGGTTCCAGAGTGGAAAAATCTAGCAACGGCGCCATTGCGAAGTCGTCTGGATGAGTAGAACGGATTTGTTTACGATGACGTCACAACCACATGACTAGAACAAGCAGCACTCTCGCTGTTTTGTATGAACCACGGCATTGCATTCACTTTTGTATACAGCTTTTCTTTTAAATAAACAAGTAACTGAACCATTTCTTGAATTTCTTTTTTTTTATTGGATAAGACTGCTTTTCAAAATGTTCACACACAATATAAAAAGTTATATAAATTATATAAAAATGCTTTTCAAAATGTTCACACACAATAAGAAAATTAAGTTATATAAAACTATGCACACTAATAAAACTAATTTGTACACACAGAAGGCACGATTTCCTCGCGTAGTCGCAGCCATCTTCTTCTTGTTGTTGTGTGTTTGTTCCTGTGAGTACTTCACACCGGGTAGAAGAAGGGGTTTATGCGCATGCGTCCTACTTCTTCTATTGTTCTGGTGTCTCCGATGGGACCGTCTTACAGTGCATGTAGAGGTGTGGCATGTGTATTGCATCATTTTCAGCAAGCGTTGTGTTGTCATATGTACCTGATATTTTACTGATCTGTTGCCCATGTGGACGCGATATTTTTTTTTTAATAAAATCTCGTTGCCGTTGTCGTGTGGATGTAGCCTTAGTGTCAAATAATGTTTTTTACCAGTTGATAGCATTGAAAAAAAAAGAAATATTGAGATCAAATATAAACATGCTGCAACAAAGTGAATTTCCCTGTAAACTAGCCACAGCTTCCAAAAATTCCAGTCTCTAAGCAATCATAATAAACCGATTCCTATATCAAGATGAGGAGTTTTTCGATTATTGTGACCATAATCCAGAGTTGTGCGAAAGAACATAGTTGTGTTAAGAGACTTTAGAACTTGTGCTAAAAGACTTTTGTGCTAAATAACCGGATACCAGGCCAGATACCCATTATAGTTCTACTAATAGTTGGAATAGTTTGTGGTGTTCGTGAAGTTGTAATGACGATAAACAAATTGCAAAATCAAATGTTGAGATTTACATAATTAAGTTCTCTTGGATGAAATAAATACATTTGAGTAAAATTTGCCAACAAAACAGAGAACCACTTGTTAAATGTACTTATTTATAAGCCTAAAAAAGCATTTTAAATATTCTTCGTTAAATTTACTAAGACTTATATGTGTAGAACTTTTTACCACACTTTTCTTGAGTAAATGTCACTCCAGTATTTTACTGAGTGTAACTTTTTTTTCCCCTTTATCAGGTTCCTCATGGTCCTCATATGTCTCATCTTCAGTGTGCTCTCCACCATTGAGCAGTATGCAGAATTTGCCACTGGGACACTATTCTGGATGGTAAGTATTTAAAAAAAATGTTTCTATCACTATCTGTCTATAAACACATCATTGTGGTCCTCATTATAAGCTAAATATGAAATAGCTTTGTATATTGCAGTAATATAAACATCCACTTGATGGGGATAGTACATCTTACTAAAGAAACTTACTAAGAAGTCGTGCCTTTTCATCACCACAGTAACTCGTCCATTGTTCTGCTTTTTATTAGAGCAATGCAAAACTTATGTTTAACTACTGGAAGGATAAATTGCATATCTTGTTACAGTGTCTTTGAACCAAATTCTCAAGTGCCCTTTCTAATAAGAATAGAAACTAAATATTCAGTACATTAACATCTGTGCTTCCTAAATATTAAAAGCCATTATCTTTGTCATCTTCATGTGGATAAATAGTCTTAAAAATAAGGACATGAGTGGTGCTCGGTAGAAGTGTAAAATAGTAGAATCACACCATTGACAAAGCACTGACTCAAACGTTACTGTATTTTAAAACAGCCCTAATTCTAACAAGACGAACAACAATAATACGTGTTATATGTTACACATTAAGTTAATGATTTTTTTCTGTTAAAACATTCACTTAATAAAAAGTGAGGACCAGAAAAGTAGTTAAAAAAACATTTTCCTGCTTGACATTTGGTGCTCATTAATGAATAACTTTTTCTGATTGGCTGACACCAGAAGTGTTGAAGCCCTGCATGATTAGGCTGATATTATTCACTTGCATAAATGACCTGCGGCAGGTTTCGAGAAAATAAAGCCCATACAAATGCCATACAAATGAGTCACACATCTCTGTGTCCTGTTTAACACTAGGCCTCATTTATCAAGCTGAATACAAACTAATTAATTCCTAAATCATTCGTAGGAGCATTAACACAAGAAATTAACACAAAAATCTCATTAGTTTAGAAAAATGTCCCCCCCCCCGAGAGCTCCTGAGCTTGTGTAAATTAAGTATAAGGACACTTGCTAATGTGAACAATGATTGATTGACTTCAAATTGTGTAATTCGCATGAGATACTGCAATTTATTAAATCATATTGTGGTGATAGGCTTATTGCACACACATTTAGTGAATATGTACTGAAACTCAGTCGTTCCATCATGTCTGATTAATAACATTAAAGAACGCAATAAAAAAAATCACAAATTAAGACCTATATAAGGCTATTGCATTAGGACAAAAGAAATGGCACCCTGTAAAAGGAGAAAAAATTAGTGTGTGTGTGTGTGTGTGTGTGTATGTGGAAGCCGATACATTGCAATGGCTGAGCTGCGTTATTGGAAGATTTAGTGCAAGCTGTGTTTCTTTCATTGTTGACATTTAGTCATTATTTGGTCATTTTCAGCTCTGTGAGCATTACCTTTTATGGTGTTTTGTAGCAGTTATTAAATGTAAATAGGCTATGTCATTACCATACTCTGTAATTTACGGGTGATTGGTGCCCAACAACAGGAACAGATGCACGTGAGTCTGAAAAACATCTGGCGAGAATTTTTTGCTTGGCTTGACCTGAAAACTTTACTAAAAGATTGATAAATGAGGCCCAGAATGAGTATAATTACCTCATCTGTGGTGTTGGTATTTCCATAATGATGTTATGTGTTGGCAACATGAAGGATTTGCTAATTATTATTATTAATGGTTATAATTATAAATAAATAAATAATTAATAATAATAATAATAATAATGTAGGTGATGACTTACAGAGGAGATACAGTGTAGTACAGCACTAATGTAAGCTAGCTGTTATTTAGGCAGCTACATCAGCTCAGTGCTCACATAGTTTCAGAGGTCACACTGGCAGTCAGGGTAATTTCATTCAAAATGAGAGGTGGAAAGAGAAAACTGGATAAATGTTTTCTGTATAACAGAGGTCACCCTGAAGCTACCTACTGCCAGCATCCTTGTTTTGACTAGATGAAATCTAGTCAATCTAGCTTATTTTGCTCACCACACCCAATTTAAATTCACTCATCAGTGAGTCATGTTGATACACACAATCAAAATAGTCATGTTTTTGTCCTGTGCTTAGGAAATTGTGCTGGTGGTGTTTTTTGGTATGGAGTATGTTGTACGCCTGTGGTCAGCAGGCTGCAGGAGCAAATATGTAGGCATCGCAGGCAGACTACGCTTCATCCGAAAACCCATTTCCATCATAGGTACCCAGTCACTCAGTATATCACCTACAGATATTTTGAATGTTTTATTAAACATGCACTTTGAAATTCCTCAAACTCTTTGTTTTTGCTCGGATCAGATCTGATAGTGGTGGTTGCCTCAGTTGTAGTACTTAGTGTGGGATCAAATGGACAAGTTTTCGCCACCTCGGCAATAAGGTATTAATGCTGTAATACACACAACAACAAAAACATTTAAACAAGATGATCTTAACACACATCCATGACTGCTTTAGTTACAGTGGTGCTTGAAAGTTTGTGAACCCTTTAGAATTTTCTATATTTCTGCATGAATATGACATAAAACATCATCAGATTTTCACACAAGTCCTAAAAGTAGATAAAGAGAACCCAGTTAAACAAATGAGACAAAAATATTTTACTTGGTCATTTTTTTATTGAGGAAAATGATCCAATATTACATATCTGTGAGTGGCAAAAGTATGTGAACCTCTGGGATTAGCAGTTAATTTGAAGGTGAAATTAGAGTCAGGTGTTTTCAAATCAATGGGATGACAATCAGGTGTGAGTGGGCACCCTGTTTTATTTAAAGAACAGGGATCTATCAAAGTCTGATCTTCACAACACGTTTGTGGAAGTGTATTATGGCAGGAACCAAGGAGATTTCTGAGGACCTCAGAAAAAGCGTTGTTGATGCTCATCAGGTTGGAAAAGGTTACAAAACCATCTCTAAAGAGTTTGGACTCCACCAATCCACAGTCAGACAGATTGTGTACAAATGGAGGAAATTCAAGACCATTGTTAACCTCCCCAGGAGTGGTCAATCAACAAAGATCACTCCAAGAGCAAGGCATGTAATAGTCGGCAAGGTCACAAAGGACGCCAGGGTAACTTCTAAGCAACTGAAGGCCTCTCTCACATTGGCTAATGTTAATGTTCATGAGTCCACCATCAGGAGAACACTGAACAACAATGGTGTGCATGGCAGGGTTGCAAGGAGAAAGCCACTGCTCTCCAAAATGAACAATGCTGCTCATCTACAGTTTGCTAAAGATCACATGGACAAGCCAGAAGGCTATTGGAAAAATGTTTTGTGGATGGATGAGACCAAAATAGAACTTTCTGGTTTAAATGAGAAGTGTTATGTTTGGAGAAAGGAAAACACTGCATTCCAGCATAAGAACCTTATCCTATCTGTGAAACATGGTGGTGGTAGTATCATGGTTTGGACCTGTTTTGCTGCAGCTGGGCCAGGACGGCTTGCCATCATTATGCTTGCTGAATTATACCAGCGAATTCTAAAGGAAAATGTCAGGACATCTGTCCATGAACTGAATCTCAAGAGAAGGTGGGTCAAGCAGCAAGACAACGACCCTAAGCACACAAGTCGTTCTACCAAAGAATGGTTAAAGAAGAATAAAGTTAATGTTTTGGAATGGCCAAGTCAAAGTCCTGACCTTAATCCAATCGAAATGTTGTGGAAGGACCTGAAGCGAGCAGTTCATGTGAGGAAACCCACCAACATCCCAGAGTTGAAGCTGTTCTGTATGGAGGAATGGGCTAAAATTCCTCCAAGCTGGTGTGCAGGACTGATCAACAGTTACCAGAAACATTAGTTGCAGTGATTGCTGCACAAGGGGGTCACACCAGATACTGAAAGCAAAGGTTCACATACTTTTGCCACGCACAAATATGTAATATTGGATAATTTTCCTCAATAAATAAATGACCAAGTATAATATTTTTGTCTCATTTGTTTACCTGGGTTCTCTTTATCTACTTTTAGGACTTGTGTGAAAATCTGATGATGTTTTAGGTCATTTTTATGCAGAAATATAGAAAATTATGAAGGGTTCACAAACTTTCAAGCACCACTGTACACTTTATGAGCTTAGAAGACGTATAATATTTACAGTGTCTTGCAAAAGTATTCATCCCCCTTGGTGTTTGTCCTGTTTTGTTGCATTACAAGCTGGAATTAAAATGGACTTTTGGAGGGTTAGCACCATTTGATTTATACAACATGCCTACCACTTTAAAGGCACAAATTGTTGTTTTATTGATTAAGAGCCACCTGTGTGCAATCAAAGTGTCACATGATGTCTGTATAAATCAACCTGTTCTGGAAGGACCCTGACTCTGCAACACTACTAAGCAAGCAACATGAAAACCAAGGAGCCTCCAAACAGGTCAGAGACAAAGTTGTGGAGAAGCATCGATCAGGGTTGGGTTATAAAAAATATCCCAAACTTTGAATATCCCAGGGAGCATCATTAAATCCATTATAGCAAAATGGAAAGAATATGGCACCACTACAAACCTGACAAGAGAAGGCCGCCCACAAAAACTCACAGACCAGGCAAGGAGGGCATTAATCAGAGATGCAACAAAGACACCAAAGATAACACTGAAGGAGCTGCAAAGAGCCACAGCGGAGATGGGAGTATCTGTCCATAGGACCACTTTAAGCTGTACACTCCACAGAGTGGGGCTTTATGGCAGAATGGCCAGAAAAAAGTCATTGCTTAAGAAAACCTGTTTGGAGTTTGCCCAACAGCATGTGACAGACTCCCCAAACACATGGGAGAAGATTCTTTGGTCAACTGAGACTAAAATTGATCTTTTTGGCCATCATGGGAAATGCCATGTGTGGCGCAAACACAACACCCTGAGAACACCATTCCTACAGTGAAGCATGGTGGTGGCAGCATCATGCTGTGGGGATGTTTTTCATCTGCAGGGACAGGAAAGCTGGTCAGGACTGAAGGAAAGATGGATGGCACTAAATACAAGACAATTCTGGAGGAAAACCTGTTTGAATCAGCCAGAGGTTTGAGACTGGGATAAAGATTCACATTCCAGCAGGACAATGACCCTAAACATACTGCTAAAGCTACACTGGGGTGGTTTAAAGGGAAACAGTTAAATGTCTTGGAATGGCCTAATCAAAGCCCAGACCTCAATCCAATTGAGAATCTGTGGTATAACTTGAAGATTGCTGTACACCAACGCAATCCATCTAACTTTGAAGGAGTTGGAGCAGTTTTGCCTTGAGGAATGGGCACAAATCCCAGTGGCTAGATGTGCTAAGCTAATAGAGACATATCCCAAGAGACTTGCAGCTGTAACTGCAGCAAAAGGTGGCTCTACAAAGTATTGACTTGGGGGGGTGAATAGCACACTGCAGATTTCTGGGTTTTTTTTTTTCATCTTAATTATTGTTTGTGTCACAATAAAACAACAGTGTGCACCTTTAAAGTGGTAGGCATGTTGTGTAAATCAAATGGTGCTAACCCCCCCGCAAAATCCATTTTAATTCCAGCTTGTAATGCGACAAAATAGGACAAACACCAAGAGGGATGCACTGTAAAAAAAGAATAGTCGAGAATACTTGAAATTTCAAGGCAACAGTCTGCATTAAGAATTTTATGTTTTGCCAACGATGTATGCCCATGATAATCCAAACTATGATAACACTGTTATCTTTATTAAGAATTCTTTATTAAGTCAATTTTCAATTCCTCATTCTGCCAACATAGATTTCTCTTTTTGCTGAACAGTGGCATTCACAGTAGTACAAAAAGGCAATTGAGGTTCTCACAATTTTGGGGGGGGCTTTTTTTTACCTTTATTTGGATAGGACAGGGTAGAGATAGGAAATGAGCGGGAGAGAGAGACGGAGAGAGATCGGGAAATGACCTCAGGTCGGAATCGAACCCGGGTCCCTGGACTTATGGTATGGCGCCTTATCCACCTGAGCCACGACAACATGATCTTCAACCGGAGAGAGAACCACATTGCCCAGCCCTTGCATTTGGGAGAGGAAACCCCGTGTCTTGGTCATTAAGAGCATGTGCTGAATAAACACCTGTGGCAATTATGTATTTTCAATTCAGATTATTCACTATTGCATATTTACACATCATTGAGGTGCACCCTATCAGTTTGATGTGGATTTTTCTGTTCGTTAATAATTATTCATATTTTCTTGTCCATTCAATTGTGAATATGGAATTACTTGAACAAAGCATAATTCTATTTTTTAGAATTATCCACATCAAGAAAAATCCACATCAAACTGATAGGGTGCACATCAATGATGTGTAAATATACAATAGTGAATAATCTGAATTGAAAATACATAATTGTCACAGGTGTTTATTCAGCGCATGCTCTGAATGACCAAGACACGTGGTTTCCTTTCCCAAATGCAAGGGCTGGGCAATGTGGTTCTCTTTCCGGTTGACGTTCATGTTGTCGTGGCTCAGGTGGATAAGGCGCCATACCATAAATCCGGGGGCCTGGGTTTGATTCTGACCTGAGGTCATTTCCTGATCTCTCTCCTGCTCATTTCCTGTCTCTACACTGTCCTATCCAAATAAAGGTGAAAAAAGCCCCCCCAAAAATTGTGATAACCTCAATTGCCTTTTTGTACTACTGTGAATGCCACTGTTCAGCAAAAAGAGAAATCTATGTTGGCAGAATGAGGATATGAAAATTGACTTAATTAAGAATTCTTAATAAAGATAACAGTGTTATCATAGTTTGGATTATCATGGCACATCGTTGGCAAAACATAAAATTATTAATGCAGACTGTTGCCTTGAAATTTCAAGTATTCTCAACTATTCTTTTTTACAGTGTGAATACTTTTGCAAGACACTGTAGCTACTAAGAGACAATTGATGTCAAAATACCAGTAAATTAGATGTTGTATTTAAAATGATGGCTGGCCAATATACAGAATACGTAAGATGTTGGATTTGTCTTACGTGATACTTCTTTTGATTTCAGGGGAATCCGCTTCCTACAGATTTTGCGCATGCTCCATGTGGATCGTCAGGGAGGCACATGGAGACTACTGGGATCTGTTGTCTTTATTCATCGGCAGGTCAATAAACACAAAGAAATGTGCACAGGCATTTTGAATTATGGGGGTTTGAAAAATATCAAATAATCCTGAACATATAGTGTCACTGATGAGAAGCACCAAAGTACATATATGACTCCTAATTTCATCCCCAGTGTCGTCGTCTTCTTCCTCTTCTTCCTATTATTATTATTATGCACTAACATTCATTTGACTGCCTTTCCCCAATACGTTTATTCTATATAATGAATCTTAGCGCTGTCACCTCACAGCAAGAAGGTCCGGGTTCGAGCCCCGTGGCCAGCGAGGGCCTTTCTGTGCGGAGTTTGCATGTTCTCCCCGTGTCCACGTGGGTTTCCTCTAGGTGCTCCGGTTTCCCCCACAGTCCAAAGACATGCAGGTTAGGTTAACTGGTGACTCTAAATTGACCGTAGGTGTGAATGTGAGTGTGAATGGTTGTCTGTGTCTATGTGTCAGCCCTGTGATGACCTGGCGACTTGTCCAGGGTGTACCCCGCCTTTCGCCCGTAGTCAGCTGGGATAGGTTCCAGCTTGCCTGCGACCCTGTAGAACAGGATGAAGCGGCTAGAGATAATGAGATAATGAATCTAGCCTTTTTTTTTTTAAACTAGCAGCACTTCATACGGTAAGTGGTTCATTTTGCCAGGGAAAGACCACTGTTAGTCAGTTTTCTTCGTCCCACTGCCCACAAGGGCACCACTGAAGACATCTTAACAGTCCATCATTGGTGTGTCTAGGCCATTTAAACTTGGCGGAGCCCATCCCTCTCCAACCTTGACCAACGGGCAATTTAGAGTAGCTTGTTAGTGTAACTGCATGTCTCTGGACTGTGGGGGAAAAACAGAGCATCCAGAGGAAACCCACGCAGACTCCCACTAGGCTCGAACCCAGAACCTTTTTCTGTGAGGCAACAGTGCTAACCACTACACCACCATGCTACCTGTCAATCAGTATGCAATCCCAAATATTTAGACAGGCCCAATCAGGCAGAAAGTATGACTTTTTGTAGCTTTTAGTTAGAATTTCGAGCTTTTATAGCTAGATAGATAGGTAAGTAGGTAGGTAGGTAGACATCAGGATTTGAGTGACTTTGATGAGAGCTAAATGACTGGGTCAGAGCATCTCCAAAACAGCAGGTCTTGTTGGGTGTTCCTAGCATGCAGTGGTTTGTATCTATCAAAAGTGGTCCAAGGAAGGACAACCGGTAATCCAGCAACAGGGTCAAAGGCACCTAAGGTTCATTGATGCACAGGCTAGCCCATCTGGTCTGATCCCACAGAATACCTACTGTAGGGCAAATTGCTGAAAAAGTTAATGCTGGCTATAATAGAAAGGTGAGAGAATACACAGTCCATCACAGCTTTCTGCATATGGGGCTGCATAGCCACAGACTGGTCAGAGTATCCATGCTGTCCCATGTCCACTACTGAAAGCACCTATGGGCATGTGAGCATCAGCACTGGACCATGGAGCAATGGAAGAAGGTGGCTTGGTTTGATGAATCACATTTTCTTTTACATCATATGAATGGCCAGGTGCATGTGCGTCGCTTACCTGGGGAAGAAATGGCATCAGAATGCACTGGGGAAGAAGGCAAGCAGGCAGAAGCAGTGTGATGTTCTGGGCAATGTTCTGCCGGGAAACCTTGGGCCTTGGCATTTATGTGGTTGTTACTTTGACACGTGCCACCTACCTAAACATTGTTGCTGACCAAGTACAGCTCTTCACACCTTGTAACTACACTTAAGTAACAGTATCATAACCATGTGAGGTCGGCTAAAATATTCCCTGTGCCCAAAATGGCTACTGTACTCACTTGTTCACCATTTGCCATGTAGATTGCGCTATATATAGCACTGTATACAGAGACACTGAGCTGAATTTAGAGGTATGTCTTCATGATCAGCTATTACGCAGTCAATTTCAAACCTTGTAAATTACCCAGATAAGAAAAACCATAAAAAGAAAAGTATTACAAGTGATTTTATGGATTAAATGCAGCATTGGGAAGTATCTGTTGGCTTTAGTGACATTAAACAACAAAATTATGTATTCCTACTGACATGCTATAGTTAATATACAGCATTTTAGTGTCTAATGACTAAAAACAGTCAATGCATGCTTTCTTAATTGTTTGGTGTATACACAATATATATATCCTTGTAGTATATCACCAGCACTCTGCAACAAAGCAATTATAGGATGATCCAAGTATTTAGAATGATGTATCTTAATACCATTATAACTGTGTGTCCTCTTTCTACCAGGAGCTGATAACGACACTGTACATTGGCTTCCTGGGTCTGATCTTCTCCTCGTATTTTGTGTATCTGGCGGAGAAAGATGCAGTGGATGAGGAGGGGAAGACAGGCTTCTTGAGTTATGCAGATGCGCTCTGGTGGGGTGTTGTAAGTCTCACGTTTATGATCTTCTGATCAAGTATGATGTACATAGTCAGCAGCAAAAATCAGTAAAAATGTATATTTTTTCATTCATTCTTTATTTATTTATGTCACCAGAATATTAACATTGTGTCTATCTGATTAGATGGTAAAATTTACAAGCATTTCATACCATATTTTTAGATAATATCTAGTCATAGTTATAATACGTTATATAAAAAACCACAGCAAGAAGGTCCGGGTTCGAGCCCCGTGGCCGGCGAGGGCCTTTCTGTGTGGAGTTTGCATGTTGTCCCCGTGTCCGTGTGGGTTTCCTCCAGGTGCTCCGGTTTCCCCCACAGTCCAAAGACATGCAGGTTAGGTTAACTGGTGACTCTAAATTGACCGTAGGTGTGAATGTGAGTGTGAATGGTTGTCTGTGTCTATGTGTCGGCCCTGTGATGACCTGGCGACTTGTCCAGGGTGTACCCCGCCTTTCTCCCGTAGTCAGCTGGGATAGGCTCCAGCTTGCCTGCGACCCTGTAGAACAGGATAAAGCGGCTACAGATAATGAGATGAGATGAGATAAAAAACCAAACACAAGTTATAGCTTACAAATGCTTCACTAATATATGTAAAAATGTATGTTCTTATTTACTAAATGAAATGGATATGATCAAACAGTACATACTGTATATGACCAAGGTAATTAAATTAATTTCAGATGTTAGAGATTAAAAGATGATGATATTAACACAGTAAGCTAACTGCATTCAAAAATTATATTCAGATTAGGGGTTCATATGACAATTTTTACTAGTTGGATAGTAATTTAAAAAAGTATTCAACTAGTTGCCTTTTCTATAGTTAAATTAATACAGAAAGCATGAACTGTTACATAATATACACTCAACTCGTTCAAAACAATTACTATTTTTTGTTCTATTAGTGCAGTTAAATGCTTATAAACAACAGTAAATGATGCATTAATCTGTGTTTCAGTCAAAAGTCATACGCAAGCTACAAATTACATTTGCAGCTTCAGTGCTTTTTTGGCGACACCATTAACTGCTTACCAATTATATAAATAAAAAATAAATCAGTGCAATCAAATTAGAAATCATGTTTTTATTAGTTATATTATGCTATTTAAAGAGGGCATATTCTGAAAAACTAACTTTTTCACTGCTTGCGTATATATGTTTGGGTATCTGGAGTGCGTACCAACCCACAAACTCTGAAATAAGACAACACAGTCAGTTTCTTTTGGGCTGCCAACAAGCTGTTTAAATTTGGCTCCACTTTCTATGTCACAAGGGGAGCTCATTAGAAATTATTCCATCCCCTCACCTGAGTATCTCCACTCATTGCTTGAAAACTGCCTTTGCAAATGAATATTCATGAGGAAAGTGCTGCCTGATTGGCCAGCGGAAGAGTGGGGTGGGGTGAGCTGTGGCTCATTATCATTTATAAGAACAGACACTCAAATCTGCTGTGTTGAACAGGGCTGTTTAAACAGGGGGAGAAGGTGCTGTGGTGCTTTAGCCTTGTAATATTTTGACCAAAGCATGTCACAGACATTTCATTAAGACCTCAGGGAACTGTGTCAACTTGTGGAAAAGAAGTACGTCACCTTTAAGGAGGTACAGAATAAAAACAGAGCTCTCCTGACAGTGTATATCTCAGCGATGCAATGTTTGCACCATTTTCAACTCACGAGTGTGGATGAGTGGATTGGATATGGATCTGAAACCTGTGGCACAGAATGCACAGCTATATTCACTGTTTCACAGGACAATAATTTGATTTTGATTTTATATAGCTTTAAAGCGGTGGCACCATAGACGTCGCCAGACCCATTTTAGGGTAGCTCCAGCCACCCTATCTTATGGCAAAGCCACCCTATATTTTTTGCCCTTTTTTAAATTATTTATATTTTTATTTTTTTTCCCCCCAAAAAAACAAAGGCAGTAAAGCACTGAACATGAGCCATCAAGAACGCAAGTTAATCCGAACAACAGTTTCTGCTTGCTTATTTATTGTTTAATGCAATATTATTAATATCGTTATGATTCCTCCTCATTGGCTCTGTGTCAAGCGTCACGTCGAGTGGTAGGCTAGTAGGACTTAAAAAACTACGCAGGCATTCTGCAGCAGGCGCGGTGCGGGCTTCCATTGAGTTGGGTTTGCAGAGAGTCAGAATTCTATGCTTTCATTTGCAGACACACACGGTGAGATTGTAATTTGATGTCAGTGGTTTGCATTTGCTTAACTTTACCTAGGCTATATTGAGTCGTCTGTAGAATGTTTACATGATGATTTGTGAAGCACTTGCCCTCTTCAGTTTGCGCAGGAATGCATGACACCTACCATTGTTTTTTTCACATTTTTGTAGTTTAGCTGGTGAAGTTGCTTCAGCAAGCAATTAAATGATGAAAGCAATTTTAAAATAGAATAGAAATGGTGGGAAGTGTGTCCCCAAGGTGTGATGCTCTTGAAATAATGAATTGATTGACAGCCTTAGTAGGTGCTCTGAAAAATGTTCGGCGCGCGCTGCGCGCGCACAATACCTTTTCTCCTCTGGGTGCTAAGCTACCCCTGTCTCTCAAACCTAGTGACGTCCCTGGGTGGCACGGTGGTGTAGTGGTTAGCGCTGTCGCCTCACAGCAAGAAGGTCCTGGGTTCGAGCCCCGGGGCCGGTGAGGGCCTTTCTGTGTGGAGTTTGCATGTTCTCCCCGTGTCCGCGTGGGTTTCCTCCGGGTGCTCTGGTTTCCCCCACAGTCCAAAGACATGCAGGTTAGGTTAACTGGTGACTCTAAATTGACCGTAGGTGTGAATGTGAGTGTGAATGGTTGTCTGTGTCTATGTGTCAGCCCTGTGATGACCTGGCGACTTGTCCAGGGTGTACCCCGCCTTTCGCCCGTAGTCAGCTGGGATAGGCTCCAGCTTGCCTGCGACCCTGTAGAAGGATAAAGCGGCTAGAGATAATGAGATGAGATGAGATAGCTTTAAAGCAGTGTTTCTCAACCACTGGGCCATGGCCCATTAGCGGGTCACGAAACGCCATCTAGTGGGCTGCAATTTTTTTTTCCAAGTTGACGCTAATTTTTAGGAGGGTACAATTGCTGGGTTGCATCTGATGTCACATCCGCTTCATTAGATATGCAAGACAGGAAGTGGTGGTCAGCTGAGCTCACTGTTCACAAAGCGTTACTATCACTCGGGTGCATTGCTAGTTGTTAAAATGCCCTACGCTTGCATTGTTTTGGCCTGTTAGAATCAAACCATGAAACTGATAAAAGTTTCTTCCGGGTTCCCCATGAAGTGATAAAAAAAGTGAAAAGGCAAAGGATTTTACCAAAAGATGACAAGAAAGGTGGCTCTTGAACCTTTCGCTGCAATGGAAGGGAGCGGACTCAAAGAACACTTAAATTTGGTGTGATCACTTCGTGAAAGGTTTGTAAATTCCTCTGATTTTATTTTGTTTGGATTTGGCTTTTATCACCATTTTCTGTTATTTCATGATGTTTTGGAGTTCAGGAGATGCTTAAGTCCTCACGTGTTTTTGTTTATTGTTTGATCATCGTCGCCATATTGTAAACTAACACGTATATAATACACGTAATACCCATGTCTTTAAATGGGTTTCTGTGGATCATCGTGAATGATTTACCTGGAAGAGAAGAGCAGGGAGGATTGAGAATCGAGCTGTGGTTTGTTTACACCCAATACTAAAACTTGTAGTGTCCTAACAACCATCACAAATACGTGTACAAAAAGCCCTAAAATTCCTCCTTATCCGGGCAAAAATGATACAGGATTTATCTTGTAGTGTCCTGATCCTCAGATCTTTAACCCAGCCATATATAAAATTTGTATGCCTCTATACTCTTCCAGGTTTTCATCTGTGTGTCCGTGTAGAACGATGTCTGCAGCACCAGGTAGTTTGAGATGTCGGGGAAACTCAACAGATGGATAATTTTCCAACTCATAGGAAAAATCCTTCTTTGTTAGCGTGTAAGGCTCTATCCCATTGAGTGGTTTCTATATCCACTTCTTTTGAGTGTACGTCTTGGTTTTAATAACTTGTTTGTTTGCTGAACACAAACATGGCAATAAGTTCTTATGTTAATCGACCAGACTCCACTTTTGGATCATTAATCCCTTTTGATTGAGAATGCCCTGCATGCATGGTTTTATGTTAGCTTCTGGCACATCCAAACAGTTTTAAATACAATACTTACAATTAAAAACAGTTTGGTTTTATTGCATTTATTTAATTCCCAGGCTCCCATCTGTAACAGGGAGTAATGTTGCATCCCATTAATACACTTTACAATAGGTTATTAGATTCTGATAGAATAGATGACCCAAAATAATTGGGGATCTTTTTTTAATAGGCCCCGACTCATTACAAGTATGAATAGGTGGGCCTTAAAGTAGAAAAGGTTGAGAACCCCTGCTTTAAAGGACAACAAATATAACTGCAGGGGGGAGGTCTTCAGGAAATGGGCAGGAGTAAGATTTAAAAATAAATAAATATGTACACATTCACTACATACATTTATTATGAAAGCAATAATGTTACGGCAGAGCATTTAAACAGAAGACAAGTTTTCTAGCACAGTGTTACACAGCGTACAGTTGACTGGAGAATTGGCTTCATCTAGTCTGAAATATTTTCAAACTACCAAACTAGATTTAGTCTGCTTTCTTTACTGTTTGCATCACTAGTCTTTGTGAAACCTATTTCAGATACAACAAAACCTGATATCTCAAAATCTGAAGAGAAGTAATTATACCGATATTTTGCATTGCAAATAAATCCACCTTTTAAGTCCGGTGTAATGCTTCTATAGTATAATCAAACCACTAATTAAACTATTCAGCTTTTAGAGTGCTGGTTAGAATGGTAAAGCCTAGACGTTCAATAGATATTCTTGTTTATCAGCAACAGAGAGTGATAGCAGCACAGAAAGTGGTAACTGTAGTATACACTAATCCAAAACTATTCAATCAAAAGGCGGTTTGAATACTTCTCAGATGAAGTTTCCAGGCTAGTTAATTAACAAGCTGCATTCAGCATGAAGAGTAATGAGACACCAATCACAGGCTTGCACACGGGATTGGGGTTATACAAAAGCCCTGGCAATGGCCTCCTTTCACCTCTTTTCACCTCGCCTGCTATCCTTTTGAAAGCATTCCCCTTTTTCCCCCAACACTCGGAGGCGTCAGCGTCTTTAATTAAAACTTTAATTGCAGGGTTTCTACCTTTTTGTGGTGAGGGTCAGAAAGCATGAGGCTTCCTGTAGCTCTGTGTAATGGAGGACAAAAGCCGTTGTTTGTGTCAGAGAGGTAGTGAGGAGAAGTCCTCTACAGGGGGATTTGCTCCCTTTTGTTTTTTTTTTTTTCTGAAAACTGTAAACTTGAGCATGATGAGAGGCAAAGGAAATGAACTCGCTGAAGGAGAGTGGGACAAAGAGAGGAAAGCAGAGCGGGAGGGAGGTGAAGGAGAGGAGGGAAGGCAGGCAAGGCAAAGGGTTGAGCAAACTAAGGAAAAATAGAGGGAGAGAAAGAACCCATTTTGGATGGCGACTGTATTTTAAGATGTAGCTAATTTGCTGAATATGGGGTTATTGGCTTGTTGTCAGTACTGAGAGTACATTCACTGCCAATGTGAAGCATAGGTTAGTCCAATAATTTGAACTTTGAATCACCATACATTTAAAATTTGTTTTTCCTGGTGTCAGCCCAATAGCAGAAGAAAAAAGGACAACACGAGAGACTGAAATCGATGTTTATGAAATCTAGTGGATTAGATTAGAGAGACAGCTTTAATGATTTCACAAGAAATGGACAGTGTGATACTGGGCTGTTCTCTGTAGGAACTGCAGGTGCAAAGAATAAGCAAGAAGAAGGAGCCAACACACACCATCAATCATACCGCAGTTTCTCACAGTCAACATACTGTATGCCTATGACTCCTAAAGTTAACACACTGCTTACTGTTTCCTCGCCCTACTCATGTCTCTCTCTCATAAAAAACAGAAAATATGAGAACTAAATAAAACCGAGGGGGAAAGACACAAGAGTTGGCTTGAAAATTACAGGAAAAGAGGATAGCATTGCAAGATGGAATGCTAAAAAGAGAAAGTGCGGTTGAAAAGAAGAAAGATAAAATGGATGCAAGTTTGTTTTACAGATCGATGAAAATGTATGTGAGTGGTAGAAATAGATTAAATACACGTCGAGATAATCAGCTCACCGACTGTGACTGCCACACACATCGCCTTTAGCTCTCTCTCTCTCTCTCTCTCTCTCACACACACACACAAACAGCAGACTCTACACCCAAAAGCAACACTGAGATGTCAGCTTTGTCTTGGCCACACACGTAGACCATAGGCTGCACTCAGGCTCAGTGAATCATGCGCATGGCTTCATGGTCTGAGTAAATTGTATGTCTGGGGACATCGCCACCTTGGATACCGTTATGTCACTCATATACGCACAAAATGTCTCAGATGGAGCCAGCAGCACTGCCCTGGCACTTAGAGCCAGCTTTCTAACTTGAACTTATACCAGAGTGGCCTATTGCGTGCCCATTTCATTGCTAGCGTTGTGTGAGAGCTTTGAAAGCTAGGATTAAGCTCTCCTTGCCGCTCTTCACTCCAAAGTCTGTGTGTAAGAGCCTTGGCCTCCTTCAGTCTCTATTCTAGGTATTGTAAAAGCAAAGCCCCAGACACACTTGCCGTGAGCCGAGAGCTCTCTCAGCGTGTCAGAGTTGGCTCCTCTTTCAGCACAGGGCTCCGGAGGTATTTGTTTTCCTGTGTTTGCTGAATTCCTGCACTTTATAACGGATTAGAGGAAACTGTGTGTGTACGTGTACTTTGTGCGCACACACTTTTCACACTTCAGACTGTGCAATGTTTGATGAGTCAGAGTACACTCAGAAAACGTGGGCTTGTGAGCATTAGGTGTCAGACAGAGAGTCTTCTCTATCCAAATAAACTCTGAGGCAAGCTCTGAGATTTCAGAAACATTCTTACTCTCGATGGCCTTAACCTTTTTTTTTAATTCTCTTCTTTCATGCTGTTTTAGCAGGCATTTTGGTATGCATTAATATCATGAAATGAGCATAACCAAATTGGGTATCTGCACTGTTTACATGGACTTTTAAATGTTAACAATTTGCCCCAGAGTGAGGCACATTACTCCTGCTTGCCAAAACATAGCAGGAGACTATAGAGATTTTTAAAAGCAAGTCAGAATTTGTTTTCTGAAGAGGTCATGTTGGGTGTGAGAATTGGGGGGGGGGGGGGGAGTGTTCATAAACACACATTTTTAGTGCATACTATACTATTCAACTGGACAGCATCCCAAGACAATGGAATACAGTTGTGGTTACAGGTAGTTAGGATGGATAATTTGTTTGAAAATCTCTGTCTTTGCAGCACTGATTATCTCCGCTAAGTAGCCTACTATTATACCGGTGAAGTTGGCATTTTAACCAGGAATTGATCATGCTTAGCAAACATGCCTAATTTATTTATATTACTTTAGCTAGTAATGCTAGATCACATTCTTAGTGAGGAGTTGTGAAACATGCTCACAAACAAAGCTGCAAGAGACTTGTATGTCTTCAAAGTCTTTCTAGTGCTTGGAGTTATATATATGTAAGGGCAGCACAGTGGTATAGTGGTTAGCACTGTTGCCTCACAGCAAGAAGGTCCTGGGTTTGAGCCCAGTGGCCGACGGGGGCCTTTCTATTACCCCTTTTCCACCAAATCAGTTCCAGGGCTGGTTCGGGGCCAGTGCTGGTTCACAACTCGTTCAACTTGCGAGCCAGCTGAGAACCAGTTTGCTTTTCCATAGCTCACGGTGCCACGTCATTACGTCACTGTATATGTCATTACATCGCTGTATGGACCCTTTTCACGTGACGTCACGACAAACGCGGCCGCCATTTTGGACGTGTACTACCAGTAGTTTACCACAGCCAACATTGAGGAACGGCAGCAAAGAAAGTTTTTACTTTCAGCAAGACTTCCATCATGCCACTATATTGTTGTGCACCTGGATGTAGTAACCATCAACAAACAAGGCAAGGTTTATCATTTTATCGGATCCCGACGGAGAAGATGGATAGCGGCCATTAACAGATTGGCAGCCCTCGGCATACCAACGCTTGTGTAGTGACCACTTTGTTGGAGGTAAGACGAATAAAATTAGCCAGAAAAGGCATTACATTGCTGTTAACATTCTGTGGCGGCGAGTGTGTAACCAAATAGGCTAAAATAACCCATTGTAACCTCTTTGTTCTTCTGTAGTAGCTATTGTTGACTAGCTAATGTCAACAAGTAGCTGGTATGTTACTGTAGCAATGTTTACGTTCAGTCATTTGGATGACTGTTAAAACCTTTGTCTCAAGTTTTTCCTTTACTGTATTTACTAGTTTACTGTAATTATGATCCGGCAGCTATTTAAACCGGATCCAGTGTAAATAGCTGCCGGAGCCAACGTCCGAGGTTCTGGAGCGCGCGCCGGCTTGCTCTCCCTCAAATTAAGCAGCGCGCGCCGGCTTGCTCTCCCTCAAATTAAGCAGCGCGCGCCGGCTTGCTCTCCCTCAAATTAAGCAGCGCGCGCCGGCTTGCTCCCAGAGTGCTCCGGCCGAGGTTCCCCTCAAATTAAGCAGCGTGCTCCGGCTTGCTCCCAGAGTGCTCCGGCCGAGGTTCCCCTCAAATTAAGCAGCGCGCGCCGGCTTGCTCCGGAGCAAGCCGGAGCGCGCTCCGTAACCTCGGCCGGAGCACTCCGGGAGCAAGCCGGAGCGCGCTCCAGAACCTCGGACGTTGGCGTGTATGTATATGACGATGGGTTTTTAACGACATAGGTATACAGATCATGTGGGCCGAAGTCAGGTAAAGACGAGGGCTTCGTGTACTTCCGTACGTCAGTGAACAATCCTGGTGGAAGCAGGTAAACGTCGTTCTCTAAGCCTGCTAACCTCAATTTTTGCAAATACCTCTCCCTCTGCTCGCCCTGTAAATGCCCTACGTCGCTGGATAGTGAAGGTGTTTTCTGCATCTCGCTCCTTTTTCTTTTATGTTTTTCGTTTGTCGCCTTCCTCGCATTCAAACTGATTCGAGCCGAAGTCCACTACATGTCCAAAATGGCGGTCGCGTTTACGAAGGTCACGTGACTGAAAAGGGTCTATACGTCAGTTACGTCGCTACGTTTGCTTAAACCTTGGTGCAAATATCGAAGCAAAAACAACATGGAAGAAGCAGCAGCAGCAACAACAACAATAATAATAATAATGGATGACTTCGCGTTTGTACAGCTGCTGCTTCTCGCCGCTTAAAAATGGCGATCTTTCGCGGTCTTGTTATTGTTGTTGGTCTTAACAACTCCGCCCCCTCCGCTGACATAAGCGGTTCTTTCCTCTGGCCAACAACATTCAAACAGAGAGTTGGTGCTAGCCTGGAACCGGTTTTTCTGGCCCCAGAGCCAGTTCCTTGTCAGTGGAAACAGAAAACCCGGTTCCAAACTAAGCACTGGCCCCGAACCAGCCCTGGAACTGCTTTGGTGGAAAAGGGGCATATGTGGAGTTTGCATGTTCTCCCTGTGTCTGCATGGGTTTCCTCCGGGTGCTCCGGTTTCCCCCAAAGACATGCAGGTTAGGCTAATTGGTGACTCTAAATTGACCGTAGGTGTGAATGTGAGTGTGAATGGTTGTTTGTCTCTATGTATCAGCCCTGCAATGACCTGGCAGCTTGTCCAGGGTGTACCCCACCTCTCACCCATAGTCAGCTGGGATAGGCTCCAGCTTGCCTGCGACCCTCTACATGATAAGTGGCTACAGATGATGGATGGATTGAGATTTTATTTACACACACACACATACATATATACATATACACACACACACACACACATATATATATATATATATATATATATATATATATATATATATATATATATATATATATATATATTATACACAACCCCGATTCCAAAAAAGTTGGGACAAAGTACAAATTGTAAATAAAAACGGAATGCAATGATGTGGAAGTTTCAAAATTCCATATTTTATTCAAAATAGAACATAGATGACATATCAAATGTTTAAACTGAGAAAATGTATCATTTAAAGAGAAAAATGAGGTGATTTTAAATTTCATGACAACAACACATCTCAAAAAAGTTGGGACAAGGCCATGTTTACCACTGTGAGACATCCCCTTTTCTCTTTACAACAGTCTGTAAACGTCTGGGGACTGAGGAGACAAGTTGCTCAAGTTTAGGGATAGGAATGTTAACCCATTCTTGTCTAATGTAGGATTCTAGTTGCTCAACTGTCTTAGGTCTTTTTTTGTCGTATCTTCTGTTTTATGATGCGCCAAATGTTTTCTATGGGTGAAAGATCTGGACTGCAGGCTGGCCAGTTCAGTACCCGGACCCTTCTTCTACACAGCCATGATGCTGTAATTGATGCAGTATGTGGTTTGGCATTGTCATGTTGGAAAATGCAAGGTCTTCCCTGAAAGACACGTCGTCTGGATGGGAGCATATGTTGCTCTAGAACCTGGATATACCTTTCAGCATTGATGGTGTCTTTCTAGATGTGTAAGCTGCCCATGCCACATGCACTAATGCAACCCCATACCATCAGCGATGCAAGCTTCTGAACTGAGCACTGATAACAACTTGGGTCGTCCTTCTCCTCTTTAGTCCGAATGACACGGCGTCCCTGATTTCCATAAAGAACTTCAAATTTTGATTCGTCTGACCACAGAACAGTTTTCCACTTTGCCACAGTCCATTTTAAATGAGCCTTGGCCCAGAGAAGACGCCTGCGCTTCTGGATCGTGTTTAGATACGGCTTCTTCTTTGAACTATAGAGTTTTAGCTGGCAACAGCGGATGGCACAATGAATTGTGTTCACAGATAATGTTCTCTGGAAATATTCCTGAGCCCATTTTGTGATTTCCAATACAGAAGCATGCCTGTATGTGATGCAGTGCCGTCTAAGGGCCCGAAGATCACGGGCACCCAGTATGGTTTTCCAGCCTTGACCCTTACGCACAGAGATTCTTCCAGATTCTCTGAATCTTTTGATGATATTATGCACTGTAGATGATGATATGTTCAAACTCTTTGCAATTTTACACTGTCGAACTCCTTTCTGATATTGCTCCACTATTTGTCGGTGCAGAATTAGGGGGATTGGTGATCCTCTTCCCATCTTTACTTCTGAGAGCCACTGCCACTCCAAGATGCTCTTTTTATACCCAGTCATGTTAATGACCTATTGCCAATTGACCTAATGAGTTGCAATTTGGTCCTCCAGCTGTTCCTTTTTTGTACCTTTAACTTTTCCAGCCTCTTATTGCCCCTGTCCCAACTTTTTTGAGATGTGTTGCTGTCATGAAATTTCAAATGAGCCAATATTTGGCATGAAATTTCAAAATGTCTCACTTTCGACATTTGATATGCTGTCTATGTTCTATTGTGAATACAATATCAGTTTTTGAGATTTGTAAATTATTGCATTCCGTTTTTATTTACAATTTGTACTTTGTCCCAACTTTTTTGGAATTGGGGTTGTGTGTGTATATACATGTGTGTGTGTGTATATATATATATATATACACACACACACACTCTCTCTCTCTCTCTCTAATATATATATATGTATATATATGTATGTGTGTGTGTGTGTGTGTGTATGTATGTATGTGTATATATATATGTGTGTATGTATATTAAAAAAAATCTCCTTCTCACCCCCGGCGGGGGGGGTGGTATCCATGTCATCCTCAAGCTCGGGTCCTCTACCAGAGGCCTGGGAGTTTGAGGGTTCTGCGCAGTATCTTCGATGTTCCTAGTACTGCGCTCTTCTGGACTGAGGCTTCAGATGTTGTTCCTGGGATTTGCTGGAGCCACTCTCCCAGTTTGGGGGTTACTGCCCCAAGTGCCCCCACTACCACGGGGACCACGCAACCCTTGACCTTCCACATCCGTTCCAGCTGCTCTTTCAACCCTTGATACTTCTCAAGTTTCTCATGTTCCTTCTTCCTGATGTTGGCGTCAGCTGGGATGGCCACATCTATCACCACCACCCTCTTCTGCTCTTTGTCCACCACCACTATGTCCGGTTGGTTAGCCAGGATCTGTTTGTCAGTCTGGAAGCTGAAGTCCCACAGAACCTTGGCCCTGTTGTTCTCAGCCACCTTCTGTGGTATGGCCCATTGGGACTTGGGTACTTCTATTCCATACTGGTTGCAGATGTTCCTGTATACTATCCCAGCCACTTGGTTGTGCCTCTCCATGTACGCTGATCCAGCTAGCATCTTACACCCTGCTACTATGTGCTGGACTGTTTCAGGGGCTTCTTTGCACAGTCTGCATCTTGGGTCTGATCTACTCTGGTAGATCCTGGCCTCTATGGCTCTTGTGCTATGTGCTGCCATGATTAGTGCCTCTGTGCTGTCTGTCAGTCCTGCATTATCCAGCCACTGGTAGGATTTCTTGATATCAGCCACTTCCTCTATCTGACGGTGGTACATGCCATGTAGGGGTTTGTCCCTCCAGGTTGTCTGTTCCTCCTCCTCCTCTGCGCTCTCATCAGGGTTCTGCTGCCTGAGACTTTCACTTAGCAGTTCATCCTTTGGGGCCATCTTTCTGATGTATTCTCGGATTTTCGATGTTTCATCCTGGACCGTGGTCTTGACGCTCACTAGCCCTCGGCCTCCCTCTTTCCGCTTAGTGTATAGTCTCTGGGTGCTGGACTTGGGGTGGAACCCTCCATGCATGGTGAGGAGCTTTCTAGTCTTGATATCTGTGGCTTCTATCTCCTCCTTTGGCCAGTTTATGATACCAGCGGGGTATCTGATGACTGGTAGTGCATACATGTTGATGGCTCGGACCTTGTTCTTATCATTCAGCTGACTTTTCAGGACCTGCCTTACTCTCTGGAGGCATTTGGCTGTGGTTGACTTCCTTGTGGCCTCTTCATGGTTTCCATTAGCCTGTGGGATGCCAAGGTACTTGTAGCTGTCTTGGATATCACCTATGTTGCCCTCTGGTAGGTCAATCCCCTCAGTCCGGATCATCTTGCCTCCCTTTGAGACCATCCGGCCACACTTGTCCAATCCGAATGACATCCCTATGTCATCGCTGTAGATCCGGGTGGTGTGGATCAGCGAGTCTATTTCTCGCTCGTTCCTGGCATACAGCTTGATGTCATCCATGTAGAGCAGGTGACTGATTGTTGCCCCACTACGGAATCGGTACCCGTAGCCGCTCTTCGTGATGATCTGACTGAGGGGGTTCAGGCCTATGCAGAACAGCAGTGGTGATAGCGCATCTCCTTGGTATATGCCGCACTTGATGTTGACTTGGGCAATGGGTTTTGAGTTGGCCTCTAGGGTCGTCTTCCACATTTCCATTGAGTTCTGGATGAAGGTCCTTAGGTTCCTGTTGATCTTATACAGTTCCAGACATTCCAGTATCCATGTGTGTGGCATTGAGTTGTAGGCTTTCTTGTAGTCAATCCAGGCAGTGCACAGGTTGGTCTGTCTCTTCTTACAGTCTCGGGCGACTGTTCTATCGACCAGTAGCTGGTGCTTGGCTCCTCTGGTGTTACTGCCAATCCCTTTCTGTGCCTCGCTCATGTATTGAGCCACATGCTTACTCATTTTTGCCGCAATGATGCCTGACAGGGCCTTCCATGTTGTGCAGAGACAGGTAATTGGCCGGTAGTTGGATGGGATGGGTCCCTTCTGGGGGTCCTTCATGATTAGGACTGTCCTGCCTTGGGTTAGCCATTCTGGGTGGGTCTCATCCCTCAGCAGCTGGTTCATCTGTGCTGCTAGGCGTTCATGGAGTGCAGTTAGCTTCTTCAGCCAGTACGTATGGATCATATCGGGGCCTGGTGCTGTCCAGCTCTTCATCTTTGACGCTCTTTCTTGGATGTCTGCCATTGAGATGGTTACTGGTTCTTGTTCTGGGAGGTTGCTGTGGTCAGCTCTTAGGTCCACTAACCACTGGGCATCGGTGTTGTGTGATGCCTTTCTTTCCCATATGTCTTTCCAGTATTTTTCCACCTCAGCTCTTGGTGGGTCTGACCAGTTGTTGTTCCCCTGTCACTGAGAGTACACCTTGGCTGGTTCAGTGGAGAACAGCTTGTTTATTCTTCTGGCCTCTCCCTCCTTGGTGTATCTCTTCAACCGGGTGGCCAGAGCTGTTAGTCGCTGTTTGGCAGTTTCGAGTGCCTCTGGTATGGAGAGTGAGTTGTACTTCCTGGGTGCCCCTTTATTCACCATGTTCCCTTTCTGTAGTTCAGCTAGCTGGCTAATTTCTCTCCGTGCTGCCTTTATCTTGGCCTCTAATCGTCTCTTCGTCTCTTATGTCCCGAGCCCACCTTGTGTCCAAGCATCTCCATGATTACTGTTGCTGTACTGTGTATCAGCTTGTTGGTCTCAGTGATGGTTCTTGTGGAGATTGTCTAGATTCACATCTACTAGTAGATCTTCTGAAGGTACTTGGCAAGTCAGCTTCGGTATTCGTCGGGGGCTCCAGGTTTCCAGTTGGGTCACGATCTTCCTTCTCAGGTCAGCAGCTGTTGAGGCTGTTAGCTGTTGGGGCCTGGTACCCAATCTCTGGTTGTGGGGATGATGATGACATCTCCCCGCTGATCTGTCTTCCTGGCTCCCCCTTGCCGTAGTATCGTTGTTGTATTTCATTAATCTCTAGTCGTGATAGTAGATTTCGATTACAGATGTTGGAACACTGGGCTAATAGCTGTTTCTTTGTTAGCCTTGATTGTGGGTTTCGAAGTATCCAATGGTCCCACATTCGCATGTATCCCCTCTCTCTGGGATTGCTTGTATAATAGCATTCCAGCAATTCCGTATTTTCTGTCCTCATCCATCGATGTCTTGTTCCAGTAGCCCATTTCTCATCAGTTTGCCCTGGTTCCCTAGCAACTGACGCAGACCTTGTTGACCCGGGCGACGTCTGAGCTGGTATGACTCTATCAGTTATGTCTTCACTCATTCCTGAGGAATGGCTGATATATCATGAGGGGTCTTGCCTAAGGACCCTTACTGGATGATGTTTTGCTCCGACCGGGATTCGAACCCCGATCTCCCGTGTCGTAGTCAGTGAGCATTACCACTGTATATTAAAAATATATATATATAAAATATATATTAAAAAATAACACACCCTATGTCTGGTTATCTTAAGGCTTGGCATCCTATCAGTGGCTAAATAATGCTGAGTGGTGGCTGAGCATGAGATAACCAGACATAGTGTGTGTGATTTTATATATCACACACACTATGTCTGGTTATCTCATGCTCGGCCACCACTCAGCATTATTTAGCCACTGACAGGATGCCAAGCCTTAAGAATTCTCTTGAGTTACATCATTTGAAAGTGTCAGTTTAACTGAATAGCGCTCCCTGTCTTGTAGTGGTAATCTCTAAAAAGAGAACATTTTAGCCAAGATTACAAAATAAAATTATTGATTGAAGCATCTATCAGACAGTTAAGATTATACAACACCAAATCAGAAAAAGTCGGCACGGTATTAAAATTAAAACTGAAAGTGATTTACAAATCTCTTGACCTGTATTGTACTCATAACAATACATTATTTGATGTTTTACTCCATTATTTTTTTTTCTTCAAAATAAACATTTCAATTTTGATTATTGTAACACACTTCTAAAAAAGTTGGGACAGTAAAAGCATTTACCATTTTGTAATGTTGCCATTCCTTCTCACAACACTTAAGATGTTTGGGGACTGAAGACTCCAAGTGATGGTGTTTCAAGCGTTATTTTGTCCCATTCTTCCTGCAAACAGGTCTTAAGATATGCAACAGTACTGAGTCGTCATTGTCATTTTTTGTTTCAAAATTCAACATACATTCCATTGGGGACAGACACCCTCTTCTTCCACAGTCATGCCTTTTGTAATGTGTGTAGGATGTGGCTTTGCATCCCTGGAAGAGAGGTCATTTTGAAGGCAGCACATATTGTATTGCCCCCAAACCTTAATGCACTTTTCTGCATTAATGCTGCCATCACAGAAGTGTAAGCTACCTTTGCCAAGGACACAACCCCATACAATGACAAACCCTGACTTTTGGATTTGTTGCTGGTAAAAGTCTGGGTGGTGCTTTTTATCTTTGGTCCAGAGCACATGGTGCCCATTACTTACACACACACACACACACACACACACACACACACACACACACACACACACACACACACACGGAATACTGATTCGTCTGACCACAATACATGTTTCCACTGTGTGATGGTCCATCCCAAATGCCTCTGAGCCCAGAGAATATGTTAACGGTGATTCTGGATTCAGTTAACATCAGGCTTCCTTTTTGCACAGTAACGTTTTAACTGGCATTTGTGGATGTAACTCTGTATTGTAGAGCTTAACAAAGGTTTGCCAAAGTAAGCCCAAGCCCATGTGGTTATATCTGCTATAAATAAAGGACAGTTCTTGATGCAGTGCTGTCTGAGGGATCAGAGGTCACAGGTGTTCAGCTTAGGCTTGTGCCCTTGCCCTGGATGCGTGGGGATTTGCAGTCTTCACATGGTGTCACTGTGTGACATTTCCTGCAGCTCTGGAATCCATCAGGGCTGAGAGAACAAAGATTGAGAGCCTTATCTACAGGTCAAGCGCAAACGATTGGCAAGAGAAGGACAGACAGACTCACCGAGAGAGGGCTTGAGGTAGTTGATGCTCTCAGACATTGTTGAGGGTTTAGAGCCTCCCTGATGAGAAGGGCAACTTGACACATGATGTGTGGAGTCCCCATAATAGAAGCACAACCCCTCTCTGCACCTTCGCTCACGGTCAGAAATGCTTACATTGGTATGCAACATCTGCATGAGCTCTGGGTTCTCTGTGACACTTGGGAAGTTAGTGGGAGTGTGCAGTGATGGTCGGTTCCTGAGCAGCTTATAGAGTTGAATGGACACGTCAGTGACGGAGTCGAGAGAGACTTGATCCAGTCGTGTTGGCTCGGTGAATATCTCAGGACTTAGACCTTGGCAAAAAACGGGTTTTAAGGCAGCCTCATTCCAGTAGCTTCCTGCTGCGAGCATACGAAATTCGAGTCCGTACCCTGCAACTCGTCTCTTCCCTTGTTTTATCGTGAGCAGCTGTTCCCTGACCTCTACCCTTTCAGAACTGATCAAAAACTCGGCGAAAAAGCTCAATGAATCAGTCATGCAAAGATATAGACTTGTCGCCATTCTCCTATACTGCAGTCACCCACTTTAGCACTTTATTTTTTTTATTTAACCTTTATTTAACCAGATAAGTCACTATGAACAAATTCTTATTTACAGTAGCAGCCTGGCAACAGGCAAAGCCTCTTGAGGAAAGTGGGTAAGGGCTAAAAATGACAAAAGGTAACATGATTGCTTCACAAACAGACAGATAGCTAAAGCAGCCTCATCAGGCAGCGCAACAAACACAGCAGCAACATCAACAGCAAGGTGTTTTACCAGTGAGAAGATTCATAAACTGAACAATTCTTTGTTGGTCTGTAGTCCCCATCTGAGCAGTGAAAACAGGGAGCATTGCAGCAGAAATCCCCAAACACTATTATTGAGAACTTGTCAGGGCAGGGGATAAGCATGCTGGAGTTCATTACGAGCACAGGGTGGGCTAGGAGTGCCAGCATTGGTGAGTTGGGTACCACGGGTGTCAAGTTTACCCAGACATTGCTGCTGTTCTCCTAGGATACAACTCTGTGTGGACAAGGTGGTGTGCCTGCTCTCTTCTCCTGCTACATCCATCATGATGGCAAAGCAATCTGTCAGGTTAGCATGCGACAGAATGATGTAAAAGCAGAAGGAGTTAAATCAGACAATCAGGCAGACAAATCCAAAATGTGAGACAAAATCAGAGTAGATAATCAGACAAGGCACAAGCAGCAAAGCAGAGAAGCAAAATCTAAAAACAAAGACAAAACCCAGAATAAACAGTGCAGAAATTTAAGGCTTGGCAAAGTCAAACCAACAGAACTGAGCATCTACTTCACAAATACTAAGTGATAGAGTTCAAATGACAGTAATCAGGGGACTGTGAGTGATGAAGTTCAGGATGGGTGTTGTAGTCCATGGCGGCCATATTTGAAGGCTGCTGTGCACGGGCGCAGATGGGGGGGACGGGGGGGATTCATCCCACCCAGATTTAAATTCACCTCGTGCGGTCCCCCCCACTTATAGGGAGAAAAAAATGTCTATGCTGTCTTTCTTTGCATAAGGCAAACCTCACGGAAAAATCAAAAGACTAATTACCATTCGGTTTATTGAGGTGCACAGCAGTATAGTTGCAACTGCGCAGACTGCACAGGTTGCGAGCTCGAGCTTGGTTGCTATGGTTACCCACAGTGAGTTTGACAGGCATATCGGGGACAGCTCCTCCTAGTTCAGGACCCCAACACGGCATGATGAAGGGTGCCAAAAGGCAGAAAACGATTGCATCGTTTTTTCAAAAAAAAAAAAAAAAATGACTGTAAGTAAACTGTGCCTTACTTTATCATATCACCTTGCAATTTTTTTGATAGTCTTTTCAAAGTAATGTCGTAGTGAAAGTAAAATCGTACGGAGTAGAGATGCCTTTCTGGTAGCCTCCTTCTTTCGGTGGTGGCCTGTAGATACAGTGCTCAGAAGGCAGTTTTAATGTTTAATCTGGCGTTCCCTGCCATAATTTCAGCAAGCATATTGTTTCATAAGGAAACTTTGCGAAGAGTTGTTGACTGACTGCCGCTCACGCAACACAGGCATAGTTAGAAAGTCAGGATGCACTGGTTTACACTTTACACACACACACGTAGCCCAGCCTCTCGCTATGTTTAACAGTTGGAACTTAGCAGTTTTAAAATTAGTTTTGCAATTTCTGTGCGTGATGATAATGTGTAAACTTTGGATTTCCATAGGCTATGTTAAAATGTTATCATTGTCCTGGCCTGCAGGTAGTTCCTGGTGATGGCAGTGAGGGAGGTGAAATAACATGTATACACACTACCGTTCAAAAGTTTGGGGTCACCCAGACAATTTTGTGTTTTCCATGAAAAGTCACACTTTTATTTCCCACCATAAGTTGTAAAATGAATAGAAAATATAGTCAAGACATTTTTCTGGCCATTTTGAGCATTTAATTGACCCCACAAATGCGATGCTCCAGAAACTCAATCTGCTCAAAGGAAGGTCAGTTTTATAGCTTCTCTAAAGAGCTCAACTGTTTTCAGCTGTGCTAACATGATTGTACAAGGGTTTTCTAATCATCCATTAGCCTTCTGAGGCAATGAGCAAACACATTGTACCATTAGAACACTGGAGTGAGAGTTGCTGGAAATGGGCCTCTATACACCTATGGAGATATTGCACCAAAAACCAGCAGCTAGAGTAGTCATTTACCACATTAGCAATGTATAGAGTGGATTTCTGATTAGTTTAAAGTGATCTTCATTGAAAAGAACAGTGCTTTTCTTTCAAAAATAAGGACATTTCAAAGTGACCCCAAACTTTTGAACGGTAGTGTGCGTGTATATATATATATATATATATATATATATATATATATATATATATATATGTATATACACGCACACATACATATATACACAAAATGGAATCATTTGCTGACAGCTCAGTCCCCCCCAGTTCAAAAATCCTATCTGCGCCCCTGCTGCTGTGAATGTTGGGAAGTGGAGCCTTGAGTGATTTCAGGCGCAAACATGACAATCTGTTAATTGAAAAGCATTCCATGTAGCTACTTCATGAAGCCGGTTAAGATAATGCCAATTCTACGTTTGCAACCACGTAACCAAAACTGCTTGTGTCATTGACCACCGCCATGTTGGAGGATATAATATATATAGAGTGACATGAATGTCATCTTGGATATGAATGTCATAGCAATATTTGGGCTTTCAATTATTTCTCTGAACTGTTCTTTTTCTGTGGCAGAATGACTGTACAGCATACATCTTAAAAAAACAACACTAGAATTCGTTTTAAAATTTTCTTTGGGTTTTCTGAAATCAACACACGGTCAAAAGTATATATACAGGGTCAAAAATTTACATACACGCTTAGATTATTAATTCAGAGGTGCTGAGACTTCCAAAATGTTTCTTATTTTGCCAAGGCCAAGGCCTCTTAACTTCCTGTTAGTGATTATGATTGACTACTGCTGGTAGCTCCTCTGTGCCTTCATAAAAAGGGTTTGTTTACAGCACTCATTGGATTGACCAACACACAGTAAAATGGGAAAGTCCAAGGAGCTCAGTGCAGATCTGAGAAAGAGGATCGCCAATGTACACAACTCAGGAATGTCTCCTAGAGCCATTTCTAAACAACTGCAGATCCCAACATCACTTCAAACAATTGTATGTAAGTTACTGGGAGGTGTAGTCACTTTGCCAAGCCACTTTGCTTCAAGAAAACCCAAACTGTCACCCTCACCTGAAAGGAAATTGGTTCGGATGGTCAGGAACAACCCAGGAACCACTATGGCTACAGCTTTAGTACCATCTTTGATTTTGTTGTGGCCCATAATTTGTGCTGGAGCCCAGTCTGGATTTGTAAAATTGTAGCAATCAGCTGGTTTCCCTAATGGAAAGAATAAGCAAAATAAAAGCATCATCATCAAAAATTATATGCAGCTCTTTTTAAAATGAAATAATCGTAGAAGCCTTTGATTGTTGGCTTACCCACTCAATGATCATGGCTTTGTCACGTTTGACAGTGGTGAGTTTCTGCACGACCAGGCTATTAAATGATCCAATATTTCTTATATATTGCGATCTTTCACTAATAACTAGTTTCTAGCACTTACCATTGATAAAATGTTTACTGCAGACTCATGTGGTTTTTGCTTTCTCATTACTTAGATCAGCCCAGTTTATGTTGGACAGCCATTGATGTCTACGTGAACAACTCTCTTGTTTTTTTCTCCTTGATTATTTATAATTGCTGGAATTCTAAAGAACTTATAAGCCCCCTTGTCTCAAATAGAGTTTTGCCCGCATCCAATTACAGCACAAAGAGTAGGCATAGCGAAGAAACAAAAGGAATTCTTGAGCGTAACAACCTCTCGAGCATATCTTCTATAGAGAGCGTGCACGTGACATCACGAGGTCACGTGATATTTGTTTATCTGCCATCTTGGACGGCAAGGCCGCGCATAGAACTTAGACGAACCCGTTCTAATTATCAAGTGTGTGGGAGTAGATCTTTCGAGAATGGTTATCTTGTTCAGCATTTGGTTGTACCAATAGACAGGGCCAAAAGGAGGGCCTGTCATTTTATAGATTCCCCGCAGACGAGGAGAGACGCGCAAAATGGGTGTCCGCTGTGCGAAGAGAAAACTGATACCCAGTTCTACCAGCCGAATTTGTAGTGAACACTTCATATCAGGTAGGTGTAATCTTCTAATTCAATACTCCTAGTACATCTGTTAAGTTGATTTTCGGATTGAATGATAGCTGCATACTTAGAAACTAGACAGAACAGTGTTTGTGGCCGTCAGTCCGCTTGATCTCTAACGTTTAAAATGGCTATGCCTAGCCCTACTACCCTGGCCTAGTCTATGACAATGTTTTATCTTTTTGGCTCATATATGCCTTTGAAAGGCCAATCCATAGTAGGGATGGCGAAAACTAAAAAAAAATCTTGACTGACCACCGAGCCTCATTAGCCGGTTAAAGTCGGTTAACCTATGAGTTTAAACAGGGATGCAAACGGCGGATGCCGCCTTTTTCACGGCTGAATCGTGCAGATTCGATTTTTTTTGGGGGGGGGGGCGTTGGAGTGTCTGAATAATTTAATCAAAGTAAATTCTGTATTAAAATTACTAAATGAGCAAATGCCGTTACAGTCCATGAAACAGGAAGTATAAGTATGAGAAGAAAACAGTAAATCAGAAAGCTGCGCACATTTGCGCAGCTTCCGCGCAAACGTGCGCAGCTTTCTGATTTACTGTTTTTCAGACAAAAACATACATATTTACAACCCTGTCATTATCTGGAACTGAGTTTAGATTTCGAACATTCTTACGATAAAACGTCCTGCATAGTCTCTTTTTGATAAATGTCTTAATGCCACTTACCCATGAGGTTATCAAGTAGACATTCTTCTTCGGAACCTTCCAGAGGTATAGTTGGGATACCCATCCCGCAACAAAATATTTATAAGCTTCCAGGCTCTTGTAAGCTTTGAGGGCTTTGCCAGTGTAACACGATTCACGATTAACAAGAAGATTGTAAATGTCGTGGTAGGCCAGATCAGGCAAATCGCCGGCACCGCAGCTCCGAATTTCCCTGAACAAGGATTGCAGCAAGTTGTACGGATCTGCAATCCCCAACCTGGAACACTTTTCCATGTAACGCTGCCTCACGTCACCTTCAAGATGCTGAACAAACTTAGACAAGTTATCGCGCGATGTAGATGGGGTATTTTCTGAATTTTCTTGGGGATTACTCCCTGGATCCATTACGCTCGCGCAAGGTAAACAATCCTGAAGCCGTCCAATATGGCGGAGTACACATGTGCGTGTCACGTGACTGCACATCCTCTATAGTAAATAACGACGCAGTGTGAATTTGTGTATATCCTCCAACATGGCTGACTTCCGGTTCAAAGCCTCATGCATAATTAGCTATGATGTAACGTGCAAACGAAGAATAGTGTGCAAAGCGTCATCAAGGCAAACGCTGGCTACTTTGAAGAATCTAAAATATGAAACGTTCTTTTAAACACTTTTTTTTGTTTACCACATAATTCCATATATGTTCCATTTGTTATTTCATAAGTTTTATGTCTTCAGTATTGTTCTACAATGTAGAAAATAGTCACAATATGGAAAAACCTATGAATGAGTAGGTGTGTCCAAACTTTTAACTGGTACTGCATATGTAGTTTAATTCCTGACTTTTCAGACACCCTGTATATTTAGGTTTAAAACAATTGTACAAAAAACAAGATATTTTATTTCTTCTTGAATTATTCCCCTAAATTGTGTATTGGTATTGTTCTTAAAATACAATCTCTTGTGATTATTAGTGAGATTCCCTTCTCTTCTCCAGGTCACTGTGACCACAATAGGCTACGGAGACAAAGTTCCTCAGACCTGGATAGGGAAGACCATTGCCTCCTGTTTTAGTGTGTTTGCTATCTCTTTCTTTGCACTGCCAGCGGTAAATGCCATCTCTCTCTCTCTCTCTGTATCTCTCACACACACAGACAAACACATAAATCTCACAATTCACGTACCCTGTCTGGTGCCCTGGGGCAGTGTTTTCCTACAGAAACCCATGCAGTAATTGGGACCAGGGTTAATGGGGTCCATTAAAGTGAAAGCATGTCCCCAGGGGCCTTGCTTCTCACATTTCACTCCATATAATGCACAACTGCAACATTATTTTAGACAAATGCACCATATATTGTGAACACCATTCAAAATGAATATTCATCAGACTGGTTTATAAATTACTAATCACACAAACACATCTGTATTTAAGCTTCTAACTTCATGCAATGCAGCACAATGATTTGTTCAAGATGTTGATAATATACCTGTCTATTGTAAATTTTGCAGCCTTTTGTAAATCTAGTACAATGTGAGTTTATTCATTTGAAATGTTCTTAATTACTTCTGGAAAGACAGGATAAACCTTTTCCGCTGGCCAGTTAAAACTCTCCTTGCAGGGTATTCTGGGTTCAGGATTTGCGCTGAAGGTGCAGCAGAAACACAGACAGAAGCATTTCAATCGTCAAATCCCAGCTGCTGCTTCACTAATACAGGTCCTGATGAAACTACAGATTATCTTATAGTTTTACACTGCATGCTAATATAAATAAACCATGTATTATTAGCCATGTGAGCTTCTCATTTCGAAGCACAAAGCATAAATGTGGAATCTCTCTGCTTGTTTGCAGGCGATGTGGCGATGCTATGCCTGTGAGAAGTCCAGTGGCTGTCCAGCTACGTGGAAAATATATGTGTTGATGGGTGACTACATCCCAGTTATAAATTTTGAGAACGCCAGTCCTGTAAACTTGAGAAAACTTGTGAGAATAATGATTTTTTTTTTTACTTTGGCAATTATTGACTACCTTTGTTTAAAAAATTTTTTTATTTCTTTTTAGTGTCATTGTCATTTTACTTCCTGTTGGTTATCCTTAGAGACCATCTATAGTAGGTCACTGTAACGTAAACCACGATACACTGTTGTATGGTTTGCCCCAAGGCCCATTCATATGCACACCTGGTGAAGGTAAATAGGGTTAGGTGTGTTCGAACTCCATACGGTAAGTGACATTAGGTCATGGTAGTCATTTGCTTTGATTTAATCTCAAGTATGTAACACAGAAATGAGTATAATGGATGGGATTTATATTGTGAATTTTGCTTGAATAAGGAATGCTGCTGTAGGTTGAAGTATGATATTGTAGTTGGGCTGGGCGGCTAGTAAATGCACTGAAGTCATGGGACAGGCACTGAATGAATGCTTACTCTCTCAATCTCTTTCACTCCCTCTCTAGTGTCCCTCCCTCTCTCTTTCGCTCTCTTCCCCGGACACCCAGTTGACCTCAGTCCCCTTTGTCTTCTCTACACAAAGACACAGTCAGTTGAGATGATGTCACGGCCGCCTCTTTCCTGGGAACAAACCTTTGTGTAGTGAAACAACAACAAAAAAATCTTTGTGTAGCTCTTACTCCAAACATATTGGGAAAACCTCAGCCACTTCCACCTCTTTCTCTGCATGGGTGTGTGACTATCCTTTGTTCACAAACCAGCCATTCATTTCTTCCACATTTCGAAAGCAGTCATTCACTGATCCCATCTACTGTCCTCCTTCATTGGTATTTCAGATTAATGGGAAAAATTATTTCAGCCAGATTATCTCAAATTCAGGAATGACAAAGGTTCTGGGTGAGGATTTAATTGTTGAAACTGAACATGAGACAACAAAGGTGTAAGATTTTGCAGAAAAGGAATGGATTTCCCTGTTTGGATGTGTGGATGGTTTGAAATATTTATGAAATTCTCTCAGAAGGGCAGATTTACATTTTGTTTTAGTTGCTAATGTGTCTGAACCTGTAATGTGAGTTACAGAGATTTCAGATACCTCCTTGCCAAAGGAAAACAAAGGCAGTTGTCTGTTGCATTACATTTCAAATCTGTTTGGTGAAATGACTCTTTGTTGGCCAAAGTGTATGGAAAATGACTTGCGTCACAGTTGAAGTGATTATGAATTTCTCCTTTTTCTGTAAAAAAAAAAAAAAAGAGCACTGGATCCACAGTTCTGAACCTTCCTTATCACCATTACTCATGATGCGATTTTTTTCTTTGACTATAAACTTCATTAAAGCTCTTGTATAATTCATGTTCACGTTCAAGTACTTTTAAGATACTCTTTTGAGTTGAGCCAAATACCATGACCATGAAGGTATTTCAAATAACTCATCATCAGTTCAGTAACAGATGCTTCTCTTTTAAGTCCTCCACACTCTGGCATTCTGTTATCTCCTTTCTGCTTTGAGTACAGAACAGACGATACAGGCGGAGGCTGAAGTCCACACGCGATAATGGTTCTCTGGGAAATTCAGGAGAAAAAGCTCTGTCCATCCCTCAGATCACTTACGATCATACAGATGACAAGGAGAACAAGCGAGAGGGGAATTTCTTCTTAGAGGAATCCACAGGTACAAACAGTACAATCTGAACATGATCCAAATTCAGTTCTTTATGACAATAAATCATTTGATATGAATTTTCTCTTTAATAATATATGAGCCAAGCTTTGCTGCTTCCAGTTCAGAAACATGAATCGGAAAAGATTAAATAATCTTTTCATTAATAATACTGCAAGCACCCCTAGTGTTAGTCAACCCAATACTAATTAGACAACAGTCATGCAAAACGTCATTTTTCATTTTTTATTTCAAGCTTGTTTTTGGTGAAGGTCAGGCACAAAAATAGTGTTTTGTCCAGCAGTTTGTATACCCTGTGCAATTAGTATAAGCACTTTGAACAGTAATCCAGAGGAAAAACAATTAAATAGATAAAAGAGTGCTTGACTTGGATCATTTTCCGTACTGGTGAGATCTGCCATTTTCCATATGTGACTGGAACACATCCTGTACGAAAAAAAGAGCTCGTGCAAAACAAATCCACGCCTTCTTGCTGTTAAGGCTGTTTTACAGGCTTTTACAGGTTCTTCCTGTCTAATAGCTTTATCATAAAAGCATAGACATTTACAGATACAGTCCCCAGCAGAGAAACCAGTTCTTGGTGGAAAAAAATAGTTCCTTCTGAGGCTTAATTAGTTAAATGGAGAGATTATAGCATAGAACCATATGCCTGTAAGACTTTGAACCTAACCAAAAAGAAAGAAAGAAAAAAAAACACCCTAAGAATTAACACTGAATGATCATGGAGCTCAATAAGATGGCCTTTAAGATGTAGAGGTAACTGAAACTAAGACCAAAAAAAAAAATAATAAGCTTTCAGATGTGGAATCATCTGGGTTTTGAAAAAAAAAAAAACCTGCTGTCCAAGAAGATTGATAAAACCCATCCCATATATTAGATTTATTTCTTAATAACATTCAAATACAGCAGTTTATAATAATACTTGACCTGGCCTGTTATCCATTTTCACCCCTGCAGGCATCACGAAGATGTTCAGACAGACAGGTGAGTCCCATCTCTCTCTCTGATTTCCATTGTGTGTGTTTTTTTTGTGGTGTTGGTCTATTTTTCATTTTCTATTCAGTGTCAAGTATACTCTTTTTATGCCTTCTTGATATCCATGGTCTGTAAAGGATGGTATAAGAAACAAGCCAGTGATACAGAGCAGAGTGAGGATGGATGGATGGATGGATGGATGGAAAAGACTCTACAAACAAGGAACAAGGAAATTACACTATGTAGTAATCTAACATGCATATGCAAGCCCAGGATGAAACAGAGATTTACATAGTATGTATATCTTCAAGAGACCATGAAGAAGATAAGTCTGCGAAAGAGTGCTGATAATCACTAGCAGGTGAAGCTATAGAAATTGGAGTCTAATCTGGCAGTAAGCAATCTACAGGATATTTCCATATCATTGATTCCCTGACTGTAGTGACTGAGATATGCATTCTCAGATAGGTATTTCAAAAAGTGTGTTTGAACACTAACGTTTATATTGTGCTTCAGTATTACACAACAGAACATAGCCATTTTCCACTTCCAAAGTTTTATTTGTGGATGGATAACATATAGTATCAGTCAAATGTTTGTACACCCCACTCATTCATAGGTTTTTCTGTATTTTGACTATTTTCTACATTGTAGAACAATACTGAAGACATCAAAACTATGAAATAACATCTGGAATTATGTGGTAATCAAAAAAGTGTTAAAAAACAAAATATATTTCATATTTTTGATGATTCAAAGTACCCAGCGTTTACCTTGATGACGCTTTGCACACCATTGGCATTATCTTAACCAGCTTCATGAGGTCGTCACCTGGAATGCTTTTCAATTAACAGTGTCTTGTCAAAAGTTAATTAGTGCAATTTATTGCCTTCTTAATGTGTTTGAGGTCAAACAGTAAATAGTAAATAATAACAATACAGTAAATAGTCATTTTCCACAACTCTAGTAATCCATATTATGTCAAGAACCGCTCAACTAAGTCAAGAGAAATGACATCCATCATTACTTTAAGACATGAAGTGACTTTTAATGAATAAAAATAAAGAAAAAACATTGAATTAGAATGTGTCCAAACTTTTAAATAGTACTGTACAATGCAGCTAATTATAATCATATGAACATTTTTTTGTACAGTAATTGTGCAAGAATGTTCATTAAAGACCAATGGAGTCATTATTACAATTCCCCGTTTACATCCTTGCTGCAGGATCAAAAGTTCAAGGGGTGGGAACTGGACTTTTAGTTCTCCAGCAAGGGGTACATTCCCCAAACTTGTTTTATTGGCTACCAACTGCTGTGGTGAAAAACAGAATTAATCAGCATCATGCATTTTTCCCATTTCTGTCTGAAAGCCAGCTAGCTACACTCTGAAATAACAGCCTGTCAATTACTTGAGGTTTACTGTATAAGAAGAAAATGATCCAGTAGTTATGGTGTCATGAGATGAAGTGCCATTTCCACTTACTGCTAAAATGTTATTTTAATCATTTTCAGCATAACTGTAAATGAACCATCCTAAATATTTTATGGCAGCTTTATTAATACAACAAGACTGACAATAGAACACCACTCCTACTGCCGTCTGGCATCCACCCAGAATGTGTGGGCATGTCTCACTCATCAATATCATTAGCCCGGTTTCCATTGCAGTTTCATGAACAATAGACAATACACGATTACAAATTGTCCGTGTTTCCATTAAGTACGGAAGCATAATGCTGCCACACCAGAAAAAAAAAATCAGTATCACATAATAACATGAAAAGTTTATTGTTATAACAATATATTTTTCACATTATTTAGCAGTTATTCCATGAAATTGAGTCGTACATGAGCTGATGGCCGACAAGGGGCTATAAACCATGTACGATGAGACTGAGTGGAATAACTGTTTTATTCTATTGACATTCACTGGATTTTGAGAAACCGAGCATTTTTTGTTTTTTTATTTTTTGCAAATTTGATAAATAAAAACTTTATACAAAACGTCCGACAAAATCATTTCCACTTAGAATGTTAACAATCTGGCAAAATGACAGGAGCAATTTATGAAAAATGCTATAATAATCATTTTTGAAAAATAAAAAAAGATACAGTATGTTCTTACCATCAAATACATTTATTCTATATTTTGTTACTTTTTTTGTATTTTAGGGGTTTTCTTCTTCTTCAGGGTTTTTTTTTTTGGTGGTTGGCAAACCAAGGTGGTTGGCAAACTAAAGGTGCATTACTGCTACTGACTGAGCTGGAGCGTGGAAAAGGAGAGGGAGAGAGAGAGAGAGAGAGAGAGAGAGTGTGTGTGTGTGTGGGTAATATTCTTTTAGCTATTTCTGTTTCTTTGAAATACTTGATAACAATTTTTGCGTTTTGTTTTAGAGTAGTTTTTTTGTCCTTGGTTGGTTCAGCAACACGCACTGCCATTTTGCTCTTCTCTTCTCACTGAGCTGATATTCTAGTAATAGAGTAGCCACTGAGCTGATATTCTAGTAGAAGAGTAGCTAATCAAAGCGTGCGATGGTTCATATCCAGTGAATATGAATAAAATAAAACAAGATATTATATGGACACGAGTGTTTTATTGGGAAATATGCCACTCATATTTTTCATACAAGTTACAGCCAGGACATGGAGAACCAAAACCATAACATAAATCTCTACATGTCATTCATGAGGAAATCAATGAATTGTTTTGATAAATTTGGGTATTTTTGTTTGTGAATGTGTCTGTATAATAAAAAGAAAATCACGTGTTGGCTTGAAGATATGAAGTTTATCTTCTCGTGTTGGAAAACTTGCATTTTTCATGCGAAATACATCATGGATCTGAGTGACATATTTAAATAATATTGGTTGGCTTTTTTCATGGTATATCAGATATATTCCATTCAGCTAAAATGATACTGAATGAGTCAAAGACAAATTCAGTATCATGCTAGCTGAATGGAATATATCTGATATACCATGAAAAAAGCCAGCTAATATTATTATTATTCTACAAATACATTCGATGGAACAATTATAGATTTTACAAAAAGTTAAGAACAGGAGGGTAACTTACCAATATTGAATGCTGATTCTGATTGAATGTAATTCAATGTTCTGTCAATCTAATGTACAAAGTCAAAGTTCTAACAATAAAAATGGTACAAGTCCAAAAAGCCTGAACAACAACCCAACTTGTATACAAGCTATATCCAGGTTGACAGTTCAAGTTCACAGTTACTTTCGGTAGGAGTTAATTGTTACATTGCAGTTGTTCAAAACAAAAGGGCTTTGCTGAGTGAAGTCCTCTTGTAAAAGTCTCCCTCACTTTTCCTCACCTCCAAGTAGAACTTTGATAATATTTCCGCTATTGCTCTCTTTTCCAGTTTTTCTATGTCCGTTGGTATGTTTTTCTCTTGTAAATATGTGTGAAGAATATCCAGTGACGTTTTGATAGACTTTCGGGTGTTCAGCACCTCTTTCACTTTCAAAATTCTCTCTAAATCTTCTGCTTTTAATGAAGCAAACTTCGCAGCCATGTTTATGTACAAACTGTCTGTCACTCGCTAGTGCAGAAGTTTTACATCTTCGACATGTCTCTTTTCCAGTTTTTCAATGTCTGTTGGTCTGTTTTTCTCTTGTAAATATGCATGAAGAATACATAATGAAGTTTTGGTAGCTTTTCGGGTGTTCAGCGCGTCTTTAGTTTCAGTTTTCAGTTTATTTATTTACTGCTTAATCCGAGCACTGAATTAACCCCTCCTTATCTCTCTCCCGGCCGACAAAGAAATGATTGTGCGCATGCGCAGCAGAAAAGTTTTGTCATTGGAGCTTCACATGAGCTCTGACATGTGACTTGTTATCTTGACAGCATGCAATATTAAAACAACATTGCATGCTCATTCTCCATTGGGGAGAGTGGCGTAATACATGGAGGATGAGCGATATGATAACAATATTGCATGCCATCAATAAACCCACTAGAAGGGAATAGAATACATGGTTTTATTCCATGGAAAAAGTGGCCTGTATGTATAATAATTTCTGATATTTCACTCCAGTGATGTCAGTCCCAGTGTTTTCCCGCTGACTTGATGCACGTTGTCAAAATGGCAAACCGGTTCAAAATTAAAATTCTTTTGATTAACTTGTTTTTTTTTTTTTTGTTTGTTTGTTTGTTTGTGGATGTGTCCATATAATATAAAGAACATTACACGGTGGTGCAAAGATATGGTTTATTTTCTCGTGTTGAAAATATTTTCACTCGTTCGCTTTGGTCACTCGTGAATATATTCACCGTTCAAAGATAAACTTCATATCTTCGCACAACCATGTGATATCCTCAATATATTTTTAAGTTATTATGTGAAACATTTCACGTTATAACATGATAACTTTAAATGCATGTTTGAATCTGTGGTTTGAATGAGGCATGTAGAAAATAAACTGGATAATTATGGCTCATTTACATGAATTAATCAAGTTCTATTTCATGCTTGGGTTCAGACATGCCGAGAATCTGCTGTTATTGAACATGGTGGATGACACTGTAATAAGTATTCGCACTTTAAGAAGGATTTTAAAATACATGGGGCTGTACAGAAGGAAGAATGAATCTGACCTGCTGGAGGTAGCATAATTTCTCACTGATCAGCTGGAGGGGCACAGACGGCTCCATGGTTACAAGCTACCTCCAGCGGGTCGGACTCATTCTTCCTTCTGTACAGCCCCATGTATTTTAAAATCCTCCTTAGAGTGTGAATACTTATTACAATGTCATCCACCATGTTCAATAACAGCAGAATCTCACCATGTTTCAACCCAAGCATGAAATAGAACTTGATCAAATCATGTAAATGAGCCATATTGCCCAGTTTATTCTCCATATTACTCAGTTTATTCTCTGCACACCTCATTCAAACCATAGATTCAAACACGAGTTTCAAATTATCACATTTTAATATGAACTGTTTCACATAATAACATGAAAATTACAACCCCGATTCCAAAAAAGTTGGGACAAAGTACAAATTGTAAATAAAAACGGAATGCAATAATTTACAAATCTCAAAAACTGATATTGTATTCACAATAGAACATAGACAACATATCAAATGTCGAAAGTGAGACATTTTGAAATATCATGCCAAATATTGGCTCATTTGAAATTTCATGACAGCAACACATCTCAAAAAAGTTGGGACAGGGGCAATAAGAGGCTGGAAAAGTTAAAGGTACAAAAAAGGAACAGCTGGAGGACCAAACTGCAACTCATTAGGTCAATTGGCAATAGGTCATTAACATGACTGGGTATAAAAAGAGTATCTTGGAGTGGCAGCGGCTCTCAGAAGTAAAGATGGGAAGAGTATCACCAATCCCCCTAATTCTGCGCCGACAAATAGTGGAGCAATATCAGAAAGGAGTTCGACAGTGTAAAATTGCAAAGAGTTTGAACATATCATCTACAGTGCATAATATCATCAAAAGATTCAGAGAATCTGGAAGAATCTCTGTGCGGTCAAGGCTGGAAACCATGCTGGGTGCCCGTGATCTTCGGGCCCTTAGACGGCACTGCATCACATACAGGCATGCTTCTGTATTGGAAATCACAAAATGGGCTCAGGAATATTTCCAGAGAACATTATCTGTGAACACAATTCACCGTGCCATCTGCCGTTGCCAGCTAAGAAGAAGCCGTATCTAAACATGATCCAGAAGCGCAAACGTCTTCTCTGGGCCAGGGCTCATTTAAAATGGACTGTGGCAAAGTGGAAAACTGTTCTGTGGTCAGACGAATCAAAATTTGAAGTTCTTTATGGAAATCAGGGATGCCGTGTCATTCGGACTAAAGAGGAGAAGGATGACCCAAGTTGTTATCAGCGCTCAGTTCAGAAGCCTGCATCTCTGATGGTATGGGGTTGCATTAGTGCGTGTGGCATGGGCAGCTTACACATCTGGAAAGACACCATCAATGCTGAAAGGTATATCCAGGTTCTAGAGCAACATATGCTCCCATCCAGACGACGTCTCTTTCAGGGAAGACCTTGCATTTTCCAACATGACAATGCCAAACCACATACTGCATCAACTACAGCATCATGGTTGCGTAGAAGAAAGGTCCGGGTACTGAACTGGTCAGCCTGCAGTCCAGATCTTTCACCCATAGAAAACATTTGGCGCATCATAAAACGGAAGATACGACAAAAAAGACCTAAGACAGTTGAGCAACTAGAATCCTACATTAGACAAGAATGGGTTAACATTCCTATCCCTAAACTTGAGCAACTTGTCTCCTCAGTCCCCAGACGTTTACAGACTGTTGTAAAGAGAAAAGGGGATGTCTCACAGTGGTAAACATGGCCTTGTCCCAACTTTTTTGAGATGTTGTTGTCATGAAATTTAAAATCACCTAATTTTTCTCTTTAAATGATACATTTTCTCAGTTTAAACATTTGATATGTCATCTATGTTCTATTCTGAATAAAATATGGAATTTTGAAACTTCCACATCATTGCATTCCGTTTTTATTTACAATTTGTACTTTGCCCCAACTTTTTTGGAATCGGGGTTGTATATTGTTATAACAAACTTTTCACGTTATTATGCGATACTGTTTTTTTTCTCTCTCTTTTTCTGGTGGGGCAGCAATACACTTCCATAATTAAGTGATGTTATGTGATTAAAGCTGGGTTTTCTCCTCTCGCGATAGGTCTTATAGGATGCTCTTTTTTCAGAAAGCGAGCTTTTCCATTTGCTCTTCATGTCATGCAGGTGACTTAAATGTGAAAAATGTATTTCCATTTAACGTTTGTGAAATATTGCTTTATCCAATCATCTAAAAAAAACACCTCATGCAAATGTAAAAATGTTTTTGCAATATTTGAGGGTTTATTTTCAAAATTCATGTGTTTCCATTACTAATTTTTTAATTTGCCGTTTCAAATTGCGCATTAAGAAGGTTAACGGAAACATGGCTATTGTCATATGTAGTGTATATAGTACAGTATCATGAAGGCTTTTCTTCGCATAGTCCAGTTTGTTAAAAAGCTGGGGGCAAACATGGCAGGCAGAGGGGTTAAGGGCCAAGCTCAAGGGCTCAAGAGCCCAAAAGCAGCAACTTGGTGGTGCTGGAGCACGAACCCTCAACTTTCTGATCAGTATTAGCATTTAAACATTGAATCATCATTGCTTTCTCATGCAGGGCTGAGTTTCCCAAAAGCCTCTTAACGCTAAAGAGCATCTTAACTAGGAGAGAGAGCATTCATTGTGCTGCTCGCTCGACCATTTAATGATCTTTGTGCTACGATGCTTTTGGGAAACTCAGGCCAGATTTGTACATTGAGCCACTACTACCCTCTTGTACAGTGCCTCGCAAAAGTATTCATCCCTCTTGGTGTTTGTCCTGTTTAGTCGCATTACAAGCTGGAATTAAAATGGATTTTTGGAGGGTTAGCACCATTTGATTTACACAACATGCCTACTGTTTTAAAGGTGCAAATTGTTATTTTATTGTGACACAAACAATAATTAAGATGAAAAAACAGAAATCTGGAATGTGCATAAGTATTCACTCCCTTTCGTATGAAACCCCTAAGTAAGAGCTGGTCCAACCAATTCACTTCATAAGTCACATAATTAGTTGATTCAAATCCACCTGTGTGCAATCAAAGTGTCACATGATCTGTCACATGATGTCTGTATAAATCAACCTGTTCTGGAAGGACCCTGACTCTGCAACACTACTAAGCAAGCAACATGAAAACCAAAGAGCCTCCAAACAGGTCAGAGACAAAGTTGTGGAGAAGTATAGATCAGGGTTGGATCATAAAAACTATCCCAAACTTTGAATATCCCAGGAAGCATCATTAAATCCATTATAGCAAAATGGAAAGAATACATCACCAATACAAACCTGACAAGAGAAGGCCGCTCGCCAAAACTCTCAGACCAGGCAAGGAGGGCATTAATCAGAGATGCAACAAAGACACCAACGATAATGCTGAGGGAGCTGCAAAGATCCACAGCGGAGATGGGAGTATCTGTCCATAGGGACACTTTAAGCCGTACACTCCAGAGAGTGGGGCTTTATGGAAGAGTGGCCAGAAAAAAGTCATTGCTTAAAAAAAAACACATTTGGAGTTTGCCCAACAGCATATGGCAGACTCCCCAAACACGTGGAAGAAGACTCTTTGGTCAAATGAGACTAAAATTGATCTTTTTGGCCATCATGGGAAATGCCATGTGTGGCAAAACCCAACACCCTGAGAACACCATCCCTACAATGAAGCATGCTGGTGGCAGCATCATGCTGTGGGGATGTTTTTCATCTGCAGGGACAGGAAAGCTGGTCAGGACTGAAGGAAAGATGGATGGCACTAAATACAAGACAATTCTGGAGGAAAACCTGTTTGAATTGGCCAGAGGTTTGAGACTGGGACGAAGGTTCAAGGTCTAGCAGGCCAATGACCGTAAACATACTGCTAAAGCTACACTGGAGAGGTTTAAAGGGAAACATTTAAATGTCTTGGAATGGCCTAGTCAAAGCTCAGACCTCAATCCAATTGAGAATCTGTGGCATAACGTGAAGATTGCTGTACACCAACGCAACCCATCGAACTTTGAAGGAGTTGGAGCAGTTTTGCCTTGAGGAATGGGCAAAAATCCCAGTGGCTAGATGTGCTGAGCTAATAGAGACATATCCCAAGAGACTTACAGCTGTAATTGCAGCAAAAGGTGACTCTATAAAGTATTGCCTTTTTTTTGGGGGGGGATACTTATGCACACTCCAGATTTCTGTTTTTTCATCTTAATTATTGTTTGTGTCACAATAAAAAAAAAAAACAATGTGCACCTTTAAAGTGGTAGGCATGTTGTGTAAATCAAATGGTGCTACCCCCCCCCGCAAAATCCATTTTAATTCCAGCTTGTAATGCGACAAAACAGGACAAACACCAAGGGGGATGAATACTTTTGCAAGGCACTGTACAGAATTTATTTATTTAGCAGATTTGTATATTTCTTCATTCTTTGCTGAAATTAATTCCTACCTGCATCACTGTTACACAGTATAACAATTTGGGATTGCCTTAGACTTTGGAGGAAATAATCGAAACTCTTCTGAAAACCCTTCAAATGATTTCTGTTCATGAAATTATTATATATGTTTATGCGTTACCATTTCATTTTTGTCTGAACTGTACTCCAATACATATATCTATGTTGTTTCCAGTTTTTTAGTGAGTAGAGCAGTGAGTGCTGTGGATGTGTGTGCTGCATGTACAATTCTGTACTATGTTGTTAGTTCAGGTTATAATACAGTATATTATTTCATTGCCAGTCTTATTGTCAGGGAAATTATTAAAAAAAAAAAGTATTTGCTTTTTAATGTGGAGCATCTCATCTCATTATCTCTAGCCGCTTTATCCTTCTACAGGGTCGCAGGCAAGCTGGAGCCTATCCCAGCTGACTACGGGCGAAAGGCGGGGTACACCCTGGACAAGTCGCCAGGTCATCACAGGGCTGACACATAGACACAGACAACCATTCACACTCACATTCACACCTACGGTCAATTTAGAGTCACCAGTTAACCTAACCTGCATGTCTTTGGACTGTGGGGGAAACCGGAGCACCCGGAGGAAACCCACGCGGACACGGGGAGAACATGCAAACTCCGCACAGAAAGGCCCTCGCCGGCCACGGGGCTCGAACCCGGACCTTCTTGCTGTGAGGCAACAGCGCTAACCACTACACCACCGTGCCGCCCAGCTGAAGGTTTTACTTGCATTTTATTTTCGAAATAAGTCTTGTTTTTCCTTTGGGGTGAAACAGAAACTGGTGGAGCTGACCTTTTTTCAGATAATTGATTATGGTGATGTGTTATATATGAATGCCTCCGCTCAATGCCTCCATGTGCTGGATAGTGTGTATCATGGCGCTCTGAGGTTTATCATAAACTGTGGAGCTCAAACTCATCACTGTGTCTTATACACTAAAGTAAATTGGCCATCTTTATATGCGCGCCAACTCTGCCATTGGTATGTCTTTATCTACAAGGCTATCCTTGAGATAATTCCATTTTATTTATCATCTCTTTTAATCCTGAATAATAGAGCCTACAGTCTTCGTTCTCTAGACTTTTTACATTTTACTGTTCCTAGGGTTAGAACAGAAATGGGGAAGAAAGCTTTTAGGTTTTCTGCTCCAACTACATGGAATAATTTGCAGTCAGAGCTCAAACTCCATAATCTGGTATCTCTGAATGTATTTAAGTCCATGATAAATACCATTGTTTTGAGGCTTCATGAGTGCAAATGTTTTATTTGAATGGAAATCTATTATTTGATCTTTACCTGATTTTGTAAATTCAATTGTTTTATTTGTATTTTTATGTCTAATGTGACAATGTGTTGAAACTGTTTTTTGCTGCCATTCTTGCCTAGGTCTCTCTTGTAACAGAGATCTTTGATCTCAATGGGACAAACCTGGTTAAATAAAGGTTATAACAGGGCTTTGAACCAGAATTTTTTTCCTATTGGTTCGTTCCGAACAGAAACGGAATTTTAACGTTTCCGGTTTTGGGTTCCACCATTAAATAGACGTTCCTGAACCGGTTAGAACAAAAAAATTTCGTTCCCGGAACGGTTAATTACGTTCCCTGTCAGCGGTTTAACAATATAAAATTATGTCTCTGTCTCATCCAGCTTAAGCCAAATGTAGGCTAATTCTATTACAACCTTCATTAAATAAGACAAGAAATAATTCAAAACAATTATTTCAAATGTTGGCGATTTGGATTCTCAGTATGTCTTCCCATCTACACAAACAGAAAAAGTGCCAAAAATGAAAGATAATTCGTTTAGTGTGTTACCAAAGGCTAGTCAGGCCCTATAGAGGGCTACCGCATGACGTCACCGCGCCGCGAGATTTTGTTAGGCGCCATATTGGAAGACCAAGTACACATCTATGCAAGTACATACATACATAAAACAAACTACACCTGAAATGTAGCCAGGGCCGGTTCTGCCCTAATCTGGACCCGGGTGCAACATCGCGCAACCCCCCCCCCCCCCCCCCCCCCCCAAAAAAAACCACCAGTCTAAATCAGGACAACCATCACATAACTATAAACATTTTATATCAACTATTTTAACTAAATGGGCTATAATAAATAAGCCTGCAGGCAGCCACGGCGGGCTGCCTCAGAAAAGTAACCATTCAATGACACAACTGAAAGCCTGCAGCCACGGCGGGCTGCCTTAAAAAGTAACCATTTGTCCTACCTTAAAACTCGTTTTGCATTTTCTGCCTCCTTTTTTGTATTTTCAACCCTCCGTTTATTTTCTTTCCTTTTCTGAAAACCCGATTTGTGTCCAGACATTTTGTTCTGCTACCAACGAACTAACTCGTCAGGTCTCGTCTCTCGAGCCCACGATGATTCCCGTGGGAAGGGCAACAACTGATACATTTTTACAAACAGCCAATAGGGAGGCTGCAACGTTCAGGCTCTTCTTTGCTCAGACACTCAGTAATGCACTTATCACATGGAGACGTGATAGCAGTCCACCTTCCCGCTCTCTCCATTCAGTCAGCGAACGTCACACAGGAAGTGAACCCCAGCGGGTCATAGAAACTTGCGCAGGAGAAGAATGGCTTTTTTATTTGTAGGCTACGGAAACTTTGAGGAACGAAATAAAAACCGGTATTAACCGGTTACCATTATTTTTAATAAGCGTTTCTGTTCCGGAACATAAAAAATAATAAAGTTTCTGGTTTCGTTTCTGTTCCATGTGAAATAGAAAAAGTTCCCGGTTTTCGTTTTCGTTCCTTGAACCGGTTCAAAGCCCTGGGTTATAATAATAATCTCATCTCATTATCTCTAGCCGCTTTATCCTGTTCTACAGGGTTGCAGGCAAGCTGGGGCCTATCCCAGCTGACTACGGGCGAAAGGCGGGGTACACCCTGGACAAGTCACCAGATCATCGCAGGGCTGACACATAGGCACAGACAACCATTCACACCTACGGTCAATTTAGAACCACCAGTTAACCTAACCTGCATGTCTTTGGACTGTGGGGGAAACCGGAGCACCCGGAGGAAACCCACACGGACACAGGGAGAACATGCAAACTCTGCACAGAAAGGCCCTCGTCGGCCACGGGGCTCGAACCTGGACCTTCTTGCTGTGAGGCGACAGCGCTAACCACTACACCACCGTGCTGCCCCTATAATAATAATAATAATAATAATAATAATAATAATATCTAAGAATAATCTGAATTAATACAAAGTTCTGTTGACTTTTGAAAGAAATCAGGAGCTTGTTCACTGTGGTGCACTGTACTGCTGGTGTTGAGAGTCTGATAATATATTTATTTAGTTTGGCCTTTTTGTCTGTAGTTACTGGTTCTTTATTTCCTAAACCAGCAGCAATGTTATAACTCTTGACTAGCCTAGTTTCTGGATACAATCAGCTGATGAAAAACAGCAATATAATATTGTTGGCACTTGTGGGAACAAGATAAAACAGCTTTGCAAGACCAGCCCTTGTGGGCCAACAGTGTTCAGAAATAAAACTCAGCATTGTTGAGTTTGCTCAACATCCGGCTTATCTTAGTGTTATCAGTTTGCTCCGGTGGCCTGAGAGAATCTCTGAATGGGGTTGTGGCTCCAGGACCCTGCTGTCACCAGGCACTGTATTTGTTTTTATTGGCTGGGGCCCTGCGTAACCGAACGTGTTTGTGCAAAACTGGGGGAGCTATTAATAAAAATGGGTTGTTTTCTTTTTCCCTATTATTCTCTCTCTCACTCGCTCGCTCATTCGGTCTGTTTCCCCATCCTTCTGCCTCTATTTATTTTTCCCTTTCTCCCATGTGCCAACTGTATCACTCTGACGAAAGTGATTATCCAACAGTTCCAGGCTGAGTGGCCTGTTGCAGAAGTTGTTTTTATTTCCAAATTAAACCTCTGGCGATGAATCTTTAATAAAACGTACATTTTATTATGTACTACTGAGATTTGAGAGGTTCTCAAAACTTTTTGGATCCAGGGGACCGCTTCCAGAATAAAATAATTTTAAGGACTCCCTTATGATCACAGAACAGATTTAATTTTATGAACAATAAGGCAAATATTGACAATTATATCAATTTATTTGATCTTTTTAGATGTTTTTATTCCTGAACTTTCCAATCGCCCAGATGATGTAGATTCGAAACACTGTATCATATTAACAACACTTGGTTTTTATTAACATTACAGTTGAACTGAACTTTATTCATACTTGTCTTTTAGTTATTGAGTTTCACGTCTACATCTGGAGGATACGAGAGTTCAGTTATAAAACGCTTTAAGCCTTTCAGTGATGATTACAAATTTGAGAACTGAATAATAACCAGAACACCTTTGATACTAATAATGTCCATCACTTTTTTTTTAAAGTAATGTTGCTACTTGGGTAAATGGAAAGATTCTTTGAATATTTGAAACATTTCCAGAATCTTTATCAGTGGGTTTTTTAAAATCATACATCTTTGATTGGCTCTGTTTAAGAAAATTTTTTTTTTTAGTGTGCTTTGTGGTTTATTTTATTTCATTTTTTAATGCATGTCCACAGACTGCCAACACTCATAGTCTTCTTTCAATTTTACATGTCCTCCTTCTCCAGGTATCATCAACTGCATTTCCTTTCTTTTACTTTATTCTATGGATCATCTCGGTAGTTGCAATTTGTTTATTTTTCTTTTTATTGAAGTTGCTTTCCTATCTTTTTTTTTCCCCATTTCGAAAAAAAAACTGGAAGGACCTCCTGATATCTCGCGTACCAGCAGCCTAGTGGATGACATGGACCTTGCCAGGGAATATATCCCACTCCCCATAGTGACAGATGCTTCACAGTGAGTACACAGTGCTTCCTGCATTTATTTTTCATGAATCCAAATAATTCATTCATCAATGCACATATCCGTCCATTTGCACACACTGAATGTGGCCCATTAATTACATGCCCTCATATACGGAGTCCTCCTAAACCTTTGCACTCGGAGCTCAGTGATGTGTTAAATATTTCAGACACTGGAGTAATAGGCTTTTAGTGCACTCTGTTGTGAGGTGTAAGAAAGAAATGTATTCACTGAGGTTAAAACTGTATGCTAACTGATACCTGCATTATGCTGAATGCCTATACAGCCTGTCTTCACATGTGTGGATCTCTAGAACTGCTAAATGTGTTTGTTATTTGTCCTAAAACTAATCCTACTAATTTTGGGTTTAGTACCATGTCTGTCATCTGTGTCCTTAGGGGCATTTATATTAGACATTTAACAAATATACATCTTCATAAAATCTCCACTCGCTCCAAACTCCATACAGTTGAATTTCTGTTGAAATGCTAATTACCTCTCTTGAGTGACTTTTAAAAATGTTGCTATCTGACAAATATTCCATTGATTTGCTTGTCTTTATTGCATAGTCATGGGGTAGAACAGTGGCGTCATTAGGCCCTATCACGCAGGGCTATAGTGGTGCTTGAAAGTTTGTGAACCCTTTAGAATTTTCTATATTTCTGCATAAATATGACGTAAAACATCAGATTTTCACACAAGTCCTAAAAGTAGATAAAGAGAACTCAGTTAAACAAATGAGACAAAAAAATATTATACTTGGTCATTTATTTATTGAGGATGATCCAATATTACATATCTGTGAGTGGCAAAAGTATGTGAACCTTTGATTTCAGTATCTGGTGTGTAATAACTGCAACTAAACATTTCCGGTAACTGCTGATCAGTCCTGCACACCGGCTTGGAGGAATTTTAGCCCATTCCTCCGTACAGAACAGCTTCAACTCTTGGATGTTGGTGGGTTTCCTCACATGAACTGCTCGCTTCAGGTCCTTCCACAACATTTCGATTGGATTAAAGTCAGGACTTTGACTTGGCCATTCCAAAACATTAACTGTATTCTTCTTTAACCATTCTTTGGTAGAACGACTTGTGTGCTTGGGGTCGCTGTCTTGCTGCATGACCCACCTTCTCTTGAGATTCAGTTCATGGACAGAAGTCCTGACATTTTCCTTTAGAATTTGCTTGTATAACTCAGAATTCATTGTTCCATCAATGATGGCAAGCCATCCTGGCCCAGATGCAGCAAAACAGGCCCAAACCATGATACTACCACCACCATGTTTCACAGATGGGATAAGGTTCTTATGCTGGAATGTAGGGTTTTCCTTTCTCCAAACATAACGCTTCTCATTTAAACCAAAAAGTTCTATTTTGGTCTCATCCATCCACAAAACATTTTTCCAATAGAGGGCTACCGCATGACGTCACCGCGCCGTGAGATTTTGTTAGGCGCCATATTGGAAGACCAAGTACATGCACTCACAATGTAAAACAAAGTACGAGCGAGAGTAAAGTGACATGATGGATGATAATTCGGGTTATGTGAGTACATTACCAGCTGCAGAAAGGGCACAGTATGTGGAGAAACTCGCTGTGATTGATGGGTTTGACCCATATGATAAGACTCGCGGCAAGGGAGAATGGAAACATAAGGAGGACCTGACACCAATTCTGCCATCTGTTTGCTACCCAGACATTGTAAACTATTTGTTGTTTACACCCAGTGCCTACACTGCTGATGACTTGAAAGCCTACAAAGGGCTACAGGCTTACAATTATGTTGTTAGTGGCTTGGTTCGTGATATTACAGCTGTTATTAAGAATAACCTACACATAGTTATGGCCAAGGTAATCTTGTTGATATCTTTTAATAATATATCTTTTCAGTTGAAAAATTAATACTTTTTGTTACTATTAAGGTATCCATAATTTAGGTTAATTTATCCATTATACATATGTATTTATGATATATGCCTACACAACAACTATGCTTTATTTATATAATAGGAGGGAGAGCAAGCCCCAAACCATCCTAAATTATTATTATTATTATTATTATTATTATTAAATTGTAGAAGTCTGGGAGGCTTGCTCCACATCCAGTTATCAACTTGGGGCCAATTTAGCATGCTTTAAATCTGAATTTCTTGCGTTTGCTTACCTCAAAGTGTCCGCAGATCATGCACAGACTTATCCATTATATCCACAGTTTTTTGCCAAGTCTCACACAGGTTTCTTTCAAGTCTACTGTTGGGCCAATAAATCATAAATAAAACAGCTCAGATTTGTTTGTTTAAGTTGTTTGCCACTCCACTTTATTCTCGTAGGTTCACATATCGCTGCCGTTATTTCCCCCTAATCACGAGTTTGTTGGTCTTCCAAAATGGCGCAGGGTCTGTTTACTTCCGGTTTCGGGTGACGACAGTGAAATCCCTCTATTGAGGTATTTCACCTGACGTCACAGGGTCACGTGACGCCCCGGTGTCCACCATTTTGGACGGCAAGCTAGCTAATGTCAACAACAGTAGCTGGTATGTTACTGTAGCAATGTTTACGTTCAGTCATTTGAATGACTGTTAAAACCTTTCAGTCTCAAGTTTTTCCTTTACTGGATTTACTAGTTTACTGAGCTAGCGCGCGCTGACTCCCGGCTTGGCCGGCTAGCGCGCGCTGGCTCCCGGCTTGGCCGGCTAGCGCGCGCTGGCTCCCGGCTTGGCCGGCTAGTGCGCGCCGGCTCCCGGCTTGGCCGGCTAGTGCGCGCCGGCTCCCGGCTTGGCCGGCTAGTGCGCGCCGGCTCCCAGCTTGGCCGGCTAGTGCGCACCGGCTCCCGGCTTGGCCGGCTAGCGCGCGATGGCTCCCGGCTTGGCCGGCTAGCGTGCTAGCTCAGTAAACTAGTAAATACAGTAAAGGAAAAACTTGAGACTGAAAGGTTTTAACAGTCATCCAAATGACTGAACGTAAACATTGCTACAGTAACGTACCAGCTATGATGTTGTTGACATTAGCTAGTGCTAACAGCTAGTTGCTAATACACTGCTACAACTACACCGACCCTAATAATACAGTTCTTAGTCATTGCCTGGTAACAGCAAATTTATAACGGGCTATGTCTCAACAGACTAAGAAGTTATTTCAATGACATTTAGTAACATTTTGTTTATCCTGAGGACCGAAAGTAAATGAAAATGTGAACAAACCTTAGCTGTAATCAGATGGCAACCACCGGCTCCAGGGACGACCCACTGATGTAGGCATGTTACCCAGCCTGACACAAAATATTTGTAGGCATCCATACTCTTATACGCTTTCAGATCAATACCTGTGTATGGCGATGGGTTTTTAATGACATAGGTATACAGATCATGTGGGCCGAAGTCAGGTAAAGACGAGGGCTTCGTGTACTTCCGTACGTCAGTGAACAATCCTGGTGGAAGCAGGTAAATGTCGTTCTCTAAGCCTGCTAACCTCAATTTTTGCAAATACCTCTCCCTCTGCTCGCCCTGTAAATGCCCTACGTCGCTGGATAGTGAAGGTGTTTTCTGCATCTCGCTCCTTTTTCTTTTATGTTTTTCGTTTGTCGCCTTCCTCGCATTCAAACTGATTCGAGCCGTGCCGTCCAAAATGGCAGCATCACATGACTTGGTCACGTGAGTGAAATACCTCAATAGCCTTCTGGTTTGTCCATGTGACCTTTAGCAAACTGCAGATGAGCAGCAATGTTCTTTTAGAAGAGCAATGGCTTTCTCCTTGCAACCCTGCTATGCACACCATTGTTGTTCAGTGTTCTCCTGATGGTGGACTCATGAACATTAACATTAGCCAATGTGAGAGAGGCCTTCAGTTGCTTAGAAGTTACCCTGGGGTCCTTTGTGACCTTGCCAACTATTACAGGCCTTGCTCTTGGAGTGATCTTTGTTGGTCAACCACTCCTGGGGAGGGTAACAATGGTCTTGAATTTACTCCATTTGTACACAATCTGTCTGACTGTGGATTGGTGGTTTTGTAACCTATTCCAGCCTGGTGAGCATCAGCAACGCTTTTTCTGAGGTCCTCAGAAATCTCCTTTGTTCGTGCCATGATACACTTCCACAAACATGTGTTGTGAAGATCAGACTTTGATAGATCCCTGTTCTTTAAATAAAACAGGGTGCCCACTCACACCTGATTGTCATCCCATTGATTGAAAACACCTGACTCTAATTTCACCTTCAAATTAACTGCTAATCCTAGAGGTTCACATACTTTTGCCGCTCACAGATATGTAATATTGGGTCATTTTCCTCAATAAATAAATGACCAAGTATAATATTTTTGTCTCATTTGTTTAACTGGGTTCTCTTTATCTACTTTTAGGACTTGTGTGAAAATCTGATGATGTTTTAGGTCATATTTATGCAGAAATATTGAAAATTCTGAAGGGTTCACAAACTTTCAAGCACCACTGTATAGTCCCGGGTATTTTGAGCCTAGCCCCGGTTATTATTGCCCTAAAAAAAAAAAGTAAGAGATTAATAGAAAATAACTGACTGAAACAGATCGGAACTTGACTTGCAGTGTCCGAAGATGGGGCAGAAATACAGGGGAAGTGTGGAGGGAGGACATAGGCGCTACACATTCAAAATTTTGCTAACTACCAACAGAAGAACATTCAGAAATGGTTGTAAGACGACCTCAAAAAAACCCAAAACAATCCGCTAGTGCTCTATTATTTCACCTGGAGGTCTAGGTGCTGTGTTCCACTGAGTAGAAGGTAATGACAGGGTTGCTAGATTGGACTAGTTTACTATGCTCCAATATCTAATCAATTTCCTCAAAAAAGACAGTGTACACAGTGTGACTCTGATGTACAGAACCATTTCTATTGTAAGACATCTCATTATCTCTAGCCGTTTTATCCTGTTCTACAGGGTCGCAGGCAAGCTGGAGCCTATCCCAGCTGACTATTGGCGAAAGGCGGGGTACACCCTGGACAAGTCGCCAGGTCATCACAGGGCTGACACATAGACACAGACAACCATTCACACTCACATTCACACCTATGGTCAATTTAGAGTCACCAGTTTATTGTAAGACATATTGTCTCATCTCATCTCATTATCTCTAGCCGCTTTATCCTTCTACAGGGTTGCAGGCAAGCTGGAGCCTATCCCAGCTGACTACGGGCGAAAGGCGGGGTACACCCTGGACAAGTCGCCAGGTCATCACAGGGCTGACACATAGACAACCATTCACACTCACATTCACACCTATGGTCAATTTAGAGTCACCAGTTTATTGTAAGACATATTGTAAAAAAAAAAAAAATGGGAGAGGAAAAGAAGGTTTATAGAGTGGATAATGTACAACCTCAATTCCAAAAAAGTTGGGATGCTGTGTAAAATGTAAATAAAAACAATGTAATGATTTGTGAATCCTTTTCAACCTATATTCAATTGAATACAATACAGAGACCAGCTATTTAATGTTCAATCTGATAAATTTTATTGTGTTTTTGTAAATATACACTCATTTCTGAATTTGATGCCTGCAACACATTCCAAAAAAGTTGGGACAGAGGCATGTTTACCACTGTGTTTTTTATTTTCTTTTAACAACGCTCAGTAAATGTTTGGAAACCGAGGACATGAATTGTTGAAGTCGAGAAAGTGAGATTCTTTCCTATTCTTACTTGATACACAACTTCAGTTGCTCAACAGGTTGAGTTCTCTGTTGTCGTATTTTGTGCTTCATAATTCACCACACATTTCATATGGAAGATAGGTCTGGACTGCAGGCAGGCCAGTTTAGTACTCGCACTCTTTTACTATGAAGCCATGCTGCTGTAAACACATACAGAATGTGGCTTGGCATTGTTTTGCTGGAATAAGTAGGGACGTCCCTGAAAAAGATGTTGTCTGGATGGCAGCTTATGTTGCTCCAAAACCTGTATGCCAGCATTTGAGCATTAATGTTGCCTTCACAGATGTGCAAGTTACCCATGCCTTGGGCACTAACACACCCCCATATCATCACAGATTCTAGCTTCTGGATGGTCCTTTTTATCTTTACCTGGAGGACACCATGTCCATTATTTCCAAAAACAATTGCAAATATGGACTCATCAGACCACAGCACACTTTTTTCCACTTTGTGTCAGTCCATCTCAGATGAGCTTGGGCCTAGAGAAGTCAGCAGCGTTTCTGGATGTTGGTGATATATGGCTTTTGTAGATGCAGCAACAAACTGAGTTTAATGGCAACAGTTTTCCAAACTGTTCCCGAGCCCATGTAGTAACACCCTTCATACAATCATGTCAGTTTTTAATACAGTAATGCCTGAGGAATTGAAGGTCACAGGTGTTCAATGTTGGTTTCCAGCCTTGCTCTTTACGTGCAGGATTGCAGACAGTGAAATCCTTAAATTCCTTCCAATTGTACATTGGGAAAAGTTGTTCTTAAGCTGTTGGACTATGCAACAGTCCCCATGCAGTTCTTCACAAAGTGGTGAACCTCACCTTGTCCTTGCTTGTGAACAACTGAGCCTTCATAGAATAAAAGCCTGGGTGACAGAAAAAAAAATTAATGAAAAAAAACCTAATCAATTATTTTGTAACTATAGAGAAACAACTAAAAATACTGTGTGTAGATACTTATTTTAAAAAGAATGCATGACTACTAACACAGCGGATACATACCAGGTACTATAGCTTATTATGAGTTTTCCGTTTCCTATTGGATGAACTCAGATAATCACTTTTATTTCTGAATTAAAAAAAAAAATTATTATTCTGTACAAAAGTGCATTCCACACCATTTGGTAGTCCACATCATTTGGGAGAACAGAAGCTTGTAAGGCTAGAGCATTCCAGCCATGCTGTGCATTCTTCACAAATCTGCTGTTAAGGGCGGCACGGTGGTGTAGTGGTTAGCGCTGTTGCCTCACAGCAAGAAGGTCCGGGTTCGAAACCAGCGGCCGGCGAGGGCCTTTCTGTGTGGAGTTTGCATGTTCTCCCCGTGTCTGCGTGGGTTTCCTCCGGGTGCTCTGATTTTCCCCCACAATCCAAAGACATGCAGTTAGGTTGACGTGGGGTGGCCTTGGGCTGAGGTACCCTTGAGCAAGGTACCTGACCCCTGACTGCTCCCTGGGCACTCTGGTGTGGCTGCCCACTGCTCTGAGTGTGTGCGTGTTCACTGCTTCAGATGGGTTAAATGCAGAGGATGAATTTCACTGTGCTTGAAGTGTGCATGTGACGAATAAAGGTTTCTTCTTCTAAAAGATCATTAGACTGGTGTGAAGAATAGGATGTGGTTTAAATCTCATGTATTACCATTGCATGTTTTTAGCTCGGATAGTTTCATTGTGTAAACTCCTATCAGCACTCATTGCTTCTCCTTTTCCACCTGTGGACCTTTTTCTACTGCTGTCTGCTAACTGAGGCTACATCCACACGACAACGGCAACGAGATGTTATTTAAAAAAATATCGCGTCCACATGGGCAACGATCAGTAAAATATTAGGTCCATATGGCAATGCAACGCTTGCTGAAAACGATGCAATACACATGCCACACCTCTAGGGGTGCTGTAAGACGGTCCCTTCGGAGACACTGGAACAATAGAAGAAGTAAGGACGCATGCGCATAAACTATTATGCGTGAGACTTCATATTAGCCACAAAGTCAGAAAAATCTGTTCGTAAAATTACATTATAATGACCAAATACAATGAAAAGTATTTTTCCAGTCTCACCTGTGAAAGGTAATCCCATGTGATCTTGTTTGGACGGTAAACCTGTTGGTACAGTTAAACGCAGCACATGAATGAGGCATCTTTATTCTCCGCTTTGACCCATCCAATATGGCGGCGAGGATGACGTATGATTCTATGCGGAAGGCGGCGTCTTTAATGGTCCGGAATAAATTGAATGTTACACGTTGATGGATTAATTTGTTCTTCTACGCCCTTTTTGAGGAATGTATTGTAGGACTTAAACCAACATCTGAAGAGATGAGATCGCTCCTTTTTTTTCCCTATTTTTGCTGGCGGGATTGACTCTGCCCTAAGGGCTATTCTCTCTCTCTCTCTCTCTCTCTCTCTCTCTCTCTCTCTCTCTCTTTGCACCATTACACAATAAATATTCACAGTTAAAATATTTTGTAAGCGCGTTTCATGAACCAAGTTATAGGATTTGTTGACAACTCGCATCGAGTTCGTTACACTTCTACCCGGCGTGAAGCACTCACAGTCATGTGGTTGTGACCTCATCGTAAACAAATCTGTTCTACTCATCCAGGCGACTTCGCAACGGCAACGTTGCCAGATCTTTCCACTCTGGAACCCGTTCTCAAAAGATTGCGTTTTGGGGCACCCAAAACGCCGGTGCCGTGTGGACGCCAGGCCGAAACGATAAACAATTGTATCGGATTCACCTGAATCCGTTGCTGTGTGGACAGGGCCTGAATTAGATCTGTTCTACCAAATTTCACTGGCTGGCAGATGGCATTCAGAGTGCTGTATCTACACAGACCTGGAGGTGTTAATGAGTTGTATGACAACCATTAGACCAGTGTTAGTAAAAGAGGATTTGGGCCAAGTTTACATTAGACTGTATCTGTCTCGTTTTCTTCGCGGATGCACTGTCCGTTTACATTAAAACGCCGGGAAACGGGAATCCGCCAGGGTCCACGTATTCAATCCAGATCGTGTCTGGTCCGGTGCTGTGTAAACATTGAGAATACACGGATACGCTGTGCTGAGCGTCGTCATTGGACAACGTCACTGTGACATCCACCTTCCTGATTCACTGGCGTTGGTCATGTGACGCGACTGCTGAAAAACGGCGCGGACTTCCGCCTTGTATCACCTTTCATTAAAGAGTATAAAAGTATGAAAATACTGCAAATACTGATGCAAATACTGCCCATTGTGTAGTTATGATTGTCTTTAGGCTTGCCATCCTTCCACTTGCAAGTGGTAAGTGACGCGCATGCCCGACATGCACTGAGATCACACACACAGCGGCTCAGTCCCAAATCACTGCTCGTGTGCTATACTCGCGCGCTCTGTGAGCTGCGCAGGGCCGGAGTGCGCACCCTCCAGAGGGCACTCGCTGTTCAGGGTGGAGTGATTTGAAGCGCAGGATGCCTGCGGAGCCGAGCGTATCTGTGTATTGGCATTGCTGTGTGCACGCGAATCATGTATTGGCGTTGCTGTGTGCACACTAATCGTTTTAAAAACGTTAATCTGATGATCCGCTGATACGGTCTAATGTAAACCCCACCTAAGGGTGTGAAGAGAAGGGCCTTTTTTGTGCAGCAGAGTTGATCTTTCTGTGGACATTATGGGGTTTAATTTTATATGAATGATATGTTTTGACCAGTAAATCTGAGTTTGTAGACTCCCCAGTACTCATTTTGGGCAATGGCCAGATAATCTACTTATGTAAGGACATGGTTCTGCTTAGGTATTTAATTAGGTATTCCATTGATTAGTTTGACCTATGATACTGTCTGTCTTTTTTATTTTTTATTTTTTTACCCCGTGCATGTAGGAGTGAATTGTGCTTGGTGTATCCATCCATTATCCATAACCGCTTATCTTGTACAGGGTTTCAGGCAAGCTGGAGCCTATCCCAGCTGACTATGGGCAAGAGGCAGGGTACACCCTGGACAAGTCGCCAGATCATTGCAAGGCTGACAAATAGAGACAACCATTCACATTCACACCTACGGTCAATTTAGAGCCACCAATTAGCCTAACCTGCATGTCTTTGGACTGTGGGGGAAACCAGAGCACCCGGAGGAAACCCATACAGACACGGGGAGAACATGCAAACTCCACACAGAAAGGCCCCCGTCGGCCACTGGGCTCGAACCCAGAACCTTCTTACTGTGAAGTGACAGTGCTAACCATTACACCACCGTGCCACCTACTTGGCGTATCTTTGTTCATATTTCATAGTATGTCATTGTGATTTAAAAAATTGTATATTGCTGACAAGACACCTACGATCATCCATCATATTGTGTTTTTGAGCAGCTGTCACTCAAAACATTAATTCAAATGCATTAATTAATTCCAGACTTAGGTGCTGTAATTAGTATCTATATATGTTTTCAATGTTTAATTTTTTTTTTCCTTTGCATATTTTGTCAACTTTCTCATGAACACTTTAAACAGGTTGATCATGTTAAATCACTTTCCCTGAATTCACACTGGATGGTTGTGTTGTTTTGTGTTGCAATCATCCATTCACTTCACACTAGCATGAAAGCCGGCTTGATTTATATCAAGAGAATGTCCAAAAAACAAAAGTGTCTGTCAAACACTGAAAGCTGATGTTGAGCAGCTGTAATTTCAATACAGGTCAATACAAATGTGACATGAGACATGACACTGTTTTCAATATGTAACACATATTGTATACATAAGCTACGTTTATACATTAGCATAAACACTGAGATGTCACACTTGCATGCAGTTTATGTCCTCTTGATAGGTCATTTTAAACAGTCTTGAAATAACATGAACTATCCAGTACAATCAATAAACATGGAAATAAATATATCAGTCTTTATGTTGGGTCTCCAGGCAAATGTTCACAGGCTTCCGGATGCAGTGCTTTTACTGTTCACCAGGTCTCCGTCACAGTACTTCTGAAACATTGACAGAATATCTCTGGTGATATAGCATGTTTGTTGAAGATGTTCTTCAACAAACCTATTTCATACAGGTTTTTGCTCATCCTGTGTATGGAAAAGATACTGGGGAGAAAACAAGGATAACTACCTTCCTCTGATTATGCGCTCAGTTTCCCACACCCTCTCTGCAGAAAGCGGCTGTAATGAGCCTGACCTGAAAATGTCGGAAAACATCACAGGCTGAGTGATAATCTCGAGACCAAGCTAGCTGAAGATCAAATCCCTCTCAACCTATTCATTCAGTTTCAGTCAGAACTCTTTAAGGGTCAGACACCTGCAAGCTTGGCATAATTCGTCAGAAGCCAGAAAGTTGAAGCCAGGATGTGAGACATTGGAGATTAGTCATGCTAAACTAACAACCAAGGAAAAATCTACTGAAGGAAGGAGTGGCTGTGTCTATACTATGGGGGAGAAGGTCATTTTCAAGTTGAATGTAAATCATTAAAGCACCCTTCTTGAGAACTTCTAAAGCACTTTATCTATAGTATTGGACAACCCCTGGTTTACTGCCCACAAATGTTTTCACCCCACATTATCCATGTGACGGTACTATTGATGCCTTGCCTGAAACATCACCACCACGATAGGAAGTTAACCCACGATCAATCACAGAAACTCATGTAATAGAGGAGTACTGTATATGCAGAAGGCATTAGCACTAGGGTTCTGTCAACAATTTAACACTGACTTCAGTCTCTCATCTGGTTATTATCCATAAATTAACAGGCAAGTAGAAAAGTTAATTCAAGAAATTGGAAGATTCAGACCATACTGTACCAATAACCAATGTGACTGCAATTGTTACCTCCTCTGGGTGGAGAATACACACATTTTCCTCCCTCACTCCTCTATTACCCCCTTTTCTACCAACAGGGAACGGGATCTGTTCTGGTTCGCGCACAAATTTTGAACAGTTTGGAGCGTTTCAACCAAAAATAAATTGGCTCAGAACCTGAAAAGTTGGTTCCCAGCTGGAACCAAAATATACCGTAGCTGTTTTTTCCAGCGTGAACCATGATGACATCAGTGGACGTGTCATTAGTTTGGAGAGGAAGCAGAGTGCAGCAATGGAAAATGCAACAGAAAAGGATACATCTTCAGAAATAAATGGACCGAAAACAAACATCTTTAACAGAACAAAAGCTCACAGGTAATCAATGTGCTCTTCCATCTTGCTACTACTGTTCACTCCTGTTGTGAATTGTACAATACCTTCTGTTCATGACACATCCTTGATTACAACAGTTCCACTCAAAACTGGTGAAAACACGGGCCGGTTTGCTAGCTGGCACCAAGGTTCAAAGAATCCCGAATGGAACCGGTTCAAGAACCGCTTCCTGTTAGTCAAAGAGGGGTATATGACCCTCATACCCTTCCAGTGTGTTCTGGGTAACCAATGTCTACTCTTTCCATCATCCAGAGAACCTTCCTAAGCTAGTGCTGTTGAAGAGTTGATCAGATCAGTGAGGTAGCACAAGTCAGGTTGCAAGCAGAACAGAGACCAAAGCTGAAAGCAGACAAGTGGTGCAGTGCTTATTCACAGCAATGCCTGGGCCAGATGCTCTGGTTGTCCACCAGAGATTGACTTCTCAGACTTCTTTCATTTATGCAGTGAAGTCCCAGATTTATTGGTCATTTCAAGACAAATCAACCTAGTTTCTTACACAGTTTACATACATTATTAAGTCTACCATACAGATTAGCACCTGTATCTTCACATCTGCTGCTCAGATGCAAACAACTGGAGCTGAGCCACCTTCCCAGTTGGCAACCAAGAGTAGACCAGCTTACCTTGTTTGGAGGCTACTCAACTCCAAGTATTGGGGCTGGTGCGTGTTATACCTCATGGATTGGGAGAGGTATGGTCTCAAAAATGGACTCTGCAGAGGATATTTTAGGCCCATGTCACTGCACAGACTTCCACCAAGAGCATCTAGAGCAACTCTGTTGGAGCAGAGGTTCAATAATATCTGCATAACTTTGCAAAGTTTTGCCACTCTTGGTGAAGTCTTGCCATTCCTAGTGATTGAGTAAGTTCTGAGCCTATGATGTGTTTAACCTTCCCCTGTTTTATTGGACTACTGTTTAGAGTATCCTTTGGCCTTTTATATTTGGCCTTTATTTATACTTTGGCCTTCTATATTGAATTATGACTTGGCTCGATTGAATTTTGAACCTTATTTGCCTGAATTTTAAATAAAATTGCCATGTGGATTGTAACTCTCCTCCTGAAATTTCCTTGTCTCTTATAAACTGCTTCCCTGTGATGCTATGGGGCACAGCTTTCCCTCTGATTGTGTCCATTCTGTGTCATGGCAAATCTGTCAGAAATTGGAAGATAAAAATACACTCAGGAAATTGTTGTTTTCGCAGTGTGTTCCTGCGAACAGACATTGATGCCAGGTTTTTATCCCCTGCCCAAACGAAGTTTGATGGGGAATATAGAAACAGGTTCTGTCCGTCCGGCTGTCCGTCCGGTCACGTTTTCGTTTCTGGGCCATATCTTTAAAACTACTGAAGATATCTTCATGAAACTTTGTATACATATCAAGCAACATGTCAGCTGGTGCCTTTTGCTATTTTGGATTTTTGAAAAAAAAAGTATTTTTTAAATTTTTACATAAAAAAACAGATTTTGATGTAGTTTCTAAGAGCAATGTTTGTTTCCGGAGCATATATCCAAAACTATTCATGATACGGATTTGAAACTTGGTATGCATGTTAACAAGGTGATGTAAATGTCCCTTTTCATACTAAGAAATTTGAGAAATTTTAATTTTTCATGCTTCCATGGAAACAGTTTCAGATTTAGTCTCTCAGGTTAGTCTTAGGTTTTATTTCCAGAGCAAAACTTGAAAACTATGAGTGGTATGGTCTTGAAAGTTGGTATATGTGTTGATTAAGTAATGTATATGTGCATTTTGATGCTAAGAAATGTGAGAAATTTTAACTATTTGCGCACCTGGACCAAAGGTCTGGTGGGCTTTTGCCATGGGCTGCTGAGGTCAGTGTAAAGAGGTACACAGCAAATTCCTCAGTGTTGAATTAACACTTTCAGAGTTAATTTGTGTCCAGTTGGACCTATATAAACACTCTGGGTGTTAATTCAACACTGGGGATTTTGCTGTGTAGGGTTTTAAGAAGAAGAACCTTTATTTGTCACATGCACACTTCAAGCACAGTGAAATTCATCCTCTGCATTTAACCCATCTGAAGCAGTGAACACATGCACACACACCCAGAGCAGTGGGCAGCCACACTACAGCGCCCAGGGAGCAGTCAGGGGTTAAGTACCTTGCTCAAGTGCACTTCAGCCCAAGGCCACCCCACATTAACCTAACTGCATGTCTTTGGACTGTGGGGGAAACCGGAGCACCCGGAGGAAACCCACGCAGACGCGGGGAGAACATGCAAACTCCACACAGAAAGGCCCTTGCTGGCCACTGGGTTCGAACCTGGAACCTTCTTGCTGTGAGGTGACCGTGCTAACCACTACACCACTGTGTTGGTTTTCTGCAGCAGAACTTGAAAAATGTGACCAATAATATCTTGAAACTTGGTATATTGTATAGTTGGTATATAGGGCGGGGGATATAGATGACTCTGTCTTCTTGTTGTTTTTCAATCTAGACTGGGTGGTGGAGGGGGGTATAAGTATCTAATCAACAGTACAATAATCATGACTGGGTTTTAATTTTGTTGTAGACTCATATCTAATGTTTTCTCTATATTCTTAATTTCTTTCTTTCATTTTCTGAATTTCTTTCATTTTCCTGAGTCTTTTTTTCTGATTTTCATTTAGCATTGAGCTTAGAGTAATCTACTGCATTCTACACTGTTTTGTTTTGGTGGAGTTTGTTGTTTGATTTGTTAAGTAGCTGAGGCAACAAGTCTGAATTGTTTTTATATAATTTTAATTGCTAATTTAATTAGTGGATTGAACAGATAAACAGAAAACCTGAGAAAAGACTTGCAGTGGAATTATTATAATCTCAAATCAATCTTGCTTCCACACTGAACATGATGAAAGTGATGAAAGTTCCCCCCCAGCTCTCTTCCCCTCCTGCCAGCATATCTGTTTGCTTTTGTTTTTCTTTCATTTGGTTGAATGAATTCTTACTGGGTGAGTTCTTTAAGGGGCAAACTTACAGGCAGATAAGAGTCTTAATGGACCAAATTAAAAAAAAACAACTTTCGGTTGTGATAATAAAGTTCAGTCAAGTTAATATGCTCACTGGGTAAGTATTCTCAGAAGTGTCATGCTTATATATTTAAGATATATTTAAGAGATTTTTCAAGCAGTTTGAGCATGTTGCTATTTCCAGGCTTTGCTCCGAGGAAGCCTGAGTATTGAATGGGTTCTTCATTCTCTCCTTCAAAGGTGTTCCTTTGGTCCATGCTCGTTCCAAAAGCACCTGTATAAATACCATCTCCCTCCCATTCTGTCGGCTCTGGTTCCTAGCTCTCGATGTGGTGTGTTTATCTGTTCTAACTCTTCACTGACTGTAGTGGAGTGTGTAGAGGGATGGGGTTCAGGTAGTGTGTTATGGATGCTCTAATATGAGTTTATTCAGGTGGGCTTGGGTGTATATGAGAAACTACTGAGAGAGAGTTTTTTTAACTAATATTGTTTACTTAGCATTAGTTAACATGAACAAACTATAAGCTTCATCAATAAACCATAATGTTTATAAATCTGAATTGACTTTTACTAATATTTATTCAATCCACGACAAAGAATATATCCATATACAGAAATATATCAAATTTAATTACAGAAAATTACTAAATGTTTATTACTGAGCTTGGGTTTCCGGTGGTAAATATTGGGAGTTGTTATTCAGCTTGAGTTCTGAATTTTGCCAGTTAACAACCTCAAACATGCTCATTAAGGTGTTTGTCCATAATGGTTATTGTGGACTTGACTCATTGATGGTATGAACAAAGTTAATGCAAGTGCTGGATATTTGGCTTAATTTTTTATTACGTAAAAATCAATTAATCCAAGTGGTAGTTACTTTGCTCATGTTACTTAAGGCATGTTAATCATGAAACACACACACACACACACACACACACACGGAGGAGTAAAGGATCCCTCCCAGAGCCTGTTCGCTCTCCTGCTGACTGCAGCACAGGACACACCTGGAGCGAATGAACACCTCTTTGTGTTCAGAGCAGAGAGGGATGTTAGTCTAGGAGTGTGGACTGGAATCAGACTGTTGAAGTGAGCCTGTAGTCTGTAATACATATTACAGCCAGCTCAAATAAATTTTGACTCACTTTAACTGGTCTTAGTATGATCAGGTCTTCTCTTCTGACTCAAAATGTTCTTTATTCAGCTGTTGGTCTCGAGTTGAAATTTTCCACAAGTTTAGTTTTATTCTTGCTGTGTGCGCGGCAGGCTATTGAGGGACTCCATTTTTCCAAACAAGATGACTGTTATTACCTTATGGTCCTACTTTGCATTCTTTTTTTTTGTGTGTGTGTGTTTAAGGAAAAATAGCAGTTTATAGAGACAGCTTGCTTGGACCCATTACTCTAACTGTTTATATCTTTTTTTTTTTTTTAATTGCTTTCTTACTCCATGCCATCTATGCTCATCCTAAAAACCTAATATCACACATCCGTGATACTCTGAACATCAGGAATGTGCTTCATGCTTGTGCATATTTAATACACATAGGATAATGATGGATCGTTCAGAGGCATTTCAGAGCAGCATCTGTTTGAGACAAGACTGCCCAATTACTCCTGGCTCACTGTGTGAAGTCATGCTTTCCTAAGATAATGAGAGAACCTTCTGAAACAAGAAGAACTCAATCTGTGCTCGTGACCTAAAGACAAAACGAATGCAGTCATCACAGAATGCACTGATTCGTGTAAGAACCTCTGTGTGTTTGACAGAGTATATCAGCATGAGTAAGTGAGTGTCAGTGAGTCATTGCGTGAGACAGGCATGCATTTGGTGAGTTGATAAAGTCGTAATTTAACTGGAACTGAGGATATAAAATAAAACACATTGAGCATTATGCTCTTTCTCTCTCTCTCTTGGCCAGTAAGCGTGATATCTCATTTACTTTATCTGTTTCTAATTATAATATTGGGGGGGGGGGGAACCCTCTCAGCACTGTTCTGTAGCAGCCACAGATGTGACCTTCAGTTTAAGCAGATAGATGCTAAGTGAGATATGAATGCTGTATGAATTATTCAGATCAAATCCACGCAAGAACTGCCCTTTCTGCCCACACTCAGGGCTTAATCAGATCCATACTGCCCTAGTTGGGACTCTCCCAGGGGTCTTGGCTCTAAGTGCCACTAATAATGTTTCGAAATAAGTCTCACTGGGTGTTGAAAAGCAGGCCTTTTTCTCCACCACATGCATTTATCAGCCAGTAAGGCAACTAAATGGCTCCTGTGAGTCAGCAGCCTATAATAGTTTTTGTAATGCAATTACAACTGGCTACTTCTTCAAATATGTCTGGGGGGAAAAATGTGAACCTCTTATCTTTTAGGGTTTTTTTTTTAAACTTGTATGCTTTTTTTATTTGCTTACTAAAAACATCCTTATTGAAATATAACTCTACGACTTGTGCTTTTTATAATACTTCCATAAAACGTATGGCATGCCAACCCAAGAATGCAGTGAATGTAAAATTTCTAAATGTGGCCATATTATGGTGGAAAAACGTTCTACAAAAGTTTAGGATGTTAGTTTAGTGTTTGTTGAGGAATGCTAGATCAGTGCACTGTGGGCTTTTATGAACTGCAAATAAGACTGGACACCCTGCTGATTTGTGCAAGATCACTCTGACCAGTAAAGGCAGCAGGATTGCTAAAGCAAAGAGTGAGAGTTAGTACACAGTTTACACAGTTTAAGTATTAGACAATTTAAAAAAAAAAAGGATACAGATAACTATTTTCCTGAATCCCCATAACTGGATTTTCAGAGAGAGATGATCCTAGGTCAGGGTTACACAATAATCTTTTATTTTTATTTATTTATTTACTTATTTTAGAATAGTGGGCCTCAAGAAAGGCATCACTCCATTTCCTGTGTGCCTCATGAGCAGGGGCATCTCAGCAAGATATCTTTGAACACAGCGAAAGACAAGACAAAGCCGAGACCATAAGCAGCAGATTGATTTATTTGTAGCGTACTCTGAGCAGCGCTGCACAATAATCAAATGGTCTGATAGAACTGCACTCTTACACGCTGTATTTTTTTTCTTGCTGTAGACATTTCATTTTTTTTTGGGATTTAATTATGTAAATTCCTTAATTCCGCTAACATGATGCTTTTGTTTGTGTGACTGACCATCACTTCTGAGATTTTATCTCTAAATAACACGATATCCTGAATATACATCAACTACTAGTCAATCACAGTTTGACCTGATTTTGCTTTAAATGAAATGTCTTGCAGTAAAGGACTTTCTCCCGCATACAGTAAAGGATTTTCCATGGAGTGAGTTTCTTTTCTATAACTGAAAGGCCAGAATAAATGGCTAGTGTGCATGAGTCACTGTCGGCCTACGGCTTGAATCACCCACTCGGCTTAAACACGCTGTTATGAAGTGATGCTTTAATGATGCTTTAATAAAGAGAAAAAGAGACAAACGAGTCAAAAGTAATGACTTTAATGAAGTCATATTTAAAAGGTTTACATCATCTTTGGAAATAAAATGCATAAAATATAGCTGTTCGGTCCAAATAAATCCGTATTTGGAAGTTAATTGAATATACCTGCAGATCCTGTAAATACATAACTGATTTATTTTATATCCTGCCTCTTTTACTATCTTGTATTCACAGATAAATATATTTTTCTTCTACTATGTTCAGTGGTGCAGCATCAACATATCGAATTGCTGTTTGTTTATTTTTTAACAATGGTTAATTTTACAACATTAACCATTGTAGCATTAAAAATAATATTTATCTGTGAAGAACTAAATGGACCAATTTCATCATATGAATCCAAGTGACAAACCCACTTAAATTTATTACACTTCCCTAAGGATCTGCTGTTGACCTTTTTTAAGCTAATAATTGGGCCATCTTGATTTGGAGATCATGGCCTTGCCGTCTAGAATGTGATCGCTATGTGCTCTATCAGCCTACTGTGGAGAAACATAGAGGGGTTTTGTGTGATTGGTCAGCTCCAGACGTCTGGGTCATGTATGTTTACGTTGCTAAATCACTTTCACATCTGCTCCTGACTGCAGTGAACAAGTGTGCTAGTGATATTAAATGAAGCAGGTTTCCTTTGAAAAACAAGATGAAAACAATGACAAGGCCCTGACCGAATAAGAGCAGGTATATGGAGTTATCACGCTGCGCCAACAGCTATTAGAACAATAAAGGAGTATTCATTTTTTCTGCTGTGCCCGTTAACCAGCAGGTTGTGCTGTAGCAGCACTCATATATGCTCACACATGTCTGCGTGCGTGCATACACACGCATGCATGCACACATACACACAAAATCACGACTAATCATGATTTCACTCCAGCTCAGAGTAGCATATTTACTCGCTATAGAGCACATTTGAAACCTTTCACCCTGGAGCAGAGGAAACAGACCAGCAAAAGTGGAAACAGTGCTGTCAAGTGTTTTCCAGTGCCAGAGAGGAGTGTGCGCGCCCGGGCCGTCTCACCCCCCCTCTGTTTGGAAGTGGTTCTGCTCTAATGGGAATTGCCATAGTAGTCGATCCTGCAGACAAAAAGAAATTGCGTGAAATTGCACAACAACTTGAGGATTGGAAACATACTTTTTTTTCTCTTTGTTGAGTGAGTGGATTTTGTAGTACGACTTTTCCACTCTCTTTCTTTCACTCTCTCTTGCCATCCATCTTGTTAATGAAAGTACAACTAATAATAAGGACAATTTATGCTTATTATCTGGTTCTAAATGTCTCATAATGAAACAACTCTCTATTACTTAAACATTTTCATGTTTTCTCTTGAGCATTAAATGGATTAAGGAACAGCTAATACCACTGTCAATGTGAAATGCGCCTACATTAGCAGGACATGAGCTAAAAGTGATCTGCTTCAGGCCGGTCCAAAGCCCTCGATATCCTCCACATTACTGGAACACCAGAGCATCTGGCCTTTATTCTGGCATTTATTCTGGAGCATGAGTCTCCATGTTACTTCTTTTTCAGAGGAAGAAGCCATAAGGCTTCTAGATTTAACTTTTTTTTTCATAAGAATGTATGGTTTTACCCTCTCTGTATATGGATTGCTAAATGGTTCTATATACACTGTTTACAGTACACTTTATCAGAGAAGTTAGGTGGATGCAAATGCGGATTAAAGATCTCATCTCATTATCTCTAGCCGCTTTATCCTGTTCTACAGGGTCACAGGCAAGCTGGAGCCTATCCCAGCTGACTACGGGCAAAAGGCGGGGTACACCCTGGACAAGTCGCCAGGTCATCACAGAGCTGACACATAGACACAGACAACCATTCACACTCACATTCACACCTACGGTCAATTTAGAGTCACCAGTTAACCTAACCTGCATGTCTTTGGACTGTGGGGGAAACCGGAGCACCCGGAGGAAACCCACGCGGACACGGGGAGAACATGCAAACTCCGCACAGAAAAGCCCTCGCCGGCCACGGGGCTCGAACCCAGACCTTCTTGCTGTGAGGCGACAGCGCTAACCACTACACCACCGTGCCGCCCGGATTAAAGATCTTTAAGTACAAAATGTGAGCAAGAATCTTAATCAAGCAGGAAGAGGGTCAGGAGATGAGCAAACAACTTGATCTCAAGGGTTCCTCCTCATGTCCTCTCAGGGACAGGGAGTGATTCCTTGCCACCGTCATCTCAGGCTTGCTCATTTAGGAAAAATTTATACATGCATATGTTTAAAATGTATATATTCCTCTGAAGCTGCTTCATGACGATGTCTATTGTTAAAAGTGTTATAGAAATAAAATTGACGTGACTTGAACTCAGCAAATTACAAGAGTAGACAAAAACCAAAAAAACAGGACAACATTAAAAAAAAGAAAGAAAAACAGAATACAAATACATGGAAAAACAGGGCTTATTAAAATCAGGCATGCAACACTGAAGAAATACCTCACAAATGTGTATGAACTTATCCTTTTGTACCATGAGCTGTGATTGTGTGAAATGTGGAACAGGTGTGTGTGTGGTCAGGAATCAGGTGACTGTGAATATGAGAGAGTCTGTGCTTGGGCATTGTAGTCCATGGCGGCCATGTTTGTACAGTAGGCAGTGGTGTGTCCTGGGAAGTGTAGTTCACAGGACATGACACGGTGCTTTTTGATATAGAAGGGAACAGATGCTGTGTAATATTATACAGTACCAGTAAAAGTTTGGACACACCTACTCATTCATAGGTATTATTGTATTTTGATTATTTTCTACATTGTAGAACAATACTGAAGACATCAAAAGTATGAAATAATACATGGAACATGTAAAAAACATGTAAAAAACAAACTGTTTCATATTTTAGATTCTTCGAAGTAGCCACCATTTCCCTTGATGATGCTTTGCGCACTATTGGCATTATCTTAACCAGCTTCATGAGGTAGTCACCTGGAATGCTTTTCAGTTAAGAGCTGTGTTAATTAGTGCAATTTCTTGCCTTCTTAATGTGTTTGAGATCAAACAGTAAATAGTAAAAATACAGTAAATAGCCCTATTCCACAACTGCAGTTATCCATATCATGTCAAGAACCGCTCAACTAACATCCATCATTACTTTAAGACATGAAGTGTCTTCCATTCATCCATCCATTATCCGTAACCGCTTATCCTGTGCTGGGTCGCGGGCAAGCTGGAGTCTATCCCAGCTGACTATGGGCAAGAGGCGGGGTACACCCTGGACAAGTCGCCAGATCATCACAGGACTGATGCATACAGACAAACAACTATTCACATTCACTTTCACACCTACGGTCAGTTTAGAGCCACCAGTTAACCTAACCTGCATGTCTTTGGACTGTGGGAGAAACCGGCGCACCCGGAGGAAACCCACGCAGACATGGGGAGAACATGCAAACTCCACACAGAGAGGCCCTCGTCGGCCACTGGGCTCGAACCCAGAACCTTCTTGCTGTGAGGTGACAGTGCTAACCACTACACCACCATGCCGCCTTTTTGAAGTGTGTTTTAATTATAAAAATAAATACAAACCACTGTGTAGCAAGTGTTCTAGGTGGGTGGAGCACAGAAGCATGGCAGGCCAGAACTGAGTTCTCAAAAACCCGTTTATTTTAGCTTTTCAGCCTTAACTACACATACACACACGCACGCACACAAGTCTCCAGGTTGGGGAGTAGCCCCCTTACTCCGCTCTCCCTCTCCTCTTATAGGGTGCGGTCACTGGGGAAGACACACAAACACAGGTTAATTCCCGTCAGGTGCAGTGATTCCGCCACTTACCTTCCCTGACTCCGCCCTCCATTCACAGACCGATGCTTGACCACGCCCCCGCTGCCACATACCCCCACCGCCCGACTCAGGCCGGGCAGCCGTCTGGCCTGCAGCCGACTCCCCAACCCCCGACGGGAGAGGAAGTCCGCCACAACCATCTGCGCCCCCGGCCTGTGGACCACCTCGAACTTAAGCGGCTGGAGTGCCAGATACCAACGGGTGATCCGCGCGTTGGCATCCTTCATGCGGTGGAGCCACTGCACGGGCGCGTGGTCCGACCAGAGGGTGAAAGGGCGCCCCAGCAGATAGTAGCGGAGGGCGAGAACCGCACACTTGATGGCGAGGCATTCCTTCTCTATGGTGCTGTACCTGCCCTCGTGCACCAACAGCTTGTGGCTGATGTACAGCACTGGACGGTCCTCCCCTGGGACAGAACAGCCCCCAGCCCTCTGTCCGACGCGTCCGTCTGTAAAACAAAGGGGAGAGAAAAGTCAGGGGAGTGTAACAGTGGCCCCCCACACAGTGCAGCCTTTACCTTAGAGAAAGCCCGCTGGCATTGCTCCGTCCACTGGACTGGATCTGGTGCCCCCTTTTTAGTGAGATCAGTCAGTGGGCTGGTGACGTCCGAATAATTAGGTATAAACCTGTGATAGTAGCCAGCCAGCCCCAGGAACTGCCTCACCCCCTTTTTGGTCTTGGGCCTCAGGCAGGCCGCAATCGCTGCCGTCTTATTGATTTGGGGACACACCTGCCCATTGCCCAAGTGGAAGCCCAGATACTGTACTTCCACCCACCCAATCGCACACTTCTTCGGGTTGGCTGTGAGCGCCGCTCGCCTCAGCGACCCCAGGACGGCCCTCAGGTGTTTTCGGTGCCACGGCCAGTCATTACTATAAATAATAATGTCATCTAAGTATGCGGCCGCATAGGTGGTGTGGGGGCGGAGGACCCTATCCATAAGCCGCTGGAACGTAGCGGGCGCCCCAAACAGCCCAAACAGAAGTGTGATGAACTGGTGTAAGCCAAACGGTGTGGAAAAGGCCATTTTCTCTCGGGATAGTGGAGTCAAGGGGATCTGCAAATATCCCTTTGTCAAATCCAGTGTCTAATAAAAATGAGCCATGCCTAGTCGATCGAGCAACTCGTCAATACGAGGCATTGGGTACGCATCAAATTTAGACACCGCGTTGACTTTTCTATAGTCCACACAGAACCGAACCGACCTGTCGGCCTTGGGAACCAAGACCACCGGACTGCTCCAGTCACTGTGGGACTCCTCGATAATGCCCATTTCGAGCATGGCCTCGAGTTCTTCCCAAACCACCTCTTTCTTGTGTTCGGGCAGTCTGTAAGGGCAGCTGCGTACTACCACCCCCGGGGGCGTCTCAATGTGGTGTTCTATGAGGTGGGTGCGGCCGGGCAGGGGTGAGAACACGTCAGAAAATTCTGTTTGCAACCGGGCGACCGCCGCAAGCTGGGTCGGGTAGAGGTGGGCTCCACAGGGGACCGGAGCGGTGGGTGATGCCGATTTTCCCTTTTGAACCTCTGGCCCCAGCTCCGCCTTCTCTGGAACCACTGACACCAGCGCCATGGGGACCTCCTCGCTCCAGCGTTTTAACAGATTGAGGTGGTATACCTGTAACGCCCTGCCCCTGTCCGTTCGCCTCACCTCATAGTCGACGTCCCCGACTTGCCGTGTGACCTCAAAGGGTCCTTGCCACCTGGCGATTAATTTAGAGCTTGACGTGGGCAATAACACGAGTACTTTGTCTCCTGGTGTGAATTCCCTCAGGCGCGTGCCCCTGTTGTACAGGCGGACTTGATGTTCTTGAGCCTGCCGCAAATTCTCCTGGGTTAGGTGTGTGAGTGTGTGGAGTTTTGCGCACAGATCAATAACGTATTGAATTTCATTTTTGCACGGGGAAGGTCCCTCCTCCCAATTTTCCCACAGCACATCTAGGATGCCACGCAGCTTGCGCCCATATAATAATTCGAATGGGGAGAACTCCGTGGAGGCTTGTGGGACCTCTCGCACTGCGAAAAGCAGGGGTTCGAGCCATTTATCCCAGTTACGTGCGTCCTCGCTTACAAATTATTTAATTATGTTTTTGAGGGTGCGATTAAACTGTTTGACTAAGCCGTCCGTTTGTGGGTGATCAACGCTGGTGCGGATCGGCTTGATTCCCAATAACCCATACAGTTCACGCAGTGTGCGTCACATGAGCGTAGTGTCTTGATCAGTCAGAATCTCTTTGGGGATTCCGACTCGGGAGATGACGTGGAAGAGCGCTTCCACAATACTATGTGCGGAGATATTGCGAAGTGGCACTGCTTCCGGATATCGCGTTGCATAGTCCGCCAGAACTAAAGTAAAGCGATACCCTCGTGTTGACCGATCTAATGGCCCGACGAGATTCATCCCAATTCTTTCGAACGGGGTCTCGATTAATGGGAGAGGGTGCAAAGGCACTTTTGGGACGGCCGCTGGATTTACTAACTGGCATTCGCGGCATGCCGTACACCACCTACAGACATCGCCGCGAATCCCTGGCCAATAGAACCGGGCCATTATTCGGGCTAGTGTCTTATCCTGCCCTAAGTGTCCAGCCATGGGATTAAAGTGAGCCGCCTGGAATACCAATTCCCAGCGGCTCTTTGGAATCAAAAGCTGCGTGACTTGCTCTTTAGTCTAAGTGTCCTGCGTCACTCGGTACAACCTATCCTTCTTAATAGAAAAATAGGGGAAGGACGGGGTGGCGTTTGGCTGGAGCATTTGACCATCGATTACTCTCACTTGGTCAAACGCATGCCGCAGAGTCTCGTCTTGCGATTGCTCTAACGGAAAATCCACGAGGGATTCCCCGAGAGAGGGAGGAGGAGCCGGCGGCTCCTCGCTCTGACGCATTGATGACGTAGACGGCTCTGTGACAGCTGCTCCCGCCAAAGCCACTCTGGGACCTCCCCATGCTAAACTACGGCAGGACCCACTCTTCACTAAGTGTGTCATTAAATCCCGAAATCCCGGCCAATCAGTCCCCAAAATTATAGAGTGGGTGAGGCGAGGATTAACCGCCGCCTGAACTCTAAATTTCTCCCCTCGAAACAGAATGTGGACCGACACCAAAGGGTAGTTGTGAACATCCCCATGCACACACAACACCTTCACCAATTGTGCTCTCCCCAATGCCTCGTTTTGCACCAGGCTTTGGTGGATTGAGGTCTGATTACAGCCGGAGTCCACCAAAGCCTGATATGTATCCCCTTGGATACTCACCGGTATGCGATACGCTCCGGCCCGATCGAGGGCGGTTCCTGGCGCGTCAGGGATCCAGACCACTGCGCCCACCTCCATCGCCGAGCACTGATGCTGGAGGTGCCCCGGCTCCCCGCAGCGCCAGCAAATCGGCCCAGGCTCTCTCTCTGCACCGGTGTTCCAGATATCACTCATCTGGGGGGGGGGAAGACACAGACACAGAAGTAGGAAACGGTAGGATACTGCGGGTGCGGCAGGCCGGCTGGGGTGGAGCCGGCCCCCGCCTCCGCGGTGGGGGAATGGGGCAAGGGAGAGGAACAGAAGGGGAGAGAGAGGAGAGGGGAGGGGAGAAGGGGAGACACACTGTCCTGCCGTTGGAACGGACGCCATATGGTCCTCCGCCAGCTCAATGGCCTGATCCAGCGACGCCGGGCGATGGCACTGGACCCACTCCGCGGTTCCTTCTGGAAGTCAAGCGATAAACTGCTCCAGCACCACCAGATCGATGATCTCCTTGGCGTCGTGGTTGTCGGCCCTCAGCCACCGGCGGCAGGCGTCCCGGAGTTGCTGGCCAAACGCGAACGGCCGGCCGACCTCCTCCATGCGCAGCGCGCGGAAGCGCTGCCGCTGCTGCCGCTGCTGCTCCAGAGTGCGACCCACGCGCTGGAGGACGGCCCTGCGGAGGTCCGCGTAGACCAGCCGGCTGTTGGCGGGGAGCTGTAGCGCGGCCAGCTGCGCCTCGCCCGTGAGCAGGGGGAGGAGGCGCACTGCGTGCTGTTTCACCGGCCAACCCCACGCCTCTACTGCCTGCTCAAAGAGAGTGAGGCAGGCCTCGGGGTCATCGTGCGGGCCCATCTTTGTTAGGGTGAGGTGGGAAGGGCCCGAGGTGGTGGACCCCGCCGACGCGAGTAGGTGCCGGAACGCCTGGTGATCTTCCTGCTGCGCCAGCACCAGGGCCTCGAACTTTTGCTCTTGTTCTTCCCAGAAGGCGACCAGCGCCTAGTGCTGGCTCTGTCGGGCCGTGGCGAGGGCATGGATCAGGTCCTTGAAGGGGGAGGACTCCATGGGGCTGTTCTCTCCTGCGCTCCGTTCCGGGTTTCAGCACCACTGTAGCAAGTGTTCTAGGTGGGTGGAGCACAGAAGCACGGCAGGCAGGAACTGAGTTCTCAAAAACCCGTTTATTTTAGCTTTTCAGCCTTAACTACACATACACACACGCACGCACACAAGTCTCCAGGTTGGGGAGTAGCCCCCTTCCTCTGCTCTCCTCTCCTCTTATAGGGTGCGGTCACTGGGGAAGACACACAAACACAGGTTAATTCCTGTCAGGTGCAGTGATTCCGCCACTTACCTTCCCTGACTCTGCCCTCCATTCATAGACAGACGCTTGACCACGCCCCCGCTGCCACACACTGAATTAGAAGGTGTGTCCAAATTTTTGACTGGCACTGTTTGTTTAGAAGAATTTATTTATTGAAAATATTGACGTGGAAGCATAGCAAAATGTAATTGAGAGCATTTCCTGTCACTCAGACAAAATGAGATTTTTCATGTGTTGATTCATCTGCACCAATACATTGGTGTCAAACACACACATACATATATATCCCCTCTCTCTGTTTTTTATTTTCCTTTTTTTTTCCACCTTCTGTCTCTGTGCCTTTTCACCATGATTAACTAGAGCATGAAAACAAGCTGTTTGTGAAAGCAGGTCTGTCTCTTTGGCATGGAAAACGTGTGTTTTGACATTAGTTGGGTTCGTGTTATTTGGTGGATGTACCACAGCCTCAAAGATTTGCCCAAAAGAGTATAAACAGTATGGAAGTACTTATAAGTAGATGTGATTCCATCTACCTCACTTAATCCACATTATTCAGTCTAGGTTTTTAAGAGATGTAATTGCATTCTGAGCCTTTCATTTAGATCAGAATAGGTCTGGCTACTTTGTGCGTGTGTTCGAGTGCTGCTGTAGTATTTGGCTCTGTCTCCATTTGGAACATGCCCTGAGCAAACTCCCAATAGTGAAGGAGGAGGTGCAGAATTTCAGTGTGTGTTGATGAGGTGAAGCATATAAGCCAAGCACAAAGTCAAACCCAACCTGGAAGTAGGAATAGAGGAGAGTCAGGGAGACTGGCCACTACAAGTCTGGTACTCAACACTGATGAATCTAATACCAATATACATGTCACTAATTAGAATCAAGGCCACATTTAATTAGGTTGCAAAATGTGCATTGTACAGTACATAAAGTTGTGGTCAGAAGTTTACATACAGTAACATGAGTGTCATCTTGGATATGAATGTCATGGCAATATTTGGTCTTTTAATGATTTCTCTGAACTGTTCTTGTTCTGTGGCAGAATGTATAGCATACATCTTTAAAAAAAAAATAGAATTCGGTGCTCAGCCCTGCGATAACCTGGCGACTTGTCCAGGGTGTACCCCACCTCTCGCCCATAGTCAGCAGGGATTGGCTCCAGCTTGCCTGTGACCCTGTAGAACAGGATAAGCTGCTATAGATAATGGATGGGTGGATAGAATTTGGTGCATAATTTTCTTTGGGATTTCTGAAATCAACACAGGGTCACACAGGGTCAAAAATGTACGTACAGCACACCTAATATTTGGGTAAAATGTCTCTTCACAGATTCACCTTGACCAAACATTTTTTTGTTCACCATGAACAAGCTTCTGGCAGAATTCTGGTTGGATATTTCATGACTCTTCATGGTAGAATTGGTAGAATTCAATTAATTTCTTTTTTCTTTGCATGGACTTGACTTATAAGCACAGTCCATATATTTTCAATAGGGTTGAAGTCAGGGCTTGTTTTAAGCTTAATGTTAGCCTGCTTTATCCTCCACAACCAGCTCTGATGTGTGTTTGGGTTCATTGTCCTGTTGTGACTCCCAGTCATGTTCAGGTTTCCAGTGGTTTGAGGTTATCCTGAAGAATTCTGAGGTAGTCCTCTTTCTTCATTATTCCATCCACTTTGTGCAATGAACCAGTTCCACTGGCAGTAAAACAGCCCCAGAGCATGATGCTGGTACCACCACCACCAGCTGGTATAGTGTTCCTCTGTACATGGTGGTCACTGTGGCCAAACAACTCAATCTTTGTTTCATGTGACCGTACAGCTTTCCTCCAGAAAGCTTTTCCTTTGTCCATGTGGTCAACTGCAAACTTTAGTTAAGCTTGAAGGTGTCAATTTTGGAGCAGGGGGTTATTTCTTGGATAGCAGCCTCTTAGTCCATGGTGATATAAAACTCACTGAATTGTAGACCGTGATCCATCAGCTTCCAGTTCATGGCAGGGCTGTGCCATGGTGGTTCCTGGGTTGTTCCTGACCATCCGAACCAATTTCCTTTCAGCTGAGGGTGACAGTTTGGGTTTTCTTGAAGCAGAGTGGCTTGGCAATGTGACTACACCTCCCAGTAACTTATATACAATTGCTTGAACTGATGTTGGGATCTGCAGTTGTTTAGAAATAGCTCTAAGAGACATTCCTGACTTGCATACATTGGCGATCCTCTTTCTCAGATCTGCACTGAGCTCCTTGAACTTTCCCATTTTACTGTGTGTTGGTCAATCCAATGAGTGCTGTAAACAAACCCTTTTTATGAAGGCACAGAGAAGCTACCAGCTGTAGTCAATCATAATCACTAACAGGAAGTTAAGAGGCCTTGGCAAAATAAGAGACATTTTGGAAGTCAGCACCTCTGAATTAATAATCTAATTGAATGTATGTAAATTTTTGACCCTGTATGTGTACTTTTGACCCTGTGTTGATTTCAGAAAACCCAAAGAAAGTTGTGCACCGAATTCTAGTGTTTTGGGTTTTTTTTTTGAAGATGTATGCTGTACAGTCATTCTGCCACAGAAAAAGAACAGTTCAGAGAAATCATTGAAAGCCCAAATATTGCTATGACATTCATATCCAAGATGACATTCATGTCGCTGTATATATATTATATCCTCCAACATGGCGGCAGTCAATGACGCAAGCAGTTTTGGTTATGTGATTGCAAATGAAGAATTGGCATTATCTTAACCAGTTTCATGAGGTAGTCACCTGGAATGCTTTTCAATTAACAGATTGTCATGTTTGCACCTGCAATCCTGTATGTATAATTTTGATCCTGTGTTGATTTCAGAAAACCCAAAATAAATTAGAACTTCTGCACCAAATTCATGGATTTTTCTATTAAAGAAATATGTTGCACAATCATTTTGCCACAGAAAATGAACAGTTCAGAGAAATCATTGAAAGCCCAATCTTGTCATGACATACATATCTAAGATGACATTCATGTTACTGTATGTAAACATCTGACCACAGCTGTACTATGTTTTTATGCATGTTAATACATACAATATCTGTTGTTTCAGTGAAGGATTTTCAATCAGAGAAGACAATTTAATAGCTGATAAGTTTAGAGCACTTCTTCAATGCCTGTATTAAGTGATGATCAACATAAGAACAAACACTGAAAATCAAAGCTAGATTGACTAAACAAATAAAAGTGGAGCGTGTGGTTTTAGTAACAACCCTGAAGGTAAAAACAATATTGGTCTGTGGAATAAGACTGGAATGAACGTATATATGTCAAATTAATTAGAATTAATTTTATAAATTGTGTTGAAGTAGGAAGTAGTTTGTTCTTAATTTTTATTGAGAGTACATGACAACCCAATTAAACTAAACACAACTTGCGCAAGTTGAAGACTCATTGTTGTCACACTAAAACACTAATAAGTGACTCATAGCAAACTTCTCTTGCAGTTACTGGCTTCTTTGTTTTCCAGAAGCAAAACAATTTTCTCCTGTACTACTGCTTCACTAATCATTCCCATGGGGTGTATGTAACAGCATTGCTTAACTGAAGTATCTGTTTATACATTTGATTTATTGCCTATTAGACCAGTCTAAAATGAGTAAGGAAAACAGTGATTAATTTATATATTGCAAACCTTTAACTATTAATCACGTCGCTGGCATTACAAGGGCAAGCATTTGCTATGTGAAAATATTTTGATAAATGTAGCCGTTTGTAACGTAAAAGTAATCTCTGGAGCTCCTCTGGGGCATGTAAGTGAGAAGTACTGACGTAGCCCAGCTTTTGCTACCTTCTTGTTTCGGCGTGCTTCCATTCATGTCCTCTGCTTCATCAAGAACTTAAAAATGGAGGTGGAGCTCTTGGTTTGTGACTCAACTCGTACAAAGATACACACTTGGGCACTAAGGCATCACTTAACACACACTCCCTCTACACTCGTCCATTTTGGAGAGTCTAATGGCACACTCTGAGCTCCAGCTATAATCAGCTGAGGTTATGAGGGCCGCTGAGCTGTTCCACATGTGTGGGGGGGCGTCAGATCAAATTAAGCCAGGCCGGACAAAGGCTCTTTTTTGAACACAGGTGTCTGGGGTGGGGGACAAGGGCAGTTTAGAACTGATGTGCTAAAGGAGTCTCTTATGCAGGGATGGAGTGGGTTGGTTTTTAACCCCCTCCCCGCCTTCCCAGTGCTGTTAACCCTCTAGGGGCTTTTGTACCGATAAAGCGATTATAGGATCCAGCTCTTAGCTTGTTAGAAATGTAATGAGTATTTAGACAGGACCCTATGAGCATACATAGTTATGCTTAAATTACAATCCTTTTTTTGTGTGTATGTAAAATTCCTATATGGACCACCAGTGTAATAGGATGACGCATCTAAAAAGTGATGTTCAGAAATGATCCAGGATATTTATGTAAGAATACACTGCAAAAAAATTGAAAACTGAATTTGAAGAGAAAATTACTTAATACTAGTGAAATGATCTTGCTGCATGGACAGATATTTTTACTTGATAAGACATCTTAGAATAAGTTGGTTGCAATCTAGAACTAGGTTTAATAATGTCAGAATTTGTGTCTTGTATTCTTCTAATCGGAAGTGCTCGCTCATTTCAATTATTTTCAAGATATTTTCACTTGCTAAGATATCATTTTTTGCAGTGTATGCCAAAAGCCTTTCGTTGTGGTCTACTTTTCTCCCCGTTTTATCATTGCCCTACCACTGGTTCTTACAATTTATTATAAAACCATCAACAATACTTGCTCATCCTAACAGCTCGAGCTTCCTAGCAACCCTGATTCAGCTGTGGTGGGGGTAGCTAATTTTTGCGCACGTAGCCATACCCTCCGTCTGCATGGAACTAATTTTGTCTGGGTGTTCAATTTAATTCTCCATGCTGTCCCTAAGCCCTTTGCAGCAACCCCCACCTCCCTCCGCACCCCCCTCCTGTCAGCCATGTAAACTGCTTATCCACGGCCTTTAACACTGAAGGGATTGTGCTCTGAGTAATTTATCAAAAGTGCATAAAACATTCTTGTGAGATTTAGCCGTTTAGGCTAACAAGGAGCACTAATACACTAAGGTATTGTGGCGAAAGCAGCAGTAACTGATTCTGAACAAGCCAAAACATCAGGGACAGGCCTAAGCCAGCGTGAAATGAATTGAAATGGAGACGACTGAAACTGTAAATAAGATGCCAGTTGAGGGGCAGAACCCAAATCAACAGATGGCATTATACAATGCATGTGCTGCACTGTTTATTTCCTTACCTCGGGGACCAGGGTGCTGCCTTGGAAGTGTAATCTGTTGGTTTTAAAACCATTTCTATTTCTATCCTGAAAGACAGAATACACTTGTGCTCATTTTTTATTTCAGTCTGAACTTCTAAACACATTAGCAGACTAGAAATCACCTGATCTAGCAACTCTCTTATCAACATCCATGGCATGTTAAATCTCCTCTGAATTCTATTGGAGTGCAGCACTGACTCTTATCACCAGAGTGTCTGTCTCCAGGTGGTTATGCTCTTTATGGTCCAGTGCTTAAATCAGATTAGCTGCGAGTGACGTTGGGACCTGAGCGCCGACCGGTCTCCTCATAACAGAGCCCTCCTGCACTCACCTCTTCATATCTCCAACTGCATGGTCACCTGAAGAGCAGGCATTCTAAAAATCTAATGAATGCATGGACAGCACTGGGAGACTTATGTGATGGAACCAATCATCAAAGTTTTAAATCATTTTTCAAACCTGACATCATCTTTCATTTACTGTGCATGCAGTGGGGTCCTAAGGTTTGAGACCACACGAAAAATCTGGGAATTTGTTTTCAGGAATCATTTAAAACTTAAAAACTTTATAGTAAAAGGAAACATTCCGTATCGTGAGTATCCAATATTCCTGATTTATTTCTAGGTCACTATTTAAGCAAATTAGTGATATTCTCTGTGTGAACTCCTTTGTAGAAAAATTCAGATTTTCTTTTATTATTCCTTTCAGTCAGTACATTTACAAGCACACTAATATTCCACTATTATTCCGGATATGACAATATTCGGAATTTGATACGGGTCGTATGAACAGCATATTCCATCTGGATATTCTGAATTTGGCCTGATTACAAATTTAGCATTTTCTAGTTAAGACGTGGGATATGCTGATATTATTCAGGTTGTGGAAGCATTCTTTAGACATGTATACAGCGCATTCAGAATTTATGTCTTAAATGGGGTTTTTATGGCAGTTGGCGACACCCAGCCTCTTGTCTGTTTACATTCAGCTCTGAGCGTCGTACACAAACCAACTAGGCAACAGTTTGCAAGGCTGGGATAGAGATGGGACCGCATGTAAATGGGAATATTATTGGAATTATTCTTTTTCAGAATAAGGACAACAAGTGGAATATTTGGTACATGTAAATGTAGTGAGTGAAACCCATGCTTAATCCAAATGGATTTGATCAAACATACATCAGGTTTTTTTTTAATTTTTATAAACTTGTGGACTCCATGTGAGCTTGAGTGTATGCTATCATTAATGCAAAGGAGGACATACTACCAAGATGTGCCAGTCTGAAATTCCATCCATCTATATATTATCTATATCATTTATCAATCAGAATTGCAGGAGAAACTGGAGCCAATCCCAACTGACTTTGGGCAAGAGGTGGGGTACAGCCTGGGCAGGTTGCCAATCTATCACAGGACTAACACAGAGATGAACAACCATTCACACTCACATTCACACCTATGGACAATTTAGAGTAGCCAGTTGACCTAATCGGCATATTTTGGGACTGTGGGTGGAAACTGGAGCACCCGGAGGAAACCCACACAGGCACAAGGAGAACATGCAAACTCCACACAGAAAGGCCCCAGTCGGCCATGAGGTTCAAACCCAGAACCTTCTTGCTGTAAGGGGACAGTGATGACCACTGCGCCACCCATCCTGAAATTCATGTTTTGGGAATTACTGGGAACAAGCAAACATTAGTCCTAATGGTGAATGGTTGTTTGTTTCACACACACACACACACACACACACACACACACACACACACACACACACACAGTGTCTTGCAAAAGTATTCATCCCCCTTGGTGTTTGTCCGGTTTTGTCGCGTTACAAGCTGGAATTAAAATGGATTTTTGGAGGGTTAGCCCCATTTGATTTACACAACATGCCTACCACTTCAAATCTGCAAATTGTTGTTTTATTGTGACACAAACAATAATTAAGATGAAAAAACAGAAATCTGGAGTGTGCATAGGTATTCACTCCCTTTCATATGAAACCCCTAAATAAGAGCTGCTCCAATCAATTAACTTCATAAGTCACATAATTATTTGATTAAGATCCACCTGTGTGCAATCAAAATGTCACATGATCTGTCACGTTTGTATAAATCAGCCTGTTCTGGAAGGACCCTGACTCTGCAACACTACTAAGCAAACAACCTGAAAACCAAGGAGCCTCCAAACAGGTCAGAGACAAAGTTGTGGAGAAGTATGGATCAGGGCTGGGTTATAAAAAAATATCCCAAACTTTGAATATCCCAGGAGCACCATTAAATCCATTATAGCAAAATGTAAGGAATATGTCACCACTACAAACCTGACAAGAGAAGGCCGCCCACCAAAACTCACAGACCGGGCAAGGAGGGCATTAATCAGAGATGCAACAAAGACACCAGAGATAACATGAAAGGAGCTACAAAGATCCACAGCAGAGATGGGAGTATCTGTCCATAGGACCACTTTAAGTCGTACACTCCACAGAGTGGGGCTTTATGGAAGAGTGGCCAGAAAAATGCCATTACTTAAGAAAACACATTTGGAGTTTGTCCAACAGCATGTGGCAGACTCCCCAAACACATGGAAGAAGATTCTCTAGTCTAATGAGACTAAAATTGATCTTTTTGGCCATCATGGGAAACGCCATGTGTGGTGCAAACCCAACAACCTGAGAACACCATTCCTACAGTGAAGCATGGTGGTGGCAGCATCATGCTGTGGGGATATTTTTCATCTTCAGGGACAGGAAAGCTGGTCAGGACTGAAGGAAACATGGATGGCACTAAATACAGGGCAATTCTGGAGGAAAACCTGTTCGAGTCAGCCTGAGGTTTGAGACTGGGATGAAGGTTCACGTTCCAGCAGGACAATGACCCGAAACATAGTGCTAAAGCTACACTGGAGAGGTTTAAAGGGAAACATTTAAATGTCTTGGAATGGCCTAATCAAAGCCCAGACCTCAATCCAACTGAGAATCTGTGGCATAACTTGAAGATTGCTGTACACCAACGTGACCCATCTAATTTGAAGGAGTTGGAGCAGTTTTGCCGTGAGGAATGGGCACAAATCCCAGTGGCTAGATGTGCTAAGCTAATAGATACATATCCCAAGAGACTTGCAGTTGTAATTGCAGCAAAAGGTGGCTCTACAAAGGATTGACTTTGGGGGTGGGGGGGTGAATACCTATGCACACTCCAGATTTCTGTTTTTTCATCTTAATTATTGTTTATGTCACAATAAAACAACAATTTGCACCTTTAAAGTGGTAGGCATGTTGTGTAAATCAAATGGTGCTAACTCCCCAAAAATCCATTTTAATTCCAGCTTGTAATGCGACAAAACAGGACAAACACCAAGGGGGATAAATATTTTTGCAAGACACTGTAAATATATAAAATTAAATAAGGATTTACTCTTGCTGAGTTTGTTGCTTTTAATGAGTGGCGCTCTGGCATGATGTCGAAGCCCTGAAGGACCAGCTGCTGTTTGATGGGAATGTGTGATGTGCAGAGCAGAGAGCCTTTATTACAGCTGAATGCAGCTTTGATGTGAAGCAGAGGCCACAGAGCAGCCACGTATCTGTCATTAACCCAGCTGCACACAACTCTTCCTGCATCTTCACCTGCATGTGTGTGTGTGTGTGTGTGTGTGTGTATTTACCTCTGAAGTCAAAAACTTACATTTTAGCTCCACACATACAGACAGTGTTTATAATATCGATATCATATTTGCACTTAATCCACATATGAGCTTGTTCATGATATTTGCTCTGTCTTTAAAAAAAAAAAAAAAAGTGTTGTTCTTTTTTGTCCCCTAATGCCTACAGTTGGTGTTGCAATGTTGTTGTATCTAGCACGGCAGATCTGCAAGTTTGGCAAAAAGAAAGTTCTCGACTCAACATCAGTTAAAAAAAAAAAGGGACCTGGCACTCTGTCAGGTCATGAAAACTGAAACCTGTTTGTGCTTGCTGCTCCGAAGCAGTTCTGTATCGTACCCAGCTCCTTTTGTGCCTCTTCAACTCTGGCTCAACTTCACGCTCTTGGAACGAGAGCAGTTTTTAAACTAAAAGACTAGGGGGAGGGGGCTCCAAAACTTTTTTATATGTGGTAACAGCATGGATTTAATTATTTCGCCTTGTCCTAATTTATTCTTTTGATGTATATATAGAGTTTTACATTACTCATGTTTTCACATACTGTACTGTATATCTTTATGGTTTATCCTTGCCAAGTCACTGCGTAGAAGAAAGTGCAGCTGTACGCGTACGTATGACGGGAACTATCCGAACACCGCACCATAATGCAGTGATATATATTATGGATTTTATATATATATATATATATATATATATATATATATATATATATATATATATATATATGCCGAAGTAAAAGATATATTAACACCTTATGTTTTCTCAACATGAGGTGTTTATAATGAGCTTATTGAAAGACGTTGGCATTTTCTGGCATCTTCATGACAACACTGTAACTCATTTTAACACGGATCACATTTAAAGCTCAACTAGAGTGGAGAAGTCACTGGTCTAAAAGGGGCACAAAGAATTCACAGTGCACCCAGATGACTAGGGCATGTGTGTCTGTATTTATCTCTGCACAGACATAAAAATAAAAAGAAGAGTGTGACCCATCTGAGGCTTAGCACTCAAAGGATTGCACACACTTCTTTCTTTCTTTCTTTCTTTCTTCTTTCTTTCTTTCTTTCTTTCTTTCTTTCTTTCTTTCTTTCTTTCTTTTTTTTTACTTTAAGCAAGGCTGACACTGCTTTTCCATTTTAGCTCTTTCTGTGGTCCAGTGTGTTAACCAGACACTTAATGTGCTGATTTTTGCCAAGAAGAAGAAAAAAAATGCACTGAGATCTGTTTATGATTTGTGTCAAAAATAGGTCCTGAGTATACATAGAGCAACGTGCATACACACACACATTCAGTAACGTTTAAAAAGGTGTCTTGTACATATTTTATACTTTTATATGACAGTTTTAATTATTTTCACAAAGTATTAGTCAATGTTTGCTTCTTCTTTTCAAAGTTATTGTTCTCCCACATGTCGCTGATCATCTTGTGTCCACAGACAGTGTGTGTACAGATGGAGCCAGACCCAGATTTTAGAAGGAGCAGAGTGCTGGATTTATTTATTTATTTATTTACACCCCCCCCCCCCCCCCCCCCCCCCCCAACATGCAAGATATGATGGTCTGAATGCCTTGGGAAAATTCAGCTGCTAAAAAGTTTTTTTTTTCTGTCCAGCTGATTTGGAAATGAATAAATACTGAAGCCAACATTAAACTGCAGTTAATTTTGTTTTTAGACCTCCATATGCTCCTTCTGAAAGAGTGTGTTCAAGAGTGTGCCTGAAAAGTAGCAATAGGACAAATATTTCAATGTAAGAATGATTTCCATTCGAACCCATCTGTCTCCCCAGACATGCGCGCACACACACACACACACACACACACACACACACACACACACACACACACACACACATTCCCTGAGATGAGCTTTAATAAGTAGCTGGTGGTCCAGTTTAGCATGAAGGTCATGCAGGTCATGGGTGTGTGACTGTGTATGTATATGTCTACCATGTCAGTCACACAACACAGCTGGTCTCTTGTCTACAGGACAACCTCAATACATGCGCTGTTACTCATCTCAAAGCTTCGCCTCCTCAAAGCCGAAAAGGCATTCACACCTGCTGACACACACACACACACTTCAATCCCTTTTTGATGAGACGGTGTGGTTTGATCTCTGTTTGCTGACATTCAAGTTCAAGCTGTCACACCCCCAACTCTCTCTCTCTTTCTCTCTTTCCACTTACTTTCGACACATTCTCTTAAGATGATCTACAAAGATATTTTGCTTCGTAAATCCTTCCTTCATCTCCCAGAGTGGAATTTGTGTTGTGAATATGCTTGATTGAATCTAGTTTGTATGGACACATTAAAAACTCAGGTCTGTTTCTCTTTCTTTAGCTCAGGCTGAAATGCAGTCAGTCATTGCTCTCGCACAGTTTTAGCTGCATTCAGTCGAGTGCTTCTCTATTATTTTAGCTGTGAGTCATTTCATGCAAAATGTTGATCAGGTTTTCACATTTGACATTCATGAATTTATATCAGCTCTACCTCAAGAGCTGTTCGTCCAATCACTTGCATGCTCAGCTTCACACTGTTTAGTTACGGATTAAAAAAAAAAACAGGTCAGTGTTAGAAAGTAAAAGAACACTTTTATCAGTAAAAGCTGAGTGATAGTGGTGAAGGTTTGTAGCAGGCCCACATTGTGAAATATTAGCTTTGGATGGCATCCAGATATGTTCTGGGTCTCCTGCCAGATAAGAGCTCATGCAAACATCGAGTGTTGGCTTTTTTTTTTTCATTATCACATAGCAAAAAAATAGTAAGTGTATGTTAAGGAACAAAATACATTTCAAATGGTTTAGTCTCATTTTGTGAATGTAATATAACAATGCTTTAATAACTTGTAACCTGCCCACCTTTTACCTTGTAACTAACTCCAAACAAGATTTTTTTTTTTATCCTCGTAAATTGCAATATTCATCCATCATTCTTCCTGACATTTCTGTTACCACTCTGTCAGACACTACCTTCTTCTAATCAGGCCTTTTCAACATCTTTTCTTTCTCATGTTTGCATTGAGAGGTTGGAGAAACACACTTGCACCCCAGTATTTAGGCTACATCCACACGACAACGGCAACGAGATTTTTTTTTTTGAATATCGCGTCCACATGGGCAACGGATCAGTAAAATATCAGGTTCATATGGCAACGCAACGCTTGCTGAAAACGATGCAATACACATGCCACACCTCTACGTGCGCTGTAAGATGGTCCCATCGGAGACACCAGAACAATAGAAGAAGTAGACGCATGTGCATAAACCCCTTCTTCTGTAGCATCAGCCACATAAAGTTTTGATTATTAGTCAGTAGCGTAAAATAGTATCTATTGTCGAAGACACTTATTTATATTTCATATTAAAACGTCTATGTAAATTAATACATAGAAAGCCTGGCCAGGCGCTGAACGTTCTTCTGCCTTCACTTTAAGAGAAATTCAGGGCGAGCATGAGCCTAGGTTCTTCCCTGTCACTGTCACACGCGCACACCTTCTCACTCCCTGTCCTATGGCTATAGTCCCTTTAAATCACGTGCTCGCTTTTTGAATGGAGACGCGGAAAGAGGAATGAACGGGGGTAGATGGAGAGAGAGAGGAATGAACAGGGGTAGATGGAAGCCGGTACGCCAACATTCTGATATCCTCCAGAATTCTTTAATGGTCCGGAATAAATTGAATGCTACACGTTGATGGATTACTTTGTTCTTCTACGCCCTTTTTGAGGAATGTATTGTCGGACTTAAACCAACATCTGAAGAGGTGAGATCGCTCCTTTTTTTTCCCTATTTTTGCTGGCGGGATTGTCATGTGGTTGTGACGTCATCGTAAACAAATCCATTCTACTCATCCAGATGACTTCGCAACGGCGCCGTTGCCAGATTCTTCCACTCTGGAACCCGTTCTCAAAAGATTTCGTTTTGGGGCACCCAAAACGCCGGTGCCATGTGGACGCCAGGCTGAAACGATAAACAATTTTATCAGATTCACCTGAATCCGTTGCCGTGTGGACAGGGCCTTAGGCCCTGTTTACATTATTTCGAATCAGCGGATCATCAGATTAACGTTTTTAAAACGATTCGCGTACACGCACAAAATTTCTGTGCCCGCAACAAAACCGTTCCCTGTGCACACAGCAACGCCAATACACGGATACGCTAATCACATGACTAATTAGACGGCACGTCACATGATCCCAGTGCATATCGGGCATGCGCAAGTCACTCACCACTTGCAAGTGGATGTCGTTGTAAAAAATGAAGTATGCCAGTCTGTTATCGCCGGTACTGGTACTACAATGACGCCTTTTTTACACTGTGTATGGCCTTCGTGTTTATGCTAGAAGGATCTAACAGTGTTCGGTACACTCTTCACCTCGCAGAACGGCCGTTTTTTGCGATTACAACAAGACTATTTAGTGCTACGGTAACCAACACACTTCCTGTATTGCTCATTCACTTAATGACTTCCTCAACACACTTCCTGTATTGCTTATTCACATGACCAACGTGGCATGACCAACGCCAGCGAATCAGAAAGGTGGATATCACAGTGACGTTGTCCAATGACGATGTCAGCTAGAGCTCAGCACTGCGTATCCTCGTTCCTCAATGTTTACACAGCACCGGATCAGATACGAACTGGGTTGAATACGTGGGCCCTGGCGGATTCAAACTGTTCCGCCTGTGGAGTCGTTTTCTGGCGTTTTAATGTGCACGGACAGTGCATCCGCAACGACAACAATACGGATACGGTCTAATGTAAACACCACCTTAGACACATTATGTCGCTGGAAAAGACCGTGCTTTTACACTGGCTCTCCTTTTGCTACTACTTTGGCCATCTTAATTTTGAATGCAGCCATTCCTATTTCACTGTAACACAACTTTAATCTTTGTCATTTTGTTCTATTTTGTCCGCGCTTTATGAAAGATAAATTATGACATCATCAGGAAGATATTGCAGACTTCAGGCAGTAACTGAAGAATGTGAACTATGCATCCGGTATGTTGGATATCCAGGCATCTTGTGTTTTGAACTTTGAATACAGACAAAAAAAAAATACACATAGCGATCCTCCCACTATTCTTTTTTTTTATCTCTTCAACTTCTGACTCTTGTTCTGCTTTATTTAGAACAAGAGTCAGAAGTTCACTATCTCTAAGCCTCTGCATGACCCCATAGAGAGAGAAAGGGTGTGTAAGCTGGCTGTGGCATCATATTCAGCTGCCACTGAAGGTGTGGAGCATGAGCTCAGCATTTGCATTCATCTGCCAATGAAATGGCATGAGTTCGAACACTGGCTACAAATATTCAGCTCTGGTGTGAAGAAACACTTTGGTTTCAAATGCAATGGTGGTCACAAAGATACCTTTTTAGATAGTTTTATTTTATGGGATGACATCATGCTTTGTTGATGGAAATGTTTAAAACAGTAAGTCTTGCAAAGACTGTATTTTTATTTTTATTTTTTATAGTTGAGTTGACTGTCCTGCAAATTGCTGGTCACTAATTACATGTCTCCTGTGTTTTTGTGGCAACGCTAAGGATTGTGTACTTTAGAAAGTTTAGGGCCTCCACATGCAGAAACAGGAGTGTAAACGGCTCCATCACACACTGGAGGGCTTGTTTACACACTGCTTTAGGACGCCCCTGCCCCTCTCCTCCACCACCACCACCTCTCTTTTTCTCTCTCTTTCTTTCATTTGAATTTCAATAGTCTGAAGTTGGGCTGGTGCAACAAGTGTGATAAAATGCTTGTCATTGACTTAAACAGGGAGCGTGGGATGGCAAATACAGTAGCCATTTAACAGGATGTTCTTTCTGAAACAAATATTTATAACTCTTTCTAATTTAACCAATCAAATCATTCTGAGATGTAAAAAAAAACCCTGAATATTTTCCAGACAAAAAGAAATGATGATGCTTTTTCTGAACTGGTCTCATGACACACTCCCAGCATAACAATGTAACGAGGAAGCTTTAGATGATTAGCTAGTGAAACAGCATATGGTTATCATGATACCTGTATGCTGCTCATTTTAATAGTGATTCATCGAAGCCCCGCTGCGTCAGCGCTGTTTAACGGTCCGTGTTTGTCAGAGTTGAATGGATGAGAGTTAAACAAATGGAGAGGCTCCTCACCACCTCCACACCAGTTTGTGTCCTCATGCAAACAGAGACAACCAGGGTGCACCAACGCAAACAGCACACACACAAAAGGGCTCTGCACAAGAAGAGAGCACTGACTGGTGGGCAAATTACTGAGGCTGTCTACGCACTCATTTATGGGAACTGGTCACGTTGGCTTTAGCTCTGGATTTGTGACCGGCTTTGTGTTTTATTGTTTTATGGGTTGTGTAATACTAACGTTTACAAAGAAGAGAAAAAATATAGTTCTGGATTATTATATATATAAAGTACCAGCCAAAAGTTTGGACACATCTAACTCAATGGTTTTTCTTTATTTTTATTAAAGGTAGACTGCCTTTCAGATTTTTCAAGTGTAGGTCATAAAAAGAATTTTCCCCCGACACCCAATTATTTTTGTTTAGTGGACCAAAAGCTACTGAATTTGAATCACAGACTTCCAATTTTATTAGTTTTTTTTTAAATAGAACAATTAATGAATTTAGGGCCATGTGGCCCTAAATTCTCCGCTATTTTTTCCTGCTTCACCATGATGCAATACAAGATACTATGTCATGCATCACGTGGTGGGCTTTCCCTGTTCGCGCAAGGCATTGTGGGATACAAATTTGAAACAGGAGAGAAAAATGGAGGACGTGAGTATGTAAATGAACCGTGAAAGACCGACTACAGTAACAGAAAGCGAGAAAAAAAGACGTTACGTCGCAAAGGAAAGGAAACGCAGGACCAAACTAATAAATATCGGCGGTCAGCGAGCACCTCGGTGTGATCAGCTGTTCGTTTAGCGACAGAATGATGTAACTGTCAGTGTACGGTCAAAGGTAAACCTGTAGATGGAAGTAATGAAACACTGGATGCAAGCTGCCATAAAACCCAAAAGAAGAAGAAGGTAAACCTGCGCACGCTCACACGGACTTCCTCTGTCTGCTTGACTGCGTGAAGTGAGCGATTTCATGCACATTATTTGCTCGGGAATCCCCTCAAGTTAAATAACTTCCCAGCTACAGAATGGCCTGATATTTTGAGAGATATTACAGAAATAAACATATCACAATGACCAAATTTCAGAAAGAACTAAATTTCACTGATTTTATGAACTCGAAAGGCCATCTCACTTTAATTAAAAGACATTTCATGTCTTAAAGTAATGATGAATGTCGTTTCTCTTTACTTAGTTGAGCGGTTCTTGACATACTATGGATTACTACAGTTATGGAATAGGGCTATTTACTGTATTTGTATTATTTACTATTTACTGTTTGATCTCAAACACATTAAGAAGGCAAGAAATTGCACTAATTAACTTTTGGCGAGGCACGCCTTTTAATTGAAAAGCATTCCAGGTGACTCCCTCAAGCTGGTTAGGATAATGCCAATGGTGTGCGAAGCATCATCAAGGGAAACGCTGGCTACTTTGAAGTTGTTCTGGTTCTAAAGGTAAAGTGTCGGACAGCATGAATTATGTTTTTGTCAGAAAAGTAGTTACAACAAGAAGAAAATGTACATATTTCTCGGTGGCATTGGGAATTCCCGGTTTAAAAAAAAAAAGGTCAGGAAATCAGTAGGTTACACCTTGGTTATGAGTCTTACGAGTCTTCACCTCGTAGCTATGATCATGATCCCACGTGTGTCGACTATAAAAAGCCTAAAACTGTTTATGTTAAGTATAAGAGTTACTTAAGCACTTAGTGGTGGCTGGTGGGAAATATTTTTTGGGGGGTGCAGTGAATAATACAGTTTACTAATATATTTGAATATGAACTGCATTTTGTCTGAATAACAAACACAATACACAGAAAACTCTTTTGTTCAAACAAATAAACAGACAAACAAACCCACTAAACTTATAGTTTTGTTATCTGTCCTTTTGTGTAATTTGTACTTTGATTAGGCAATGTGTGTTCAGTTTATCAACTTTCAGTTCCTCCTCCAAACATATTTTAACGGAGAAATAATGATGGACTAAATAATCCACTTCATTCACATTCATTACACCTGTGACTGAGTCTATAATATGCCTACTGGTGACATATTACAGAAATGTCACCAAAAGCCCACTTGAGCCCACTATAGCTGAAAACCGGGGGGTGTCAAGCTGTGTAGTCATGATGTGACACAAGTGTCGCTGATTGGCTGCATGAACCTACAGCACTGAGCTCGTTACAGTTAGCCCACAGCCTCGCTTCATATCATTCTGTGTGTGTTTTTGTATGACCACTAGTGGTGCTGTTCCACTCAGTTTAAACAATTCACAAATAATCCTCTTTAAAATGTTTACTAACAACAGATAAGATGACATGGATTCCCCAACTATGAAACTATGATATATTCTCGTCTCGTCTCATCTCGTCTCGTCTCGTTTTCTTCCGCTTATCCGGGACCGGGTCGCGGAGGCAGCAGTCTAAGCATGGAAGCCCAAACTTCCCTTTCCCCAGACACCTCAGCCAGCTCCTCGGGAAGAACACCGAGGCGTTCCCAGGCCAGCCGAGAGACATAGTCCCTCCAGCGTGTCCTGGGTCTTCCCTGGGGCCTCCTCCTGGGGGGACATGCCTGGAACACCTCCCCACTATGATCATGAGCTTTGGGTAATGACAGAAAGAACAAGATCGTGGATACAAGCGGCCGAAATGAGTTTCCTTCGCAGGGTGGCTGGGCGCTCCCTTAGAGATAGGGTGAGAAGCACAGTCACTCGGGAGGAGCTCGGAGTAGAGCTGCTGCTCCTCCACATCGAGAGGAATCAGCTGAGGTGGCTCGGGCATCTTTTTCGGATGCCTCCTGGACGCCTCCCTACTATATATTCATACGATATATTGATTTTTCTTTTACCTTTGAAAGACACGGGGGCTTAGCCTTGCTAGCCCATTGATACCAGCTGCCCCTGCTTCTACTTCTCTTTATTGATGATGTGGATCATTCAATTTATTAGTAGGGGAGAGCAGGGAGACTTGGGACAGTTTGTGTTCCCATAAATTAATTTAACCAATCAGGTTTTAGACAGGGCGGCACAGTGGTGTAGTGGTTAGCACTGTCGCCTCACAGCAAGAAGATCCGGGTTTGAGCCCCGTGGCCGGCGAGGGCCTTTCTGTGGGGAGTTTGCATGTTCTCCCCGTGTCCGCGTGGGTTTCCTCTGGGTGCTCCGGTTTCCCCCACAGTCCAAAGACATGCAGGTTAGGTTAACTGGTGACTCTAAATTGACCGTAGGTGTGAATGTGAGTGTGAATGGTTGTCTGTGTCTATGTGTCAGCCCTGTGATGACCTGATGACTTGTCCAGGGTGTACCCCGCCTTTCGCCCGTAGTCAGCTGGGATAGGCTCCAGCTTGCCTGTGACCCTGTAGAACAGGATAAAGCGGCTAGAGATAATGAGATGAGGTTTTAGACAATATCAGAAGTTAGATGTTGCCCTTTAGAGTAACCGACTTCCTTTGGAGCCATGAAGGTCTGTGCAGTTCAATTTTATAAACCAAAACTTGGATTTTATACTTTGCAGTCCACCTCCATTCTATGGTGTAATGTACACTGGTGAATTCGGGATTTGTTAGGAATTAAAGTATGTAGCCTAGAGTTACCATGCGCAGTATTATTTATTTAACTTAAATTCTGGGGGGTGACAAAACAAAACCATTTAAGGATTTTTTTTTCCAAAATGGCCAGATGGAGAGAGTTGGGACAGTTTGTGTTACAGGTTTGTTCTTGTGGGTTATAAATATAAAATTGTTTTAAAATATTGTTAAAAATGGGCGGCACGGTGGTGTAGTGGTTAGCGCTGTCGCCTCACAGCAAGAAGGTCTGGGTTCGAGCCTAGTGGCCGGCGAGGGCCTTTCTGTGCGGAGTTTGCATGTTCTCCCCGTGTCCGCGTGGGTTTCCTCCGGGTGCTCCGGTTTCCCCCACAGTCCAAAGACATGCAGGTTAGGTTAACTGGTGACTCTAAATTGAGCGTAGGTGTGAATGTGAGTGTGAATGGTTGTCTGTGTCTATGTGTCAGCCCTGTGATGACCTGGCGACTTGTCCAGGGTGTACCCCGCCTTTCGCCCGTAGTCAGCTGGGATAGGCTCCAGCTTGCCTGCAACCCTGTAGAACAGGATAAAGTGGCTAGAGATAAGGAGATGAGAATATTGTTAAAAATGTGGGCATGTACCTGCATGAGGATTAAACTTATTTCATTCCTTCTTGAGAATGGAACTGTTTTGTTTCATCAGGTTTTGGGTAAACTGACATTTTTCTATCACTGTACCAGCATTGTGTGTTCATACACTTCATATGGCACAAGTTTTGATAATAAATAAAAATTAAACACATAGGTCTAGGTATTTTATTTTTGTTTCATATCTACCCACTATGTCCCAAGTCTCCTAACATAATGTCTCATGTCTCCGTGCAAAAAATAATGACAGAAAAAGTGAAGCCTGAAAGGCCAGTATATGTGGCAAGCTGAGAAACTAATGCTGTGGCAAGAGGGTATATTAAATACTCTGTAATGCACTAGGAATGTGACGCGACCTGCAAAGAATTTCACACGATCTACAAAAGCTGAAAACTTGTCCCACGTCTCCCTGCTCTCCCCTACTGTACTCTATCACTCAGTACTGTACTTTATTGAGGATGAAAACTACTGAAGGTACTGCTGCTGCCTTGTCTGATACTGGTACTGATTTCTGATATCAAGATATACTCAAAGTCCTATTAATGTACTCTCTTGAAAATGAAATCTTTCAAGTACTTTTTTATGTTGTGAATGATAATTAGTCAGGCTCAAGCACTGTTTTTGAGTGAGAGTAATTGAAACTCAGCACACAAGACATGGGGTGTGACAGCATTTACAATCTGGTGATGGTTTGCAATCTGTGAATTTTGTGTTGCTGTGTCTCAAATGTTCCCCAGTCAGACTCTTCTGAATGACCCCCAGGAGGTGGCCACAACATTTCTAATGCCATTTAATGAAAGAAGTCACCTTCTGGCTTGCATTCAAGTATGCCTGCAAAATCACTTTCTTTACCCAATGGGTTAATCTGTGTTTAGACAGCGAGGTCCTTATTGGTGATCCCAAAAGCACACAAATAGCTGGGCAATGACTTGTCAGTTGGCAGGCACTTCCACATAGCACATGAGAGCCCTTCCTGGACACAGGAGTGACCTGTGCATAGTGTAATTTGCAAGAGCAGGTTTGTTAATAGGGTTATTAATCTTTGGCAGTAATGCTGGGTTCAGCCACACTGTGACATGTTTGAATTCCAGTCTCCAGAACAGGCACTGCATGCTAAATGATAGTACCTGTATTTTGCCAACTTGCCTGGATATAGTTATGTCCAGTAAAAGAGCTGTCTTAATGAGCTCTCTTCATGCCTTCTGTTGGTTTATATGGGGATTTGCACAAACTGTCTAGCAGCATATCCAGGTCCCATAGTGACACCATTGTTTTGCGTTGCCATTGGAGATGTTCTGCATCTTTAACAGATGTCCTTAATAGCCATAATATCAGAGTATGGTCTGCTGTGCTGTAGTGACCCTTGTCTCTGGGGCTACATCCACACGACAACGGCAACAAGATGTTATTTAAAAAAATATCGCGTCCACATGGGCAACGATCAGTAAGATATCAGGTCCATATGGCAACGCAACGTTTGCTGAAAACGATGCAATACACATGCCACACCTCTAGGGGCGCTGTAAGACGGTCCCTTTGGAGACACCAGAACAATAGAAGAAGTAAGGACGCATGCACATAAACTATTATGCGCGAGACTTCATATTAGTCACAAAGTCAGGAAAATCTGTTCGTAAAATTATGTTATAATGACCAAATACAATGAAAAGTATTTTTCCAGTCTCACCTGTGAAAGGTAATCCCATGTGATATCGTTTGGACGGTAAACCTGTTGGTACAGTTAAATGCAGCACATGAATGAGGCATCTTTATTCTCCGCTTTGACCTATCCAATATGGCGGCGAGGATGACGTATGATTCTACGCGGAAGGCGGCGTCTTTAATGGTCCGGAATAAATTGAATGCTACACGTTGATGAATTAATTTGTTCTTCTACGCCCTTTTTGAGGAATGTATTGTAGGACTTAAACCAACATCTGAAGAGGTGAGATCACTCCTTTTTTTCCCTATTTTTGCTGACGGGATTGACTCTGCCCTAAGGGCTATTTCTCTCTCTCTCTCTCTCTCTCTCTCTCACTTTGCACCATTACACAATAAATATTCACAGTGAAAATATTTTGTAAGCGCGTTTCATGAACCAAGTTATAGGATTTGTTGACAACTCGCATCGAGTTCGTTACACTTCTATCCGGCGTGAAGCACTCACAGTCATGTGGTTGTGACATCATCACAAACAAATCCGTTCTACTCATCCAGACGACTTCGCAACGGCAACGTTGCCAGATCTTTCCACTCTGGAACCCGTTCTCAAAAGGTTGCGTTTTGGGGCACCCAAAACGCCGGTGCCGTGTGGATGCCAGGCCTAAACGATAAACAATTGTATCGGATTCACCTGAATCTGTTGCTGTGTGGACAGGGCCTGGGATAACAGGTCCTGTCTGATGAGTAGTTGTCATGGAGGGCCCATCAATAACAGATTGATCTGTCACCAGAATGGCGCTATCAGCAATACCAACTACAGCCATAACAAAGACATCAGCCAGTTGTGTGCGAATGCATCTTGGCCCAGAGCCTCTGTCTCTGTCCTGTCCATGAACCACATTGGATGGTGACTGTCTGCATTTCAAGTTTCTTGATTGCCTTCATAATCGAGGTTGCTCTGGCTTTTGTCAGAGGTTTGCATAGCAAATGAAATGAGTTCCAAGCCACCACATAAAGGAGTCCAATTGCTCTTCTTGTGAATTTTATCCCTTGAGCGTCCTCATGTAAAATCTGTCTATTTACTTGCAGCTGAGACAAGTAATCGTCTAGACAACCAATTGTCTAGATAAACAGCAGTCCTCTGATAGGAGCCAATTATCTCGACACAGACCTTGGCTTTGGCAGGGGCTCTGGGTTGAATCGCACTATGCTTATGTGGAAGTGGAGAAATTGTCTGTTTTCTACAATGATTGTAATGTGTAAATATGCTTTTTTTCAGCTCTATGACCACAAAACAGTCATGTTTGTTCACTGCTTGCATTACATTTGCACAGCATATAGAAAGGCAGCATATAGAATAGGCCAGCCAGTTAATCTTATACACCATGAAATTGCCTTAGCAAAAATAATGCAGCCACTCAAAGTACATCAGGGTCTATCTCTACATTAAAGGTAGGTCTACTAATTCAAAACTTAGTAAGCTCACTTCAAAACGCTGTTGTATTGTCACTAAAAGCTCCTGCAGTTGGTTCTTGCCTACTGCTAGCTTGCTTATATTGATATGGAAATATGTTTGGCTCATTATTTTATTGAAAGCTCTAGCTATGGCCAACTCTGAAACTCCTGGTAGAAGCAACCAGGTTTTGGGCTGAAATATGCTGGTACTTCAAGACTCACAACAGCCTATAAACTACCAGGCACAAAATAGCCTTAAAGCATCAGTGAACCATTTCCACATTTTACAGTGTGTATCAGGTGCTTTTACTTGTATGCAGTTCTCATCTGTCACCAAACATGCTGATGGTGTGAGAGAGAGAGAGAGAGAGAGAGAGAGAAATAGATTTTGGTTTCATCTGACCATATCACACGATGCGAATTGTAGTCCTAATGATGCTTAGGGGGGGCGGCACGGTGGTGTAGTGGTTAGCGCTGTCGCCTCACAGCAAGAAGGTCCAGGTTCGAGCCCCGTGGCCGGCGAGGGCCTTTCTGTGAGGAGTTTGCATGTTCTCCCCGTGTCCGCGTGGGTTTCCTCCGGGTGCTCCGGTTTCCCCCACAGTCCAAAGACATGCAGGTTAGGTTAACTGGTGACTCTAAATTGAGCGTAGGTGTGAATGTGAGTGTGAATGGTTGTCTGTGTCTATGTGTCGGCCCTGTGATGACCTGGCGACTTGTCCTGGGTGTACCCCGCCTTTCGCCCATAGTCAGCTGGGATGGGCTCAAGCTTGCCTGCGACCCTGTAGAACAGGATAAAGCGGCTAGAGATAATAAGATGAGATGAGATGATGCTTAGGGGCGGCACGGTGGGGTAGTGGTTAGCACTGATGCCTCACAGCAAGAAGGTCCTGGGTTCAAGTCCAGTGGCTGGCAAGAGCCTTTTTGTGCGGAGTTTGCATGTTCTCCCCGTGTCTGCGTGGGTTTCCTCCGGGTGCTCCGGTTTCCCCCACAGTCCAAAGACATGCAGGTTAGGTTAACTGGTGGCTCTAAATTGACCATAGGTGTGAATGTGAGTGTGAATAGTTATTTGTCTCTGTGTGAACCCTGCGATAACCTGGCAACTTGTCCAGGGTGTACCCCGCCTCTCGCCCATAGTCAGCTGGGATAGGCTCCAGCTTGCCTGCGACCCTGTAGAACAGGATAAGCAGCTACAGATAATGGATGGATGGATAATACTTAGGGAAATTTAGCTGCTGCAATCTGGGTCTCAGGAAGGGCTTCATTCTTGCAACATGTCCAATCAGTTTATTGTCATTAAAAGTGGGGTTTACCATTTGAAGTTGAAGCTTCACAACCATAATAATCAATTTAACTGTGCAATTCTGAAACTAGGGTGACATTTGGACCCTTTTTTCCTCTTATTTACTGTGACAGTACAGTGTGTTATTCAGTCCAGTTCCTGGCAAATTTCTGTTTAGGGACATGTGATATGTTTGGTTATGGCCCGAATTGTTCTTTATTTCCTGTATTGAGAGTAAATGAATAATAAAATATTTTCATCCATATGACAAATATCAGTGTTCTTCAACCAAGCTTACAACTATTACTACAAATTTGAATAAGCTCTATATGTTGTAAATTTTACCTGATTTTTAAACATATGGAGTGTAGGCCACTTCAAGTGAAACTTTTATGCTTTTCATGATATATGGTGGATATAAAACAGTCCACACAATCCTGTTATAATAGCAAGCTTTTGTGATGAAAAAAATGAAAACAAGATAAATCATGCTGGAACTTTTTCCAAGTTCAAAATGAAATTACAAGTAGAAACATTTTAGGGAAAAATAGGGAAGATAAAAATAAGCTCTAACCCGGTTGCACAAGTGTGCACACCCTTTTATAATTGGGGATGTGGTTATGTTCAGAGTGAATCAATTATATTCTATCTCATGTTCAAAAGTACATAATTATCATACAGCTGTCATCAATTAAACTATTTTGATTAACCCCAAATAAAGACCAGCTGTTTCTGTACGATTTTCTTGTCCTCTTCTTGTATTCATTTGACTGCTGAAGCCGTGTTCCGCAAAGGGCTTACAAAGCATGTACAGTGTCTCATTTGTCAAAAGATATCAATCAAGAGAGGAGTATAAAAGGACTTCCAAAACATTAGATGTACCCTGGAACATCATGAAGGTCATCAACAAGTGGAGAAAATGGAGTATCACACTGACCTCACCAAGAACAGGACATCCCTCCAAAGTTTACAAAAGAGCAAGACAAACACTTACAAGGGAGGTTGCCAAGAGACCTACGGCAATATTAAAGGAGCTGCATGAATATCTGACACGTACTGATGACTCTCTGCATGTTACAATCTCTCGTATTCTTCACTATGGGATAGGGTAGCTAGATGGAAGCCCTTTCTCACAAAAAAATCCAAGCCTGCCTAATTCACCCCAAACCACGGGGCAAAATGTGTTATCATTGGATGAGAGCAATTCCAAAAGTTATAATAATTTCATAATTCCAAAATGTATGTTTAGCACAAAAAAGCACATCACCAAAAGAATACAATACCCACGGTGAAGCATGGTGGTGGCAGCATTGTGCTTATAGGCTGCTTTTCTTCAGCCAGAAGTCTAACCTGAATAGACTGAGTGGTGTAATAAAATAAAGGTGCTTCAACAAAGTATTAGTTTAAAGTGCCATTCCACCATTGGATGTATTTTTTTGGCATAAAATACAATATATTTTATGACAACATGACTAGACAGAGAAATCTTTTAGCTTCAAAATGATATATCAAACATAATTTTTTGACAACGACAAGTATATTAATTTTGCGACCAAAGTCACCTACCCTTTTAATTTCTGCGCGGTAGTGAAATGTGATGTCATCGGCAGGTTCCCCTTCTTGTGTACCACGTCACGTGTGACGTGGCACAGATTATCAGCAATGGCGGATAGAACGCGATTGTCAGCTTCGGAAAAGAAGCGAAGGAAAATAGCAAGTGATGCCCAAAGGAGACGGTCGATGGTGAATATCGGCACAGCAATCGACAAGTGGAAATCGCGTTCTATCCGCCATTGCTGATAATCTGTGCCACGTCACACGTGACGTGGTACACAAGAAGGGGAACCTGCCGATGACATCATGTTTCACTACCGCGCGGAAATTAAAAGGGTAGGTGACTTTGGTCGCAAAATTAATATACTTGTCGTTGTCAAAAAATTATGTTTGATATATCATTTTGAAACTAAAAGATTTCTCTGTCTAGTCATGTTGTCATAAAATATATTGTATTTTATGCCAAAGAATACATCCAATGGTGGAATGGCACTTTAAGGGTATGTAGACTTATGCAGCTGGTTTATTTTTTTTTCTGATTGTTTTTCACTTTATTTGTATACCTTGTAATTTTACGTTAAAGGTGGGGAAAGATCTGATATGATTTATCTTAGTGCCATTCTTTTACTTCACAAAAACCATTTTAACAGAGGTGTGCAGACTTTTTATATCCACTGTATGATTAGACAAAGATTCTTTAGGCTGTAGTTTCTTGAGGTGACAAAGACTATAGAAGCTTTTGAAAATACCCTCATTGCCTTGACATGTTACCATGTGATTTGCAAGCCTGATTGTGTTTGCAGAGAAGAGGAGAAGTTTTATTAGCCTGATTTTTTTTTTTAAAATAGTGTAGTGGTAAATGTGGATTTAAATTACTTAAATTACAGTTGTGCAGAATGTGGCATACAGAGCATTTGAGTAAAAGTTCAATACGTCGGTATTCATTGTATATAAGGTGCTGCAAATAAGTTGGCATGTGAATGTTTATTCAGACGTAGTCTTTAAACAGTGTGCATTAGTATGGTGCAATGAATGCATGGTGAAATGAATGGAATGTGGGACAAATATATGACAGATAGTATTCGTGAAACGTTAGCCTTTCCCAGCCTTGTTAATGTGAGGCAGTGATATCTCAGCAGTTAAGATTTTAAGCTAGTGAATGCTATGGAATTTTGTGAGTTCAAATGCCAGAGAGCCCCTGTTGGGCTCTTGAGCAATAGCTCAACCCAACTGTTCAATTTAGGTCGCTCTGGATAAAAGCATCTGCCAAATATAAATGTATCATGGCCGTATAGATCTGTAGAAAATCAGGTGTACAGTAGCTCCTGTTCATGCCCAGTCAACTCATGCTTTATAGCAATGCTTGCCCCATATGGTGCCAGTTTCTGCTGGCATTGTGTCACCACCACATCTGTGAAGCACAGCTTAGCCACCATCTTGTTGGCGCTGCCTCAGTTTTTAAAAGGTTAAAAGTTTAGAGTGCAGTGTGTCTGTGCATGAACATACAGTAGATGTGTGACATGGACTCAGGGCTCCTGAGCTGAACTAAGTGCTATATCCTTTACCACAGACCTCATTGTTGGTTTGGGTGAGTGGGGGAGAGAGTGGGGTTAACTCTTTGTGATCATGGCCCCCCCATGTGAATGTATGAATGAACGAATGAATGGGACAGGAGGGATGTAACACTAGCTTTTGCCTCCTTCCTCCTTCTACTTCCATCCCATCGTTTCTGTGTGTCTGTTGGGTCAGAGAGCCACAGACAGATATCATCAATTACCACCTCTAGTCCTACTCTCCATATGGCCAGTGGCCGTATATAGAGAAATCTCTGTTCATCCCCCACTGGTCGTATGTTTTCAGACCTCCATTAAACTGGCTGGTGGTTGCCTTGTACAGCTAGGCACAGTGGGTAAGGTTACAGAGTTTTCAAGGCCAGGATTGAATTGCATGCCTAGAGAGAGGGGGTTGGGGGCCGAAGTATCTGCATTTTCGCCTTTGAATGTTAGTAGATGAAAATGTGCTTAGCCACATCTGCATACCTAGTAGACAGTCCATTTCAAACGTAAAGGACAGTCCATTTGTTCAACAGACTCAAAGCTTCACTGATGATGACTGAACAGGGCCTTACACATGTTCATTTAAGCTCAGCTTATTTGCACACTCTGGTCTAAACACCACTGCACATTAACACATTCCCTACTGATCTACCAACAACATGTTTATTGCTTTCTTTGCAAACTGTTTTTTCATCCACATTACAGGTTGGGTATGGAGACAGAAAGTAGTTGACTTTTTGGTTTCATGAAGACTTGATGAGTAAAGTTGAAGGGTGCTGACACAAACAAAGCAGTTCCGTTCACACCTGCTCACCAGCCTATACAAAGAGATGGGGATTAATCTGGTGTATTTAGGCTGGTGTGTGAACCAGACACTGTTGCTTTGGAGTGATTTGCTTGAGATCACAAAACACTATCAACAAGATCAGCACAGAAACAGAGCACCCATGCTATAGCTATATCTGCTGAAATACAGTGGATATATAACATACAGCTAATAGCATTCACATACAGTGGGTATAAAAAGTCTACACACCCCTGTAAAAATGGCATGTTTTGGTGAAGTAAAAAAAAAAAAAGACACTAAGATAGATCATGACAGATGTTTTTCCACCTTTAATGTGAAACTGAAAACTATACAAATAAAGCAAAAAACAATCAGAAACTTTTTTTACCGAAAAAAAATTATTACAGTGCCCTAGTTGCATAAGTCTGCACACCCTTAAACGAATACTTTATTGAAGCATCTTTTAATTTTCTTACACCACTCAGTCTATTAGCATGGCACATCTTGCATTGGCAATAATTTTCCACTCTTTTTACAAAAACATTCTATATCCTTCAAATTGTGAGGGCATCTCTTTCACACAGCTTACATCAGATCACCCCACAGATGTTTAATGGGATTCAGGTCTCAGATCTGGCTAGGCCATTCAGAAACTTTGATGATCTTTTGGTTAAGCCATTCCTTTTTTTTTAATGTATGCTTTGGGTCATTGTTGTGCTGAAAGGTGAAATTCCTTTTCATCTTCATCTCACAAGCAGACATCTGAATGTTTTGCACTAAAATCAACTGGTATTTGTAGCTGTTCATTTGTCCCTCAAGCTTGAAAAAAGCCCCAGTTCTGGCTAAAGAAAAGCAGCCTAAAAGCACGATGCTGCCACCACCATGCTTCACTGTGGGTATGGTATTCTTTTGGTGATTTTTTTGATGTCTTTTTGTGCCAAACATACATTTTGGAATTATGAAATTATTATGCCTTTTGGAATTGGTCTCATCCAATGATAACACACTTTGCCCCATGGTTTGGGGTGAATTAGGCAGGCTTGGATGTTTTTTGTGAGAAAGGGCCTCTGTCTGGCCACCCTACTCCATAACCCAGACATGTGAAGAATACGAGAGGCTGTTGTCACATGCAGAGAGTAATCAGTACTTGTCAGATATTCCTGCAGCTCCTTTAATGTTGCCGTAGGTCTCTTGGCAGCTTCTCTCGTAAGTTTTTGTCTCGTTCTTTTGTATATTTTAGGGGGACATACTGTTCTTGGTGATGTCAGTGTGGTGTTCCATTTTCTCCACTTGTTAATGATGAAAAAGGAAAAAGAACTAATTGAGAGTATAAAACAGGTGGTCATGGACAGAGCTAAGGATGTGTTGCCATGGATGTTTGGGTTGTCTGTGTGGTTGGCAAGATTTGTCACCAGGTTTCTCTTTACATCCAGGTCTAGTGTATGTGATTTGGCTTAATGGGCGGATGGCTATAGCTTGTTGCTTTAGTATAATCTCATCCTTCCTCTTCATAATCCTAACAAACCCAGTGATATCCGTTGTGTAACTGTATGTGCGTGTGTGTGTGTGTGAGAGAGAGAGAGAGAGAGAGAGAGAGAGAGAGCGCATCATTGCATAAAGGAAGACCCATTTTCTAAACCTATAGAAATGCAAGTAAGTTCAGGAGTTTTATAAGGTCAAAGCTGGTGGAAGACTTCGGGGTGTAATGCGCTGCCATATAGCAATAAAATTACTGTGGTACACTCACACTCCCATGTCATGTTGGAGAACAGAGAATGTAACATTTATGCTGAACTATATGGACTGTAAACTTTAAAGAGGAAGAATAACATACATCTTACACATTTTCTGTCTAAACTGCTAGACAACTTGAAGGGGTCTTGTCAGGCTGGATTTGTATCTCCTCAGATATATATATATATATATATATATATATATATATATATATATATGTGTGTGTGTGTGTGAGGGAGGGAGAGAGAGAGAGAGAGAGAGAGAGAAGTGCATTGAAAACATTTCTACCAGGAATAAAAGCCATGCTCCTGCCTCTCATTCACACTAATGTGAAAGCCACTATTGCAAAAAACAGAATGACGGGGGATACATATGACTGTAGTGACTGGCACCTCCCTGCATTAAGACCAGGCCAAATTATTAGGGTGCAGACTGCAAATGGTTTTGACAGGCTAGCAAGAGTAAAAAGCCCAGCTCCTCATCCTAACAGCTACATACAGTGGTGCTTGAAAGTTTGTGAACCCTTTAGAATGTTCTATATTTCTGCATAAATATGACCTAAAACATCATCGGATTTTCACACAAGTCCTAAAAGTAGATAAAGAGAACCCAGTTAAACAAATGAGACAAAAATATTATACTTGGTCATTTATTGATTGAGGAAAATGACCCAATATTACATATCTGAGTGGCAAAAGTATGTGAACCTCTAGGATTAGCAGTTAATTTGAAGGTGTAATTAGAGTCAGGTGTTTTCAGTCAATAGGATGACAATCAGGTGTGAGTGGGCACCCTGTTTTATTTAAAGAACAGGGATCTATCAAAGTCTGATCTTCACAACACGTTTGTGGAAGTGCATCATGGCACAAATAAAGGAGATTTCTGAGGACCTCAGAAAAAGCGTTGTTGATGCTCATCAGGCTGGAAAAGGTTACAAAACCATCTCTAAAGAGTTTGGACTCCACGAATCCACAGTCAGACAGATTGTGTACAAATGGAGAAAATTCAAGACCATTGTTACCCTCCCCAGGAGTGGTCGACCAACAAAGATCACTCCAAGAGTAAGGCGTGTAATAGTCGGCGAGGTCACAAAGGACCCCAGGGTAACTTCTAAGCAACTGAAGGCCTCTTTCACATTGGTTAATGTTCATGAGTCCACCATCAGGGGAACACTGAACAACAATGGTGTGCATGGCAGGGTTGCAAGGAGAAAGCCATTGCTCTCCAAAAAGAACATTGCTGCTCGTCTGCAGTTTGCTAAAGATCACGTGGACAAACCAGAAGGCTATTGGAAAAATGTTTTGTGGATGGATGAGACCAAAATAGAACTTTTTGGTTTAAATGAGAAGGGTTATGTTTGGAGAAAGGAAAACACTGCATTCCAGCATAAGAACCTTATCCCATCTGTGAAACATGGTGGTGGTAGTATCATGGTTTGGGCATGTTTTGCTGCATCTGGGCCAGGACGGCTTTCCATCATTGATGGAACAATGAATTCTGAATTATACCAGTGAATTCTAAAGGAAAATGTCAGGACATCTGTCCATGAACTGAATCTCAAGAGAAGGTGGGTCATGCAGCACAACGACCATAAGCACACAAGTCATTCTACCAAAGAATGGTTAAAGAAGAATTAAGTTAATGTTCTGGAATGGCAAGTCAAAGTCCTGACCTTAATCCAATCAAAATGTTGTGGAAGGACCTGAAGTGAGCAGTTCATGTGAGGAAACCCACCAACATCCCAGAGTTGAAGCTGTTCTGTACAGAGGAATGGGCTAAAATTCCTCCAAGCCAGTGTGCAGGACTGATCAACAGTTACTGGAAACATTTAGTTGCAGTTATTGCTGCACAAGGGGGTCACACCAGATACTGAAAGCAAAGGTTCACATACTTTTGCCACTCACAGATATATAATATTGGATCATTTTCCTCAATAAATAAATGACCAATATAATATTTTGTCTCATTTGTTTAACTGGGTTCTCTTTATCTACTTTTAGGACTTGTGTGAAAATCTGATGACATTTTAGGTTATATTTATGCAGAAATATCGAAAATTCTAAAGGGTTCACAAACTTTCAAGTAGCACTGTAATTTCTCATCCTTCTGAGCCATTCTGCCACTGAAGTCCTTTTAGTTCATCTTTATACTCGAGAACTACAGGTCGCTACTGTGCATGTGATTATGCTTGATTAAAAAGTATCCCATGCTTCAGAGACTCGCCTCACAATGGAGGCTGAAACACATATGGCACACAATCAGACTATCAAATGATTAAATCTAGAGCTTTGTGATGTGTGGCTAATACACTTCACTAAAGGTCACAGTGATAGCCTCAAAAGCTTCAAAAAGATTACACAGCATAATAGCAGATTAAGATTACAAGTCTTTTTCTTAATTATAGCTAAGTGATCCACCTTAACTATTCTTTCTGTAAGAGCCTACATATCAGAGTGTATTGTAACAAATGACATTCTTTGAAGACTTACAAAGGGGATTGTTTTCATCAATGTGTTTATTAAGATTACTTTCAAAGCCAGTATGTTCCATCTAATTTAGCACCACTTTGTTTTGGCACCACCGCACAGACGGACTTTCTCAAAGTGAGTTCACTGAAGTCAGGGTTAACCTATATACAGTAGGTTTCTTTTCTTTGTGAGTTGCTAAAAATAGTCTTTTTGCTGAATTATTATAAAGGGATTGTGTGCACTATATGAGTCTGACTGTGACGTCGCTGTCAGCTGTCCATCGCTAGCGATGACTGCTTCATTAGGATGCGCAGAAAGGCACATGGCCATGAGGCCCACACCAGACTTATTCTCCTTTCCTAATGAAGCGTCTTGCACAGTAAGGTAAGACAAACGATGTTGTGCCCCTATCGTGTTGTCTCTCTGGACCTCCAGACCTGATCCCAAGTGGTGCACAAAAGTGCCACAGATCTGATGGGTATGGAAGTTGCCCCACAGTGACAACTGACTTGCTGGGTGATGCCATCCATTGGCCATTTGAGGGGCTCTTCCATATGCCATCAGGTGGTACACCATTGACCCTTTTGGGTTCATCTGCCACATTGCACCAAAAAGCGCCCTGCTGCCAGCATCTTATTGATGATGTACTATTTAACCCATAGCTGGAACCCAGGCAGGTGCTCTCACTTTGGGTCAGAGCAGACCTGGGAGCAATGGTGATTAAGGGGTAACTCCACTTTCCCCAATACTCAAGTCCTCCCGGACCTGAGACTCACCACCGGTTGTAGTTTAAAGTCATACCCAGGACTAATCAGACTGTGACATAATCAGTACTGGTATAATTAATAAAATGAAGTGAGAAAGAAAGGAAAGGGTGTTTTTTTTAATTATATGTATTGTTCAAGCTTAACTATGGAAATCAAAATAAACTGTTTCTTGATTAGAATTTTATTTTGAGTGAAATGTTTCTCATTCTTCTGTTGTGACAAAAGTTTTATTACTGAACTGAAAAGTCTAAGGTCTTTCAACAGTCAAAAGGTTAAAAAAAACCAAAAAAACAAAAAAAAACCTTTTGACCTGTTCCTGTTCAGTGTATTGTGCTATATTTTTAAAATAATTTGCAAGTTTTTTCTAAATATCTAAAATAATAATAATAATAATAAAGGACAGGGCGGCACGGTGGTGTAGTGGTTAGCGCTGTCGCCTCACAGCAAGAAGGCCCGGGTTCGAGCCCCGTGGCCAGCAAGGGCCTTTCTGTATGGAGTTTGCATGTTGTCCGCGTGGGTTTCCTCCGGGTGCTCCGGTTTCCCCCACAGTCCAAAGACATGCAGGTTAGGTTAACTGGTGACTCTAAATTGACTGTACAGTGGTGCTTGAAAGTTTGTGAACCCTTTAGAATTTTCTATATTTCTGCATAAATATGACCGAAAACATCATCGGATTTTCATACAAGTCCTAAAAGTAGAGAAAGAGAACCCAGTTAAACAAATGAGACAAAAATATTATACTTGCTCATTTATTTATTGAAGAAAATGATCCGATATTACATATCTGTGAGTGGCAAAAGTATGTGAACCTTTGCTTTCAGTATCTGGTGTGACCCCCTTGTGCAGCGATAACTGCAACTAAATGTTTGCGGTAACTGTTGATCAGTCCTGCACACCGGCTTGGACGAATTTTAGCCCATTCCTCCGTACAGAACAGCTTCAACTCTGGGATGTTGGTGGGTTTCCTCACATGAACTACTCACTTCAGGTCCTTCCACAACATTTTGATTGGATTAAAGTCAGGACTTTGACTTGGCCATTCCAAAACATTAACTTTATTCTTCTTTAACCATTCTTTGGTAGAACGACTTGTGTGCTTAGGGCCGTTGTCTTGCTGCATGGCCCACCTTCTCTTGAGATTCAGTTCATGGACAGATGTCCTGACATTTTCCTTTAGAATTCGCTGGTATAATTCAGAATTCATTGTTCCATCAATGATGGCAAGCCATCCTGGCCCAGATGCAGCAAAACAGGCCCAAACCATGATACTACCACCACCATGTTTCACAGATGGGATAAGGTTCTTGTGCTGGAATGCAGTGTTTTCCTTTCTCCAAACATAACGCTTCTCATTTAAACCAAAAAGTTCTATTTTGGTCTCATCCGTCCACAAAACATTTGTCCAATAGCCTTCTGGCTTGTCCACATGATCTTTAGCAGACTGTAGACAAGCAGCAATGTTCTTTTTGGAGAGCAGTGGCTTTCTCCTTGCAGCCCTGCCATGCACACCATTGTTGTTCAGTGTTTTCCTGATGGTGGACTCATGAACATTAACATTAGCCAATGTGAGAGAGGCCTTCAGTTGCTTAGAAGTTACCCTGGGGTCCTTTGTGACCTCGCCGACTATTACACACCTTGCTCTTGGAGTGATCTTTGTTGGTCGCCCACTCCTGGGGAGGGTAACAATGGTCTTGAGTTTCCTCCATTTGTACACAGTCTGTCTGTCTGTGGATTGGTGGAGTCCAAACTCTTTAGAGATGGTTTTGTAATGTTTTCCAGCCTGATGAACATCAGCAACACTTTTTCTGAGCTCCTCAGAAATCTCCTTTGTTTGTGCCATGATACACTTCCACAAACATGTATTGTGAAGATCAGACTTTGATAGATCCTTGTTCTTTAAATAAAACAGGGTGCTCACTCACACCTGATTGTCATCCCATTGATTGAAAACACCTGACTCTAATTTCACCTTCAAATTAACTGCTAATCCTAGAGGTTCACATACTTTTGCCACTCACAGATATGTAATATTGGATCATTTTCCTCAATAAATAAATGACCAAGTATAATATTTTTGTCTCATTTGTTTAACTGGGTTCTCTTTATCTACCTTTAGGACTTGTGTGAAAATCCGATGATGTTTTAGGTCATATTTATGCAGAAATATAGAAAATTCTAAAGGGTTCACAAACTTTCAAGCACCACTGTAGGTGTGAATGTGAGTGTGAATGGTTGTCTGTGTCTATGTGTCAGCCCTGTGATGACCTGGCGACTTGTCCAGGGTGTACCCCGCCTTTCGCCCGTAGTCAGCTGGGATAGGCTCCAGCTTGTCTGCGACCCTGTAGAACAGGATAAAGCGGCTAGAGATAATGAGATGAGAATAATAAAGGACAGTGGGGTGGAGAGAAGGGCTAGTCTGTCCATAAGGGACCAGTTAATGTCATCTCTTGGCCAGTGATGGTAGTCATGGTGGTGTAGTGGTTAGCACGGTCGCCTCACAGTAAGAAGGTTCCGGGTTCGAGCCCAGCGGCCGGCCAGGGCCTTTCTGTGCGGAGTTTGCATGTTCTGCGTGGGTTTCCTCCGGGTGCTCCGGTTTCCCCCACAATCCAAAGACATGCAGTTAGGTTGACGTGGGGCGGCCTTGGGCAAGGTACCTGACCCCTGACTGCTCCCTGGGCGCTCTGGTGTGGCTGCCCACTGCTCTGAGTGTGTGTGTGTGTGTGTGTGTGTGTGTGTGTGTGTGTTCACTGCTTCAGATGGGTTAAATGCAGAGGATGAATTTCACTGTGCTTGAAGTGTGCATGTGACGAATAAAGGTTTCTCTTTTTTTCTTTAGTCTTCATGGTCAAAGGGTTACATAGACTATAAAAAGACATGTAATTGCATTTCATTAAATAAACAAGATAACAGTCCTGACAGCATGTTGCTGAAACAGTTTAAGGTAAAAGGGGGGGGGGGGGGGGGTTTAAAATAATTATTTCCATATGGAAAAGCATTTTTCTGATGCTTTGCCTTGAAAAGCTTTGCCTTTTCTTCCATATGCCGACAGTAGCAAATGTTTGGGTCTACAGCAACCGTATAATTCATTCTTGGATGCAATAAATACAAGGGCAAACTCATCTGCATCTGAAATTGGCACCGAGAAACATATTGGCAAGGAAATAAAGCCGTTCACATGGCCTCTGAATGTTTCCAGTTTATCATTGCCTTCATACTTTTTAAATTATGTGGACTTGAGAAGCCTTCAAGTGTTTGGCAAATGTTAAACCTCAATCAGGGGTGATCTTGGCAAATTGAATTTTATTTTCAAAAAGGGTAGAAAGTATTATACAGATTGTGTTTTAGGTTTACACACACACACAACAAAAAATTTAAAATAAATAAATAAGATTCAAAAAGTTTCTTTTTCATTACTGAGGTGAAGGTTAGGTTTAGGTGCAGGCACAGCATTAATTAACTGCAATAATAGTTATGTCAATGGAAGGTCCTCACAAGGATAATGAAACAATCGTGTGTGTGTGTGTGCACACAAAAAAATCAGATTCCTCTGTCCTCTTTCACAAACTGGTGATGACATTAGATGGGAGGGATAAAATAAAACCTCATATTTGTAAGGTTTGCTTGACAGTTGTAGCATTTGAGCAATATCTCATCTCATTATCTGTAGCCACTTTATCCTTCTACAGGGTCGCAGGCAAGCTGGAGCCTATCCCAGCTGACTACGGGCAAGAGGTGGGGTACACCCTGGACAAGTCGCCAGGTCATCACAGGGCTGACACACAGACACAGACAACCATTCACACTCACATTCACACCTACGCTCAATTTAGAGTCACCAGTTAACCTAACCTGCATGTCTTTGGACTGTGGGGGAAACCGGAGCACCTGGAGGAAACCCACGCGGACATGGGGAGAACATGCAAACTCCACACAGAAAGGCCCTCGCCAGCCCCGGGGCTCGAACCCGGACCTTCTTGCTGTGAGGCGACAGCGCTAACCACTACACCACCGTGCCGCCCCATTTGAGCAATATGTTATATTAATATATAACATATAAGCAATATGTTACATAATAAGAGTGATGTGATTTGTCAGTGATGTGGACTGAAAAATATCAGCGCAAATGGAGAGCAAATTAACTAGGTGTTTCCCTCTGTGTAATCAAGTGACATGACTGTCTCTGTTAAACTGCATACATTTACAGTCTGGGGTAGAAAGAAATCAGCCCCAGACTAATTTCTTCTTATATAAATTTTTTTAAACTTATAGTCTGTTTACTTTTACTTTTTACTTACCACTTGTGGTGCTGTTGAACTTGTTTCTACAAAAGTGCAATAATCCATCATAAAACATTTGTTATCCACAAATAATCTGATGTGGATATCAGAAATGAAACCGTATCCGGATGTCTTTCTCTTATCAACTCTTTTTTTTTTTCCACCTGCCCCACCCCAGAAACTCACCTACTGCTGGAATGGCTCCAGGCAAACGGAATCATGCATCAGTTTTGTCACTGGAAAAAAAAAACCCAAACAAACACAAACAAAAAAACCTTACCTGTTGGTAATTCTGAAAGTCCTGAAACTCTGAAAAAGGTATGGGGTTATTATAGTCTTCATGTAGAAATCTTACAGCTACAGCCAAAGCAGTCACCTTGCTGATCCTGTCTGATAAAAACGTTATTAAGGGTCAGTCTTCCTGCCAGTACTGAGTACTAGTCCCATTATAATTATAGTATTTACTTGTTCCTTACAGACAATGACTCACCTGGCCAGCTGAACTGGTCTTTGCATACCATTGTATAATTTTCTTTTCTTTCTTTTTCTTTCTTTCTTTTTTTAGAAGGAGCACAACCTAAACATTTGCATTCTTCTATGCACACAGTTTTTTCTGTTGAAGAGTAACCACACTGACTTCACATAAATCAGGCTCCATTATGGCATACAAATGTGTTTGTGTGTTATATCTGACTGAATGCCCTCACATGGATACAAATATTTGACACTTTTAGCCTTGTGAGGACATTTAGCATCTCTCTTTTTTTCCCCCAAAACTGCAGCTTTCATTTCCTTTAAGGATTCGATTCAATTTAGGTGTAGAAATAACATTAATAAGCTGCATTAATAATTGTGTCAGTGGATGGATCTGTGTGTGTGTTCGTTCTTGTTTAAAATGGTGTCTGCTGCAAACCAGCGACCACTTGATCAGTAACCACTTGATCCCGGTTAGGGTCATGAGGGATCTGGAGTCCACTGTGTCACTGGAACACTGGGCACAAAAGGCAGAAGGATTCACCCTGGATGGGATGCCAGTCCATCACTGTGCATCATGAGCATACACCTTCAAAAGCAGTTAAGCACAGCCAGCATCACATCACATCACATTATCTCTAGCCGCTTTATCCTTCTACAGGGTCGCAGGCAAGCTGGAGCCTATCCCAGCTGACTATGGGCGAAAGGCGGGGTACACCCTGGACAAGTCGCCAGGTCATCACAGGGCTGACACATAGACACAGACAACCATTCACACTCACATTCACACCTACGGTCAATTTAGAGTCACCAGTTAACCTAACCTGCATGTCTTTGGACTGTGGGGGAAACCGGAGCACCCGGAGGAAACCCACGCGGACACGGGGAGAACATGCAAACTCCACACAGAAAGGCCCTCGCCGGACCCGGGGTTCGAACCCAGGACCTTCTTGCTGTGAGGCGACAGCGCTAACCACTACACCACCGTGCCGCCCACAGCCAGCATGTCTATGTTTTTGGACAGTGGGAGTAAACTGGGGAACCCAGAGAAAACTATTAGGAAACTATTATTAAACTTCATTCTAAACAATAAACTGGGGTTAAATGATATGTTGAGACCTTGGAATTATAAGTTTCCACCTGACAGCTTGGTGATTTTTAACATGTTGAATTAAAGCTAATCCAAGATTTTACATACTGTATACATTATGTAGTATGGCCAAAAGTTTGGTGCTATAATAACCTCTACTCTTCTGGGAAGGTCTTCCACTAGATTTTGTAATGTGACTGTGGGGATTAATGCTCATTCAGCTTCAAGAGCATTAGTGAGATCAGGCACTGATGTTGGGTGAGGAGGTCTGGGGTGCAGTCAGTGTTCCAGTTTATCCCAAAGGTGTTTCATAGGGTTGAGGTCAGGGCTGTGTTCAGGACACGAGTTTTTCCACTCCAAACTTGACAAAGCATGTCTTCATGGAGCTCGCTTTGTGCACAGGGGCATTGTCATGATAGAACAGGTTTGAGGTTCTTAGTTCTAATGAAAAGAAATTGTAAAGATACAGCATACACAGACATTCTATATAATTGTGTACTTCCAGGGCAGCATGGTGGTGTAGTGGTTAGCACTGTCGCCACACAGCAAGAAGGTCCTGGGTTCGAGCCCAGTGGCCGGCGAGGGCCTTTCTGTGTGGAGTTTGCATGTTCTCCCCGTGTCTGCGTGGGTTTCCTCCGGGTGCTCTGATTTCCTTCACAGTCCAAAGACATGCAGGTTAGGCTAATTGGTGGCTCTAAATTGACCGTAGATGTGAATGTGAGTGTGAATGGTTGTTTGTCTCTCTGTCAGCCCTGCGATGACTTGTCCAGGGTGTACCCTGCCTCTCTCCCATAGTCAGCTGGAATAGGCTCCAGCTTGCCTGCGACTCTGTAGAACAGGATAAGCGGCTGCAGATAATGGATGGATGGATCTGTACTTCCAACTTTGTGGGGAAGACCCACATATAGCTGTGAAGGTCAGGTGCCTTTTGGTGATATAGTGTATATTTTATGAATGTAACAATCTAGGACTATACTATACACATACAAATACAGATATGAATAAGAGGTGCACTATTATTATTATTATTATTTTTTTTTTTTTAAATGTATTATTATTTTTTTAAATAAAGTTTTCTCGAAAGGTTCACAGGGCATCTGGTTGAGACTAGAGATGTGCATTCAGATTGGGATCCTATCCCATGGATGCAAAAAATAAAAAATAAAAAAGCAAGTGAGCAGTCAGATCAGCCTGTAGAACAAACCAAGAATATGTTAACATGAATGTGTAGTACTGAACAGTGCATTTACAGCATCCTTTATAAATGCTTGGTCCAGGTCATGGTGGTTTAAATGAGGCTAAGAGATTATATTTTGGGAAATAGAGCCAACTATATTTGTTAGAAAATATCGCAGGTAGGTACAAACAAACATGTATGAGCATGATTTAACAAACAGTCTCATGCACAATTCTGGTTGAAACCAGTCATAAAGTCAAGGGATATAGATGAAATTTAGGAACTGTCAGACTCAGAATTTACAGATTGTACTGACAGTGCTGGTACTTCTGCTGCTGTTTTTTTCCATTGTGTCACATTGTGTCATAGTGGTTAAAAAAAAAAAAAAACTTTCCAGTTTAGATCATGCCCACTTCAGGTTTAAATCCAAATACAGATATCAGTATTTGAATCATTCAACAGATACACACACCGTGGCACTGCCTTACACCCAGTATAACAAAAACAGCTTTTACAGACCATATCAAATATATATTTAAATAACTACTCTTTTATGTATCATTTGCATTGTATTCTTTCTGTAAACAGTAAACATGATGGAATACATGGCAGTATGTTTAATATCCTGTCGGCATTCTGCTCAGCTTCAGATTCTCAGACGATACACAGACAGGGGGCACTTCCTGAGTGAGCCACAGTGTTTCTGGCATTTCAAATGACTTCACTTATGAGGACAGTTAAAAGTACACCTCAAAGAGCTTTATTATAGCTGTGTTTAGTTTGAGTGTGCAGTTTATTTTTTGAATTATGTCACTTCAGGAGATCAGTGCACACAAGCAGAGAGTTAGTGACTTATAATTAAATGTATTTGTTGTTGATCTGACATGTTGATGTTCGTTTAATTTAACGTGTTATGATTCTGCTAAGCTTCTTCATAAATTGCGTGACATTTTTTACTTTACAAAAAAATCTGATAGGATCTTGGATACCGTCTTTGATATGAGGAATGTACTGTAGTAAACTACATTAGATTATTAATAGCTGTAAAGCTCAGAGGACCGTCTGGCCTGCGCTGATACTCTAACTTATTTTGCAGACGCTCATACAACTCAGATTTGTCTACTTTGGACATAGGTATTATGACACCAGATTTCATATCCTCATGGCAGTATTCATTGTTTCAGTCCTAATTTGAACTGGTTGTGTCGTGGCCCTTAAATAGTAACCACACTGTTTCGGTTGATGTATCCTTCCTTAAGGACAGAGGTCAAACAGCAGCTTTAGCAAAAACGATGGCTCCCCGGGGCCTACTTTTTCATCAGACCCTTGAGAGACATATGGAGTTTTGTGCAAATATACTGAAGTAATCACTTAACCTAAAATATAATATTAGCTCTAGAAGTAAATTAATGTATGAATTTGTGTTTGTTTCAAACAATTTCTCGTTATGAATGTAAACCTGGGCTTGATTCACTTAGCAACTGATCAGCCAGTGTCACTTTTTTTTTCCCAAATTTAGTAGCCAGTCATCATTATTAATAGCCTACACACTGTAACCCCAAAATGTATACTGAACAAAAAATATAAATACGACCCTCAACCATTTGAAAAATATACACCCAAATGTACACTCAAAATTTCAGAACGTTGACATTAAATTCTGCACTCTTACCAACGCTGATAAATTCCTCATTCTGATAAGCCTACATTTCCCAGTAGTAAACTACCTCCCTCCATCTCAGGGACGACTCACTGTGAGCACATGTGTAGTGTGAACATTTTAGTGACACTATTTTATCAGTCTGTCTGTCTGTCTCACGGGCGATTGCTCTAAGACAACGAGGGAGGCTCAGCCTCCTCTAAAAATGACGAACATTGTGTAGGATGAATTGCGCTAGGCTTATGTTATAGCCGACCTTATAACATTGCTATTTCAGATCCAGAATCATAGAAATATATGTGCTCAACCCACTACAGTACGAAATCATTCCGTTATAACTTTCCTCAGTTCGCCTAATGTGTGCGTGAGTTTTTCCCCCTTGTGACAGCGCGATGCAGCCCAGCCTCAGTAGATTGGGAGCTATGTGCTTGTCAATCTCAAAATGCAAGACGATTATTGGACAAATACTGCGAAAACGCCCACCCACGGAGTCTCACGGACTCCCAGCCTCAGGGGACTTCAATGGCATTTGGGAGCTATGCGCTTTTCAATCTCAAAATGCAAGACGGTTATTGGACAAATACTGCGAAAACGCCCGCCCATGGACTCCGAGCCTCACATGGGAGGGACATGGCAGTTTCCGCGAGGAGACTGGTGATTGGTGAAAGCGGCCGGATATTTTCTTTGATTGACAGCTCGTTTCAACTATAGACAGGCAGCGGTGAATTTCAGTTCAGTCCCATGCGGATTCGCAAGTGCTGTGGTGTATTGTAAGAGATCAGCTTACGTTTCGATTTCATTCATGACATACGGTTTCTACCAGCTTTTTTAGTTTGTATATATTTTCATTGTAAATAAAGTGCAAATATAGTGTTGTCAAGTTTGCTATCTTAGTTCCAGAAATTTCGTTTGAGTGACTGAACTTGAACTTGAGGGGGCTAGTCAGCTAGCAAGAAAGCTGCGCACGGATGCCAAGCATTGCTGATTTAATTTTGGCGAAGCCATTCGCCAGTCTTCCTTTCGAGGAAAAAATTTAAATTAAAGAGCAGGGTAGACCAACGCCTCAAATTGACTTGGTGAAAAAGGTCGGGATAATACTCGTTCCTTTCAGCTCTCCTGGTACGAGAAAGTGAATTGGCTAACAGCAAGTGACCCACATCAACAACAGTAAATAGGCTACTTTAGTAATATGTCATGGATGGACCAAAAATATAGATTCTATTTAAAATGTTTATGCTGAGTATATTATATTGGAATATATATTTTTCTGGATATGAATTAAACACAGCTACAATTTGGAAAACATTTTTAAACAAAAACACAGCCGAGAACATTTCACACTACAGACCTGGATTAAAAGTGAAGGGTTATCAAAATTGTCAATAAAACATTTCTCAGTCAAAATAAGTAAAATATAGGGAAAGTGTCATTGAATGAAATGTGTGGCACCCAGCTCTACTGCTGAGGTTCCTGACAAAGAGCTGCTTTCAATAATGATCAATTTTTAAACAACATGCCACAATTTTAAAATATAAAATGTTAAAATATACCCCTCCCCAACACCACCATCATGTATATTGGACAGTAGGCTAATGGGCCAAAAGAACCTGTTATTTCACAGTTTGTGATGCTGCCAACAATCAGCCAGATCAGAGGCAAGAGTATGGGCAAAATTGATGTTTTTTATTTTAAAATCTGGAAATATCGTAACCGACCAGCCTCCCCTGTTTGAAAGACTACCAGCTGCCACTGATTTCATTTCACAGGTAATACTCATTGGGAAAACTGGAAGAATGTACATGAACTTTAATCTTTGCCAAGGTCAGATCATGATCTCAGCAAAGAAAGAAGGCAGAAGCAACCATCTTGTGCTTAAACTAGTGCTCCTGATTAACTGCGTTTAATTCTCACCAGCCTGAAAAATTACATTTGTTCAACGCCTAAACCAAAATGATGAGGCTGACTGTTTAGTGCGGAATAATAATGAGATATACAGTACTAGTGCATCTCAAACAATTAGATTATCATGAAAAAGTTCAATATTTTCCATCTGTTATTTAAGAAAGTGAAAAATTTTATATATTTTAGGCTCATTACATGTAAACTAAAATGTTTCAAGCATTTTTCTATTTTAATTTTGATAATTATGGCCTATAATACAAAAAGTCATCTCAAAATATTATAGTATTTCATTTCAAGTTTGAGTAAAACAGTATAAATACCATGTATCTCACAGTCTAGTTCAGTACACATAACCACAATCATGGAGAAGACTGCTGACTTGACAGTTGTCCACAAGACGATCATCGACACCCTCCATAAGAAGGGGAAGCCACAGAAGGTCATTGCTGAAAAGGCTGGCTGGAAAAGATACATAAGCAACAGGGATGAACACAGCCTTGAGAGGACTGTCAAGAAAAGTCGATTCAAGAACTTGGGAGAGCTTCACAGGGAGTGGACTGAGGCTGGTGTCAGTGCATCAAGAGCCACCACACAGAGACATCTTCAGGAAAGGGGCTACAACTGTCACATTTCTAATATCAAGCCACTCCTGAACCAGAGACAGTGTCAGAAGCGTCTTACCTGGGCTAAGAAGAGAAAGAACTGGACTGTTGCTCAGTGGTCCAAAGTCCACTTTTCAGATGAAAGTAAATTTTGCATTTCATTTGGAAATCAAGATCCTAGAGCCTGGTGGAAGAGTGGAGAGGCACAGAATCCAAGGTGTTTGAAGTCCAGTGTGAAGTTTCTGCAGTCTGTGATGATTTGGGGTGCCATGTCATCTGCTGGTGTTGGTCTACTGTGTTTTATCAAGTCAAAGTCAATGCAGCCATCTACCAGGAGATTTTAGAGCACTTCATGCTTCCATGTGCTGACAAGCTTTATGGAGATGCTGATTTCCTTTGCCAGCAGGACTTAGCACCTGCCCACAGTGCCAACACTACTACCAAATGGTTTGCTGACCATGATATTACTGTGCTTGATTGGCCAGCCAACTCACCTAACCTGAACCCCATAGAAAATCTATGGGGTATTGTCAAGAGGAAGATGAGAAACACCTGATCCAAAAATACAGACGAGCTAAAGGCCACAATCAAAGCACCCTGGGCTTCAGTAACACCTCAGCAGTGCCACAGGCTGATGGCCTCCATGCCACGCTGCATTAATGCAGTAATTCATGGTAAAGGAGCTCCAACTTGAGTGTATAAATGAACAAACTTTTCAGAAGTTGGACATTTCTGTATTGCAAATCCTTTTTTGATTGATCTTAGGAAATATTCTAATAATTTGAGATTCTGGATTTCTGATTTTCACGAGCTATAAGCCATAATCAAAATTAAAACAAAAAAGGCTTGAAATATTTCATTTGATGTGTAATGAATACAGAATATATGAAGGTGTATCCTTTTTGAATTAAATTACAAAAAATTTATTTTTTCAAGATATTCTAATTGTCTGAGATGCACTAGTATACTGCTCATCTTTAACTTGGTATAGTTTAAATTGTGATTCATTTATAAAGAGGACTGTCATGGTCTTGCCCATTCATCAGTTACAGCACTGAACTGCAGTAAGCACAGTGCTACAATAAGGACATCAAGCATTTAAACGACCTGCCCTGAGACATTTTCTGTTTGTGCAGAAAATCTTTCAAATTCTTTCTTGTGGTGTCTCTGTGGCTGATCCCACATGATCCCATGAGTGAAGTAGCCTGATATCCCTCGTTCATGACTTTAATTGTGAGGTCAGTTAGACGTACTGCCAAAAGCTCTGAAACAGCATTGAAAGTGACTTATGTCAGAGGAAAGGATATTCATGACTCAACAACAGTTCTCAGTGGCATTCATACAGTGAGCATGTCACAAAGGTTCAGTCCCACAAACATATGTGCAGTGATCATGCTGCTTAGTCAACTTTTTGATACCTCTGCAGTAAATGATCATGTGCCTATAAACTATCCTGGATTTTTTTCACCCTGGAATTTTTGAGAGCAAAACTAAATGTGTTGCATTTATAGTTTTGTTTAGTATCATGAAGTACATCTTATATTTATAAAATACAAACCAATGGGTTAATATACTGTTTCAGCAGCACACAATAATTTGTTCCTGCAATAACACTATCATTGTCAATTCTGCTAAATTGTATGTGAAATAATAGATTTTTCTCCTTTCATTCTATCCATTATCCATAACCGCTTATTCTGTACAGGGTCGTGGGCAAGCTGGAGCCTATCTTAGGTGGGATTTACATTAGACCGCATCAGCGGATCATCAGATTAACGTTTTTAAAACGATTAGCGTGCACACAGCAACGCCAATACACGGATACGCTCGGCTCCGCAGGCATCCTGCGCTCCAAATCACTCCGCCCTGAACAGCGAGTGCCCTCTGGAGGGTGCGCACTCCGGCCCTGCGCAGCTCACAGAGCACGCGAGTGAAGTGCACAAGCAGTGATTTGGGACTGAGCCGCTGTGTGTGTGATCTCAGTGCATGTCGGGCATGCGCGTCACTTACCACTTGCAAGTGGAAGGATGGCAAGCCTAAAGACAATCATAACTACACAATGGGCAGTATTTGTATCAGTATTTGCAGTATTTTCATACTTTTATACTCTTTAATGAAAGGTGATACAAGGCGGAAGTCCGCGCCGTTTTTCAGCAGTTGCGTCACATGACCAACGCCAGCGAATCAGGAAGGTGGATGTCACAGTGACGTTATCCAATGACGACGCCAGCTAGAGCTCAGCACAGCGTATCCGTGTATTCTCAATGTTTACACAGCACCGGACCAGACACGATCTGGATTGAATATGTGGACCCTGGCGGATTCCCGTTTCCCGGCGTTTCCAGGCGTTTTAATGTAAACGGACAGTGCATCCGCGAAGAAAAAGAGACAGATATGGTCTAATGTAAACTTGGCCTCAGCTGACTATGGGTGAGAGGCGGGGTACACCCTGGACAAGTCACCAGGTCATTGCAGGGCTGACACACAGAGACAAACAACCATTCACACTCTCATTCACACCTACGGTCAATTTAGAGCCACCAATTAGCCTAACCTGCATGTCTTTGGACTGTGGGGGAAACAGGAGCACCCGGAGGAAACCCACGGGGAGAACATGCAAACTCCACACAGAAAGGCCCCCGTCAGCCCCTGGGCTTGAAATCTATAACTGCAACCATTTTATATGCCTGGATATGTTTCCAAAATTATTTGCCTACATATGTATTCCAGGGGGGCGGCACGGTGGTGTAGTGGTTAGCGCTGTCGTCTCACAGCAAGAAGGCCCGGGTTCGAGCCCCGTGGCCAGCAAGGGCCTTTCTGTGCGGAGTTTGCATGTTCTCCCCGTGTCCTCGTGGGTTTCCTCTGGGTGCTCCGGTTTCCCCCACAGTCCAAAGACATGCAGGTTAGGTTAACTGGTGACTCTAAATTGAGCCTAGGTGTGAATGTGAGTGTGAATGGTTGTCTGTGTGTCAGCCCTGTGATGACCTGGCGACTTGTCCAGGGTGTACCCTGCCTTTCGCCCATAGTCAGCTGGGATAGGCTCCAGCTTGCCTGCAACCCTGTAGAACAGGATAAAGCGGCTACAGATAATGAGATGTATTCCAGGGGATTACTGGTACCCGTGAATGTGGATTGTGATCTAGAGTCATCATATTTCTACATTAGTTATGTTTTATCAATATGAGATGTGAAATTTCATGGGTTCTTTCTTGGCCCATGTTATACAGTCAAGCCGGAAAGTCTGCACACCCCTTTCATCTTCTCCACATTTTATTACGTTACAGACTTATTCTACAATAGATTGAGTCCATTTTTTGTCACAAAATTCTACACAAAATAGCCCATAATGACAAAGTGAAAGCAGGTTTTTAGACAATATACAATTTTATTTTACTGACAAAAATAGGTTATTTAGGGGTTACATATCTGTACATACCCTTCGCCTAATACTTGGTTGATGCACCTTTGGCAGCAATTACAGCTTCAAGGCGTCTTGGGAAAGAAGCTATGAGCTTGGCACACTTGTTTCCGGACATTTTTGCCCATTCCTCTTGGCATATCCTTGCAAGCTCTGTCAGGTTGGATGGGGAGCATCGGTACACAGCCATTTTTAGCTCCTTCCACGGATGTTCAATTGGATTCAGGTTTGGGCTTTGGCTGGGCCACTCAAGGACATTCACAGACTTTCTCCAAAGCCACTCCTTTGTTCTCTTGGCTGTGTGCTTCGGGTCGTTGTCATGTTGGAAGGTAAACCTTCATCCCAGTCTGAGGTCCAGAGCGCTCTGGAGCAGGTTTTCTTCAAGGATCTCAGTGTACTTAGCTGCATTCATCTTTCCCTCTATCAGGACTAGTCGCCCCGTTCCTGCTGCTGAAAAACATCCCCACATCATGATGCTGCCACCGTCATGCTTCATTGTAGGGGTGGCATTAGCCAGGTGATGAGCGGTGCCTGGTTTCCTCCAGACGTGAGGCTTGGTATTCAGGCCAAAAAGTTCAATTTTGGTTTCATCGGACCAGAGAATCTTGTTTCTCATCGTTTGAGAGTCCTCTAGGTGCCTTTTGGCAAACTCCAAGTGGGCTGTCATGTGCCTTTTACTAAAGAGTGGCTTTAGCCTGGCCACTCTACCATAAAGGCCTGATTTGTGGAGTGCTGCCTGGATGGTTGATCTTCTGAAAGGTTCTCCCATCTCCACAAGGATACACTGGAGCTCTGTCAGAGTGACCCTCAGGTTCTTGCTCACCTCCTTGGGCAAGGCCTGTCTTCCCCGATCGCTCAGTTTGGCCGGGTGGCCAGGTCTAGGAAGATTCTTGGTGGTTCCAAACTTCTTCCATTTACAAATTATGGTGGCCACTGTGCTGTTTGGGACCTGTAAAGCTGCAGCAATTTTTCTGTACCCTTCTCCAGATCTATGCCTTGATACAATCCTGTTTCTGAGGTCTGCAGATAATTCCTTTGACCCCATGGCTTGGAGTTTGCTCTGACATACACTGTCAGCTGTGGGACCTTATATAGGCAGGTGTTGGCCATCCCCAATCATGTCCAGTCAATTGAATTTACCACAGGTGGACTCCAATTAAGTTGTAGAAACATCTCAAGCAGTATCAGTGGAAACAAAATGCACCTCAGCTCACTTTTGGGTGTCATATCAAAGGG